>NC_035441.2:126784583-127384583 GCF_002127325.2 Helianthus annuus
TTATCTTGACCATTAGCTCCTGAGATTGTGAAAGGGCATTGCCCTTTGATGTGTTTGAAAGGCCAAGTTTGCAAGAAAGACAAAATTTTTGTTACTGAAGGGGCCATGCGGCCCGCATCAGGATATGCACAAACTCAGGCGGGCCGCCTGGGCCTGTCTGATCTGCACATACTTTCAGAAATGGCAGTTTTGGTCCCTGTTGCGTATTTAACCCATTTCCGACACTTCTAAGGCCCGTAAAGCCAACTTTAAGGCCCTAAAAGAATGCGTATTTTGGCCGTACGAATGCGATGTTCGGTTAATTACGACGGAATGCGCATAAGCGCGAAAAACGATCCAAAATGCGTGACGAATGGATTTTTCTCATGCCAAACACTAAGGCACAATATAAGGATGCTTACATAAATTTTTGGACGTCCGGATGTATTCAGAACGTAAGTTATGCGCGAAAGTGCAAACTTATGCACTTTTTGACACTTTTAGTCCCTGAATGATCCAAAAGTTTGTTTTAGCATACCAAACCCCTCAAAACCTATTTCTAAGCTATGTAAAGGATATTTATGGTATGTTTAACTTATGGACATGTTCCGGAATGTTTGTTACAGTTCAAATTGGCATACTTTCGCGGTTTGTCAAGTTTAGTCCCTGTAAGCGAATTAACTTGTTTTTGCCATACCAAAGCCTTCAAAACTTATTTCTAAGTTATGTAAAGGTTATTTAAGGTATGTTGAGTATATGTTGATGTTCCGGAGTATTTGTCGCATTAAACTGAGACCAGTTTGCGTATAATTCCCCAGAAAGCGATGTAGAGCTTGAAATCGAACAAGAGTTGATATGTGCAAACGATACACATATTTATACAAGTCCAAAGTATGAAATACAATATTTCATTGGTTTGGCATTTGTTTGATGGTTGAAGTGACACAGGTGTCACAATATATATATATATATATATATATATATATATATATATATATATATATATATATATATATATATATATATATATATATATATATATATATAGAGAGAGAGAGAGAGAGAGAGAGAGAGAGTAAATTATAAGTTTTGTCCTTTATGTTTACACCAAATTGCAGGCGCTGTCCTCTAGCGCAAAAGTTGAGGAGTTTTGTACTTCATGTTTTATGTTTCAAAATCTTGCACGGTTTGTCCTTTGAGCCTAACTCAGTTAGATTTTTTGGTTAAGTATGGTCATGTGCCTTGCACATGAGGGCATATTTCTCATTTCACCTTTCTAGGGGTTATTTTATAAACACTTATTATTGAGGGACTGTATCTACAAAACTAAAAAATAAAAAAAAATTCTAAACTCTTTCTCTTTCTCTGTAATCTGACCCACCACCACAACCCAATTTTTCTCTAATCTTTCACAACCCACCACCACCACACCCCACAACATTTCGCAAAATTCCATCCCATTTTCAAACTTATTTGTTCAATCAATTTGGTAAAAATCCACCGATTTTTATCCCAATTCATCAATCAACAATCTCGATGAAGCTAACAATAATCAGAAAAAGATGATGTATGTGAAGGCAACACCGACAACGGATCTGAATCGAAACACCAATTGGTTCACGTACCCAGGAGTATGGACGACATACATCTTCATCATATTCTTTTCATGGCTTCTTATTCTCTCTGTTTCTGGTTGCACCCCTGGCATGGCGTGGACCAACGTTCATTTCTCACATTTTCTGGTAATTTCAAGTTTAAACCACCTTCTTAATTTTTGCTTTAGGGTTTTCTGGATATTAAAGTTTTGTAATTTTGGGTTTTACGGTTTTGGTTATTGGATGTATTCGATAGATGAGTGGTTTTGTTTTAACTGGGTTGATGAACGATGCCCTAAAAGTGTTCACTTTTTTTTTAAATTCGGGTTTAGGGTTTTCTAAATCTCAAATTGGTTGGTTGATGATTGCTGCCCTAAAAGTGTTAACTTTTGTGTTTTAGGGTTTTTGATTAGTAGATGTAAATCATGTAATATTCAATCATTTGATGCCCTAGAAGTGTTCAATTTCTTTAATTTTGGGTTTCGAAATCTCTAATTGTTAGGTTTACAGAGAAATGTTGTGGGGGTGGTGGTGGTGGTGGGTTGAGAGAGACTAGAGAGAAATTGGGTTGTGGTGGTGGGTTCAGAAAGAGAAAGAGTTTAGATTTTTTTTTTTTTTTTTTAGTTTTGAGATACAGTCCCTCAATAATAAGTGTTTACAAAATAATCCCTGTGAAGGTGAAATGACAAGTATGCTCTCATTTGCAAGGCTCATTACCATACTTAACCAAAAAATCTAACTGAGTTAGGCTTAAAGGATAAACCATGCAAGATCTTGAAACATAAAGTACAAAACTCGTCAACTTTGCGCTAAAGGACATCGCCTGCAATTTGGTGAGAACATAAACGACAAAACTTGTAATTTATGTATATATATATATATATAGGGAGGGGCTCATGCGAGAACCACCCTTGTGAGAACCTTGAGAACCAATGTGAACACAACCTAAAATAGCTAAAAAAACCTAACCCCCACCCCCTCCCCAAAAAACCTAACCCCCCCCCCCCCAAAGCTAAATGCTAAAAACTAAAACCCCCCAAAAAACCTAAAAAAAAACCTAAACCCCTCCCCCCCCAAAAAAAACCTAAACCCCCCTCCCCCACCCCCCCAAAAACCTAAACCCCCCCCCCCCACCCCAAGCTAAAATGCTAAAAACTAAACCCCCAAAAAACCTAAAAAAATCTAAAAAAAATTTAAAAAAATAAAAAAAAATCTAATTTTTTTTAAATATTTTTTATGCTCAAATCGCTACTTTTAGTGGCCAAAAAAAAAAAATTTTTTTTTTTAAAAATTTAAAAAAAAAACATTTTCTTGGCTTCGAAAAGTAGCGATTTTTATATAAAAAATATTAAAAAAAAATTGTGTGATTTTTAGCTATTTTTAGGCATTTTTTGTGTGTTCACATTGTTTCTCGCGGTTCTCACAATAAGAGGTGGTCCTCACATGATCTTCTCCATATATATATATATATATATATATATATATATATATATATATATATATATATAGGGGAAGGTTTATTTGAGAAGAAATTTAATGTGAGAAGAAAAAGAAGAAAGTGTATATTAGGAAAATACTATTTCATTTATAACTCATATCATTATTTTTCTCTCTTTAATTAATTAGTCAACTAATCATTAATTATCCTACATATAATCTACAAAACCTACACATATCAAAATTTTCCTACATACACCCTACACATTATAGAATTTTATCCTATACATTCGAAATTTATCCTACACACCTCGAAATATATCCTACACAACTCGTAATTTATCCTACATAACTAGTAATTTATTCTCACAACTAGTAATTTATTCTACACTTTAAATTAAGTTGTTTTTTTTTTAATTTGAAAAAAGTATATATATTTTGAAAAGGAGTTACAAATTTAATTTAGTTAGTTATTAAAGGGGAAGAATACAAACAAATTAATGATTTATGTAAGTTTACCAATATACCCTTATATTAAAATTAAATACAAATATTAAATGAAGTAAAATGAAGCATTCTTATTGGTTGAAACTTGTTCTTTTTTCTTCTTACAAAAAAATTCTTCTCATTTGAACCCTCCACAATATATATATATATATATATATATATATATATATATATATATATATATATATATATATATATAGAGTAGGTTCCTACGGAAAGTGTGTTTTTCCTAGAAAGTCTAGGAAGCGATCTTGTCCATCCGATTGGTGTGTTTAAGGGTTGAGATTAAATCAATGGCAATCTTGTAGTAATTAACTTTATTTAATAGATTGTTTTAAATGAGTAGGGGCAATTTCGTCCTTATGATAACCGTCAGAGATATCACATCTCCTTAATACACGCCAATTTCCCCTCTCTCTCTCTCTCTCTCTCTCTCTCTCTCTCTCTAAACCCAAATTCGGAAACCCCCAAAATCATACCAAAATACCTAAAATCATGGATGAAGATAAGAGATTTTCCTTGTTCCATATACGTAAGATCAAGCTTTCATTGTACTACGTGTTTTACAAAGCGATTACGGGTGATTCTTGTTTGTAATTGACGGTATTTTGCTGGTTGCAGGGAAGAGATTCAAAAAGCAGGAAACTTTGGAAAGGATAGATAGCAGCGGAACAGTTACCGGAAGTCGATCGAAAGCTGGGGCGAAATCTGCTGATGTAAAACACATTTGTATGAATTTGTTTGCTGTTAAAACACAGCTGTATGAATCTGAATTGCTGTTAAAACACAGCTGTATGAATCTGAATGATAAAACACATTTGTATGAATCTGCTTGCTGTTAAAACACAGCTGTATGAATCTGAATGATAAAAGACATTTGTATGCATCTGCTTGCTGTTAAAACACAGTTGTATGAATCTGAATGCTAAAACACAACTGTATGAATATGCTTGCTGTTAAAACACATTTGTATGAATCTGCTTGCTGTTAAAACACACCTGTATGAATCTGAATGCTAAAACACAACTGTATGAATCTGCTTGCTGTTAAAACACAACTGTATGAATTTGAATGATAAAACACAACTTTATGCATCTGCTTGCTGTTAAAACACAACTGTTTGAATCTGAATGCTAAAACACAACTGTATGAATCTGCTTGCTGTTAAAACACAGTTGTATGAATCTGAATGCTAAAACACAACTGTATGAATCTGCTTATTGTTAAAACACAACTGTATGAATCTGAATAATAAAACACAGCTGTATGAATCTGCTTGCTGTTAAAACACATCACCAAAGAACAAACTGTTAAAACACATTACCAAGAACATGCTGATAGATTCCAGCAAGAAAACGAAGGAATGATTGATATTACGTGAGATCAGAAATCGAAAACAAAAAATTCCAAAATTTATGTATAGTTAGTTATTGAAGATAATTTCCTAAAATAAAAATAGATTGTGAAAGTAAATAAATGCCCTTTTTAGATAAAATCCTTCAATGCCACATGTCGCGTTCTTATTGCTTCCTATACTTTCTAGGAAAAATACACTTTCCACCCAACTCCTACTCTATATATATATATATATATATATATATATATATATATATATATATATATATATATATATATATATATATATATATATATATATATATATATATATATATATACGGTGATTGGGTAAAATAAGAACCGTACTGAGTTATAAGAACCGAGAGAACTTACTTAAACCATTGATCTGTTTTTTGTCTTTATATGTAAGATATTAGGCAGCTCTCAACAGTCAAAAAGGGGGTTTTTTGGATTTTGGACTAAAATGGCAACAAAATGCAAACCACAGGGCCCTGGATGTAATAAATTTGAGATTTGGACTAAAGTGGCAAAACTGGCCAAACCACAGGGACCAAAATGGCAATTTACTCAAGATATTATAACAATGTTATTTGGTAAAAAAAGGTAATTTAGTAAAATTACAAGATGGACATTTAATTCTCTGCAAATAACATTTTGTCATTTATGAAATTATATTTATTTTTTCCATAAAGTCTACTGCATATTAATAAAAAAAATAAGAAACTTGTAAGAGTCTTTAAATTAACAATTATCCATGTAAAAAATTACATTGAGGTAAATATTTACATTGCCATAAATCATTAAAAAATAAAATAAACTAAAATAAATAAAGCCAAGTCGTCGTTCTTCATTTCTTATAAATGATAGAGTAAATTACACAGATTGTCCTTTAATTACACCCTAAATTGCAGTCCCTGCCCTTTCCCTTTAATTTGTGCATTCCATGTCCTTTAAATAACAACTTTGCACACTCCTTGTCCTTTTCTCCAAACCCCATCCAACAACCCAGTTAAATGCACCCATGTGCATCTCACATGATGGGTAAAATTGTAAAATCACCTCCCACCTACCTTTAAAAACCCCAGCAGTCTTCTTCCTCCTCACATAAATTAGGGTTTCGATTTCTTCATCAGATTATAAACAGTTCCTCACATAAATTCCGTTTCCTCATCAAACTATAAACACGAAATCATGGTATTTTGCAGATGTGGAAAAGCAGCGACTCTTAAGACATCTTGTACTTCAAAGAACCCAGGGAGAAGGTTTTATGGATGCCCTAGATGTGGATTCATCTGCTGGTTTGATACCGCGGTTTGGGAAAGATCACAAGGTGGAACAGCAGCGACTCTTAACAACCAACGCTTAACATCTAAAGTCGAAACATTACAAGTTGCAAATATGAACCTGTACAGGATGTTGATCATGAGTTGGGTGTTTCTGATCATGAGTTGGGTTGTTTTCATTGTGTTTGCTCTTTTTTTCTTAATGTAATGTGATGTAAAGTTAGTATGCTACTCTGCTTTGTAATGTGCAGGTCTATGTTTAGTTGGTTTCGTCTATGTTTAGTTGGAAGTGTTTTGTAATTTGTAAGTTGCAAATCGATTAATGCAAGTTGGTTATCAAATCTTTTGTACAATATGATGCGCCTGTAACTATACTTCACTAAACATACGAGTAAATTGACCAAAAAAGCAAAAAGCCAAACCAAAAAAGCAAATAACCTGCTGCACAAACCATAAGCCAAACGAAACACACCCCTGCACAAACCAAATAACCTGCTGCACAAACCAAAAAGCCCAAACTATAACCCAAACCAACCTAAACTATCTAACCCTTCACTGCACAAACCAAAAGGCAAACCATACACAACTGATAACATAAACCTGCAATTCGCTTGCTGCACCATAACATATCATTCCAAACATACACAACTGATAACATAACTAACATCATAAAATTCTAACTTAACAAAAGACAAAGGTTTACCATCCAAACATTTCAAACATTTAAACAAAACATAAAAACCATAGTTTTAAGTCCAACAAACTATCAAACTTCCTAGGATGCCTCCTGTCCCTTGCATGTTCTGCGATTGTGCCCTGTTTTGCCACACTTCAAACAGTTCTTCGTGGTTCCCTTCTTTGTCAGTCTTCCATCTTTTGTTGACTCCTCCAACTCTAAGGCTGACCTCTTTCTTGCCTTTTTTGGCCTACCAATAGGCTTGTGATGGTTTGGTGGTGTTAAAGTGGTAGGGACATTAGACTTAGGCCACAAAGTCCTCCAATTGATTGGATACACCTTATACTTGTACACTTGTTTCCACCTATCCATTGTGTACACTGGATGGACAAATGTCTCAGGTAGTTCTGTTCCTTTCCCACCATACATATTCTTGTTCCATATTGAAGCCACAACATGTTTGCACGGCATCCCTGTGATCTCCCATTTCCTACATGTACATGTTCTACTTTTTAAATCCACCACAACACCAAATCCAGCAGGGCCTCTAACTTGATAATGGTCTTCCCCATTCCACATGACTGAACACCTACTAGCTTGTAACTTAATCTCCTCAAACTTCTTGTGAGCATATGGTGTCAACAGTCCATCACAGTTGTCTATAACTCTAAGCACATTCACAATCCTTCTCATGAGATACTCCCTGATGTACTCCAAAAGTGTGATAATAGGTTTGTCTCTTGCATCCATTATCCTTGAGTTAAAAACTTCACACATGTTGTTTAACAACACATCTGATAGTGCCCTACCTGTTGCATGATAACAGATCAGTCAACATTGACAATGTTAATTATTATAGTGTAGATAATATTTACCTGAGAAGTGTGATCTTGACCAATGTTGTGGTGGGATATCAGACAACCATAGTTGTGCTTCAGCATTAAATGCCTTCAAGGATTGCATGTTTTGTTCAAAGTACTCAACAGTGCTTGATGTTGCTAACTTCCATAAGTTATCTTTGTATTCTTTTCCTTTGAATCTCAACTTCATATTCTCATGAATATGTCTTAGGCAAAACCTGTGTTCAGCACATGGGAACACCTTCTGCAGTGCTGGGATTATGCCCTGTAATAACACATTAAGTGCACCATACAAACAAGTAACATTTAATGAAGGTAAAGTTTGAAAACAGTAAGTAATATTGGACTGACCTTTTGCCTGTCACTAATGAAGGTAAAGTTTGAATTAGACTCCAATTCCAGATCTTTACCAAGGCACTGAAGGAACCATGTCCAAGAATTCAAGGTTTCTGCCTCAACTACTGCATAGGCTAAGGGGTATATCCCATTGTTAGGGTCAACACCAACAGCACTAAGAACCTGACCAGGGTATGGACCCTTTATAAAAGCTCCATCCAGACCCAACAAGTCTCTACCAATTGCTTTAAACCCCTGCTTCAGTGACCCTAGACACACATAAATTCTTTTGAACTTTCTGGTCAGAGACCTGTGATCTGCACATGGTTCTACCTCAATTTGAACTGTAGTACCTGGATTTGTCTTGTAAAGTTCACAGATGTAATCCCTTAGAACACTGTATTGTGCTTGATAATCACCATGAAGTTGGTCAAGTGCCTTTGTTTTTGCTCTGAAAGCTTTCATTCTTGAAACCTCTACCTCGTATTTCCTTTGAAACTGATCCTGAAGTGCCTTCACAGGAATATTAGGATTTTCTACAATTTGGTCTTTTAGTTGCTTACAAAGAAAAGTAGAGGTGCAATGATACACAGATCTGGTTTGGAGACACTTGTGCTGAGTCACTAAAGTCTTTACCATCCAAGTCTCAGCATTTCTCTCTTTAGATATTAAAATAACCCAAGGACACTCCTTTTTTTGAGGGTCTGATTTTTTACCTCTCCCACCTACATTTTTGTCCCCACTGGACTTGTCTTTACTACCAAGAGAATCTTCCACTTGTTTTTCTTTTGACCTTGTTACAATTTTATGCCCTACTTCATTATATGCAGATTTCATGTTATGTCCTTTATCATTGCCTCTTTTTTTTTGGACAGTTTTACCCTTATCAGAATGACTATGGATACCATGTGCATTAACTTGGAAATTTGGTAACTGACCCCTACAAACAGCCCTTAGTCTTTTACTATCATCCTTAACAATCCTAAGTTCCCTCTTAGTTTCCACAGCATGCTGCTTGATTAATTCTTTGGCTTCTACCTTGTTTCCAAAAATCTGTCCTAGGTAGAAATTGCTCTTTTTCTCATTGGCATTCCTTAAACCCTTAAGCATTTTCTTCCTAGCACTAGACTCATCCAAATCAGACTCACTTCCACTTTCTAATATATCATCATTTAAAACATCTTCATCAATTGAATCACCAACTGCATCATTATTCTCATCAATCCCCTCATCAATGTTTAGTCTAAAATCCCTCATATCTACCTCTACATCCTCCCTAGCTGTGTCATCGCCTAGAAAATCACTGTCATCATCTTCATCTTCATTTTCTGCACAAGTTTCTTCATCTAAACTATCAACTACAACATGCCTAACACTAGCCTTGGCATTGTTTTGGTGTTCATTATTAACCATGTTGTCATTTAGACCAAAGAAGGGATCAAACTCACTCATGAAATCTGCAAAAAAAGTTGAACTTTCTTGTGCTTGTCTCTCTTCAACAGTAATATTATCACCTTCTCCAAGTACAGGTTTATATGCACCATCACAAGTACTAAGGTTCTCATCCACATTATTATCAAGTACAGGTTTATATGCACCATCACAAGTACTAAGGTTCTCATCCACATTGTTATCAATAACACCTTCATCTACATTATCACCCGCATTGTTAGCATTATTCTCACCTAAATCATTTGCTAAAGGATGCCAGCCTAACATCATCCTTGGATTTTTGCTAATGATCTCAACACCATCCAGTCCATCAACAACTTCAGCAATCCTACTTTTTGCAGGGGAATAGAAATATGTATGCACATTTGTTACTTCAAACTCAGTGTAAACATGCATGGTTTTATAATCAGTTGTGTACTTGCAAAAGCCAATAACATCTAAGTCACTATCTAGAGCACGAAGGCCAAATCCTAGTTCCTGATTAGGTATCTTATAATGATAATACCTAATAACATCTGTTGCATACCCTAACTTTTTCAATACCAAATCCAACTCATGAACAGAGAAAAAGTCAGGATCTAACTGATCAACATAGTTGTGCCTACCCTCCACATACTCAAAGTTTGGAAACTTAGTGAAACAACCACCATGATGTAGCTTTATAGCGAACAAATGGGGAAAACGCCCTGAAATTAAATAAAAGTATAAATTTTTCAGAAATTCAACAGCCAAACATATATTTTTAATGGAAATTGAGCAAATGCAACTCACTGTAGTAATCTTCAACCGTTTCTTGATCAACGTTTGCACGAATAGACCACCTTGGTCGCAGTTCGTAAGAGTCCGTCATTGCATTTGAGATTTGATTAGGGTTTCTAATGTATTGGGATGATCGTGTGAAGTGAAGGGTTTTGAGAGTGTGTTATGTGAGGAAGAAGACTGCTGGGGTTTTTAAAGGTAGGTGGGAGGTGATTTTACAATTTTACCCATCATGTGAGATGCACATGGGTGCATTTAACTGGGTTGTTGGATGGGGTTTGGAGAAAAGGACAAGGAGTGTGCAAATTTGTTATTTAAAGGACATGGAATGCACAAATTAAAGGGAAAGGGCGGGGACTGCAATTTAGGGTGTAATTAAAGGACAATCTGTGTAATTTACTCTAAATGATAGTTTGCACCTCCATCGTCTAAGATCTGTACGGACACCTATCTTACGTAAGTATTATTTATAGCAACACAAAACCTAAAAAAATTGCAAACTATCATTCTACAACATATTAAATATCATTTATGTCAAACGTAAAAGTTAAACGAACCTACAAAATGAATTAAAAACAATGTTCAATATTTCAAACTATCATGTACCAACTCCGATACACCTTACACAAACCCATCAAAGTGCAAAACCCAATTTACGTCACCGTAAAAAAACAAAACAAAATGGCAATTTGAAAAACAAAACCAATTAGATTACATCATTTTTACGCAGTGTAAAATAACTCAAAACTAAAAACTATAAAAGAAACACACGATGTAAAAAAATTCAAAAAGATAATTATTATTTTTTTGCAACGTCAAAAATCACGAGAACATCCCAAACACACAAAACCTAAAAAATCACAAACTATCATTTTATAGTAAATAAAAAAAATTGATCACGTTCGACTCTGTACATAAAAAGATTTGACATTTGACACCATATGCAAAAAAAAAAAAATATATACGTGTGAGTTTACATTCGACACCCGCCGTAAAAAAGTGACATGCGACACTATACTTAAACAAACATCTTACGTCTGCGTTTACATTCGACATTTCAAAAAAAAATTAACGGTTCAACACTGTGTGTAATTTTTTTTGACATTCGACACCATCCGACGAAAAAAATTGACATTCAACACCCATACATAAAAAATCATTTACGTATGAGTTTACATTCATTCCCAAACAAAAAGGTGCCCACTCTACACCTGTACATTAAAAAACATTTTACGTGGGAGTTTACATTCTACATAAAAACATTTTTAAACATGACACCATGCGTTAAAAAATTCATTTACGCGCAAGTTTACATTCGGCATTTCCAAAACAACAAGTGTTTACATTCGTCACTGTACGCAAAAAAAAGAGCTTACGTGAGAGTTTGCATTCGACAATTGGAAAAAAAAACAAGCGTTTACATTCGTCACCGTACGTAAAGAAATAATTTACGAGTGAGTTTACATTTGAATTTAAAATAATAAAACATTTACACTTGACACCGTGTGTAAAAAAACATTTATATCGTATGTAGATAGATTTACTTGTGATGTTTTTAGAGAATTTAAAAAAATTCATTATAAAAAAAAGTTTTTACGTTTGTAAAAATGTTTTTGCTTATAGTGACAACTATCAAAGTTTCTTTCCGTATGCCTGGATTCAATGTTCTTACGTACGGTCGAAGTAAAAAGTTTTTTTACGTATAGAATTGTACATGTAAAATTCTTTTACACACGTCTAAAATTTTACATCTCCAAAAAGTGAAGTTACACACATATAAAATTTTACATCTACAAAAAGAGAAGTTACACACGAACAAACTTTATTTACACACGTAAAATTTTACGTCGACAAAAAACTAGCAGGTCTCAATACAAAAACCCAAAGCTAGCACCAACACATATATACGCACTTGTAAAATGAGATTTTACAAATTTTACACACGTGTAAATCGACAAAAACCTAGATTTATTTGCACACGTGTAAATCGACAAAAAAACCCAGCCCTATACCCATATTTCAATATAAAAACCCACATGTATGGGTTTTAGTAAATCTCAAGACAAAACCCAATGAAAATAACTTAATGTAGTAACTTTAAAGTTACAATTTAACAAAACTCTTTAGACTGGAAGGTATGGGGTCGGCCCTGCCCCGGCGAGTCCCGGCGTTACACCTAGGGCTGCAAACGAACTAAACAAACACAAACAAGGCCTTGTTCGTATTTGTTTGTTAAGGAAAATAGGTGTTCACGAACACTTACTGAACGAGCTTTTTTGTTTGTGTTTGTTTGTTAAGGAAAAGAACATGTTCGTGTTTGTTTGTGAATTTTAGGTGTTAGACAAATGCGAATGCAAACGAACACAAACGAACGCTCATGAACGCAATCGAACACAAACAAACGTTCATGAACACTAATGAACGTAAACGAATACAAACAAGCATTCTTTAACAAAAACTAACACAAATCTTTCATCATAAACATGGCATAGATCTGCCCAAGATATACTAACCAATTATCCAAACATAATTAAGAGATTGATACACAAAATCACCATAAAATAATGTTTCAAAAATATATCATATTAAACTTGAAGTCTTCATTTAATCTACCCAAAATAAACTCGAAGTCTTCATTTAATCCAAACAGAATAAACTCGAGCTCGTTGAACAATAGTTTATTTATTAAATAATATGTCAGTGCTAATTTTGATGTGTTAAGTAAAAATTAATTCTTAATGTCCCTAATAAACCAACAAACAAACGAACCCAAACAAACATAAACAAGTATAAACGAACACGTTACCGAACGTTCACGAACATAAATGAACGAACGCGGCATTTGTTCATGTTCGTTTGTTTAACTAAACGAACGGAATTTCTTGTTCGTGTTCGTTCATTTATTAAACAAACGAACACAAACGAACTTCCCGCCGAATGGTTTACGAACTGTTCGGCAAACGTTTGGTTCATTTGCAGCCCTAGCCGCACCCCCACACCGCCCCCTCCCCTCCGTCCTCGCCGGCCCTCCTTTCTCTCTCTTTTTCATCTTTCTCTCTCCTCTCTCTCTCTCTAAAAAATCAAATCAATTATATTTTTTAATTGTTTTTATAAATAGTGTGGGACCCATCCTCCACCCCCTTGGTCCATGCCCTTTAATCTCATCCTCACTTCCGGTGACGTGACGGCCCATCCCATTGAGGATGAGCCTCACCATACCTTCTAGCCTTAGGTGTCATCGTATCGTATGGACAATCAAAACAACACGTGTCAACAACCGTACTAGTTAATGTTAAACTTTCGAGCTTCATGAGAATTGGGGCTAGTACTGTGAGGTTTAATTTGAAAATTTTAATTTAGGCGAAACTGTTTTTACTTCTTTTGATTTGGCCATTTGGCCGTGAACGGGAATTTCAAATTGTGGAACTGAATAAGAAATCATAAAAACTTATTATATTATGTTTTTCAACGGGTTGAGACATGTTAAGCTTCTATGGCAAAGACTTTGACTCCAATAACTGAAATTCTCTTGACTCGGTGTTAGATCAAGTGAGCCACGGGCGAAGATGAAGATTTTGGATCATGCGATGTTTGCAATCCAATCAATATTATTGACCCACAGTAATAACCCTAATGCCCTAATGCTTAACCCAAAGCTATACTAATTGGTAAATAAGAAACATGTCTAGACTCAATTCTAATTTAAGCATTTAAGCAACTAATAATTAATAAAAATATAAATAATCATCTCTTAATTATAATTCGACCTAGTGAAAATATATCTACATCTCATAGTTTTAACTTTAACCCCACTGATTGAAAGACTTCACTTTTCACTCATGAAATAACAAGAGTAAATTACAAAAATAGTCCTTTATATTTTTTATTTATCGCAAACTGTGTTATTTGTGTTTAATAAGTACAGTAACCGTACTTGATGTTTGCAAACCCTTGCACGTTATGTTATTTAGCTCTAACCCAGTTAGTTTTTATGGTTAAATATGACCAAATGGACCCCACATGAGGGTGTTTTGGTCATTTTACCCTAAACACTAAAATAAATAATAAAAAAAATTATATATAGATATGTTTATAAGTACCTTTACATACACTCACATAAACACCTCTCTCTCACAACACACACACACACACACCAGCTCTCTCTCTCTAATTGCCGAACCACCACCACCGCCATACACCTCACCGGACCATTACCACCACTTGCACACACCCCACCGGACCACCACCACATCCACACCCCCACCACCGCCATAGCACCACCACCATCGCATGACCACCACCATTGCACCTCCCCCATCGTATGACCACCACCATTACATCTCCGCCATCGCACCACCACGAAATCAAATCTGTAACGCCTCATTTTTTTCGCAACTTTCCGTTTTTAGAAAGATTGAATCGTAATTCTATTTTCGGAAACTCGTTTCCATTGTAATCGTTTCTCATTTCGAACCATTGTAAATCCAAGACTTTGATCGTACTAAAATTAATCTTTTATTTGATATATACATTATTTATACATGTTTATACCTTGATACATACATTCGTTTGATACATCATTCATAATTCTCATAAACGAAGGTTTAACTCGCAAACAACTATCGTGTATTCGTAATCTTACACCCTCCATACATACAAATGCTTGATCATTCAATTATAAGATTAACTTATATATTTTTGTCACTCGGTTGGTATCTAAACACCTATTATACAAACTTGTTTCCTGCGTATTAGTCAATCACATGTCTTCTTCTATTCCATTCACTTAAAAGATATTTATTTCACATAATACATTCATACATCATAAATACATAACAAACACCTCAAATATACATCGTAAATGTCAAAAAAAAATAAATAAATAAAAACATTAAGGGCTGTCCAGCCTTGCGATCGGAAATATGGCAGCCACTTTAGTCCCTTTTTTTACTATTATCTCCCCTTTTAAAGTTAATAGATTAGTCATCAAATAGGCCCAAAAATGGACATAAATGGATGATTATTCAGCTACAAACATTCATTTTCAGCCATCTAAGCTGAATATTTTTGCTTTTAATGGATTAACTCCCAACTAATCCTATTTATTACTCACCTAGCTCAAACCCTAATTACTCCCCTATAAATACAACACTTCCTCATTCATTTTTCCACTTTACCAACACCTTAAGCACTCCAAAACACTCTTTAATTCCTTGAATTTTCAGCAAGTTTTGAGCAAAAAGTTCCAGCCATTCTTCTATTATTTTCTTCTTATATCTTCTTCTAAAAGACTTGGATAACCTCAAGGAAGGTTTTCACAAGTTTGCTTGGGCAAACTAAGGTGAAACCTCACCATTTTCGAGGTCCAAAGTGCACTTTAAATTCTGCTTGTTTTTATCTTTTTGTATCTTCATGTTTTTTATAGAAACTTGGTGGAATCTTGTTCCCACCAAGCTCACAACTTAGTCCATGGTTGTGGGTTTGTGTCGAAGTGATTTCCATCAAAGTTTTGGGTTCAAACACCCATTTTAATTCAGTTTATGCATCGTATTTGAATGATGAAAGCAAGCACAAGACATCATCTTCCATATGATGAACTTATGACTTGTGAAGTGTGAACAAATGGAAGCTTTGGCTTTCTAAACTAAGTTCCACTCCTTCATTTGAACCTTATGAACACTCTTGTGACTTGCTAGAATAGATTTACTTTCTTGTTATTCATGACCCTCCGAAACATCTTCGTGATGGTTTGTGTAGTGGTGAATCATATAATGAGGTTTTAACCTCCATGCTTGACATACATGATAGATACTACATGATAATCTATGATTGGACTTCGTTTTAGGATGTTATTATTACTATATGAACTGTACGTATCTATATAAAACATGGCTGAATTTGTGATGATAATCGAGTCATGATTGTTCGTCATAAACTTAGGCTAAGATATCTAAGATTCTAAGTTATTTGTTATGACTCCAATGGGCAATTTGGGACCCATGAAACCACTTGATATGGTGTCATAAACGAGCTCTTAGAACTAGACATTATTTTGGTATACGTACTTTTGATGCTTAATTTCTAAATCCCGAATCTCATCATTTCCTAAATATCATGTAACCTTACCATTTAATCCTTATTCTCCAACAACTCGTCACTCACGGATAATCGGAAAGCATGTGCAATATTGTGAGTACACTTGACCCTTTTTCGATTTAATGCACTTTTAGGTGTAACATGTATAACTTACCAAAATACACAAATCACACAAATATATTTATTCACTCAATCCGCCATACATGCTATTTGTTATGCTTTGGTTTATGCTAGAATACATACATGCTACTTGTCATTAACTTAGCTAGCCCACCTTAACAATTATAGCGCTATAGGAGTAGCACACCACCCGACGGGGTATTGTTAAGTTAACATACTTCACGGTCTCGATTACTTCGGTGTCGAGGGATGCACGTTATTATACATAACTGTCTCGTTCACTTCGGTGGCGAGGGATGCACATTATTCTTGTGGACACTCGGGTTGACTTTTAGTTATGCATGCTAGTTCAACCTTGTATACAAAATTGCCATGTTGTATTCAAGAAATTCTTTTATACTTATGCTATGTCTCTAAAACTTGTGTACTCACCAATACGTTTATATTGAACTATACTAAACATGTTGCAGGTTTATGATGATGTTGATGATGCATGGAACTTAGTAGGATGCCTAGAAACGCATTTTAAACTTTATTACTTGTTGTATTGTACTTCATTGTTTCAACTTGTTGTATTTCTATTTCAAACGATGTAATTTGATCCTTTTAGCAAAGAAATGAAATTTATCATTAAATACTTGTCACAAATTTTAACGTTATGTGTAATGAGCAATCTATTTCGTCTCACTCCGATATTTCCGCCATCGGTTCGGGTGTGACAACCGCCTCCACACCCCCACCACCACCATCGCATGACCACCGCCATTGCACCTCCCCTATCGTATGACCACCGCCATTACATCCCCGCCATCGCACCACTATGAAATCAAATCTGTAACGCAAATCGATCTCACCAATGAAAAATACAGATCTAATTCGAGTATATGACTATACGATCTTGTAATTCTGTATCGATTATTGATTATATGTGTGTACAAGTGTATGTAGATGTGTAATTTTTAGCTGTTGTTGGGGAATTAGGGTTAGGGTTTCGAATTGACGTCATCGGTGTTGAAAATTGTTAGATAGTGACGGGAGTTAGGGAGGAACGAATGCCGGAGGTGGTCAGGACTCATCGGAAGAGAGTACGGACGGTGCCGGTGCCAATGCCGTCGGTGGAAATGAGGAGGACTACTAGGGTTTTTGGGGCTAGGGTTTTAAGGTCAAGCAGGAGGTTGTTTAGTGGTCTAGTGGTTTTTAAACATATGCGAAGAGCTTCGTTAGCTGTTGCGAATGTTAAAGATGATTGGATTAAGTTGCTGGGAATAGGTGGGGGTGGTTGTAGGTGGATATGGTGGTGTTGGTGGTTGCAGGTGGGGTGTGGTGGCAGGTGGGTATTGGTGACGGTGGTTGTGGTGGTGGCCGGTGGGAGTAGGTGGGGGTGGAAAGGAGGTTAGAGAGAGAGATAGAATGTATTTATTATTAGTTTTTTTATTATTTATTTTAGTATTTAGGGTAAAATGACCAAAACACCCTCATGTGGGTCCATTTGGTTATATTTAACCATAAAACTAACTGAGTTAGGGATAAAGGACATAACGTGCAAAAGTTTGCAAACACCGAGTATGTTTAAAGACAAATGACACAGTTTGAAATCAGTAAAATAAATAAAAAAACGATTTTTGTAATTTACTCGTAACAAGATGAACCAAACAGTTTGCACTCTTTTATCCACTTTTTCTATTCCCTCTTTTAAACATATATTTTCCTTTCCTTCGATAAATTTCTAAAACAAACACATTATGAATTTCAAACATAATTAAGTTTGACACAAATAGATGTAATTCATTAAAAAAAAAAATTAACTAGTTGACAACAACCAAATAACACAACAATATTGGAAATCCAGTGGATAATCAATCAAATCAAATAACATTCTTCTTTGCTATGTAGTATGCCGTCGGGTTTACCTCCCTGAACTTCTTTCCGACCACACTGATTACAACACCCCCATATTGATCAACGGTCGGAGTAGAGCTACCAGTTAATTCTCCAGCTGCAAGAGTTGCATTTCGTCGGGGTAGGTCTGTGAATCCAGGAGCCCCTACATCTTTAACAATATTTTTATTAACAACAACTCCCTTGCTGCCGGTATAAGTATTGTTCCCGCGGTGAACTACATCAATAAGAGTCGGTCGTTGTTGAACACCGTCACGGGCTGTAACAAGCCGAAAGTTATCATTACCAATACCAATGGTATCTGCACCATGCGGCATATCTGTGTATGTTGGAGCTGGAATGTAAGTTTGACCCGTTGGCAACGTGCGTTGACCATCTGTCACGAGAGTCATATTACCTTTGGTTTGAAATCCTGGAGCTTCTTTGTATGAATCGGTCTCTGTGCCTACGATGCTTTGAGGACGGAAAGGTTGACTGGTCGGAGGCCCTGTATATTGACTGTTTTTCATTTTTAAGATGGAAGATATAGTTTTCCGATGGGTTGTTTTGGGTATAAAATAGATCTGAGACTCTCACTTGTTGTTTGACTTTTTTATTTTATAGTTTCAGGACTGTAAGTATATCTTTATACAAGAAACCCCCTTGCTTTATTAGGTTTTTACCTTTTTTTAGATAATGTTTATATGATGAAACTATTAATAAGACCCGTGCGCGTTGCGGCGAGGGTACATTGCAAATATCGAATGGATTAGTCCAAACGTTATGTGATGCATTAATCATATGAAATACGTGTTTCGACGTATCCGATTCAACTCAATGCAACATATGCTGTATTGCGATTGAATCAAAACGTAAAGTAAATCAAGTTTATACCGTACACTCATAACGTATTATATGCAACTCGATTAACTCGAATCTATACGGTCAACTCAAAACGAATTATAAACGACTCGATTCATATGTAGGAAAAATTACAAAATAAAGCACGAAATCGTACACCAAATTCGTGTCGAAATATTAAAATACAAAGTTTAAAAGTTGAGAGGTCGGTATAATGTATAGTAATGTAAATTACCAAAGCACAGGTAAAATTGTAAGCTACAAAAGTAGGAATTAAAAGAAAGGAATATGTGCCAAAAATGTAATTTACAAAATTATAAGCTAAAAGTAAAAAAATCTTCAAAGTTAGAGGGTGGTTGTGGAAAACACACCGACTTTGTACTTTAAGTAAGTATGTAATGTCTTACATGACCCTCAAAGAATCGTGTAGACCACCCGGTGTGGCCTAGCGCCTCCGGCAACCTCAGCTATTTTGGTGCCCCTCCCCTATCCCGTCATAGCGAAAGGGGACGCTATGGCATGCCTCTGCCAGTGGGTTAGCGGCGTGAAATAGTAGAGGGTGAGGCACAACCAATCAAATTTCTTCGTCTTCTTTTTTTGATTTTTTTTCTTTTTTTATAAATCGTAAATGGGGGATTTAAAGGGTTTTATTTCACACCATTTACTCTTATTCTTACCGATGATGTAATTATTTCTAATAAACTTTAAACTTTTACCATAGTATATATAATGCTAGATATAAAATTACAAAATCTTTTGAACGACATCAATAACTTAAGACATAATATATTATATGTATAATATGCACTTTTTAATAAAAAATAATACCAAACAAAATTACAAATATAAAATCATTTATTTTACTAACAGTAACAAAGTCTTATTTTTTTTAAAAAATAATTAAAAATATATATAACTAAAAACATATGACATTATAATACAGTTAACCGATTTATCATCATACAAACTCCCAACTATTCAATCATATTTTTTTCTATCTTATATTAACTAAATAAATAAAAATCAATACGAAATCGTATCCTACTTTAAATATTGAATAAAATACTTCTATTTTTAATAAAATGTTATCCTTAAATTTAAATTATTAATTTAAGATATTTTCAAATAACCAAATTATTTACCACCAAAACCAAACTTTGTATTAATCTATTATTTATTCTTATTTTCATTATTAAAAAAATTATTATATCTATTTTATTACATAATTTTTAAACAAATTGTAAACAAATTTCAATATTACTTTATATATAAAATTAAATTTATCACGGGCTGCTTATTTGCTTATTGAATAACATATTTGACCACTGTATTTTCTTTTCAATAATCTATCTATTGCGTACCGAGTATGTCCATTAGTTTTTTAAATATATTTTTCTTATTATTTGGTGTATAAAATCATATTTATTCAACTCGTGTAATATACGAGAGTTTTTAAAGATATAACTTTTTTATTATTATTTGGTAAACAACATTACATTTATTCAACTCGTGTAATAGACATGGTTTTAAAGATATAACTTTTTTATTATTTGATATATAATATTACATTTATTCAACCCGTACAATACATATGATTCTTATAGACATAACTTTTTATTATTTAATATATAAAATTACATTTATTCAACCTATGAAATAAAGGAGGTCTTTAAGATTTAGTATATAAAATTTATTTATTCAACCCGTGTGATACACGGGGTTATAACTAGTGGATGGTTCAAATAAGAAGAACTTTTTTGTAAGAAAAAAAAAAGAAGAAATTTCAACCAAAGGATTGCTTCATTTTACTTGATTTAATATTTGCATTTAATTTTAATGTAAGAGTATATTTGTAAACTTACATAGATCATTAACTTATAGTCTTCCTCTTTAATAGCTAACTACATTAAATTTGTAATTTATTTTCAAAATATACATTTTTTTTCAAAAATAAAAAAATTAATTTAGAGTGTAGGACAAATTAGTAGGCGTGTAGGATAAATTACGAGTTGTATCGGATAAATTTTGAAATGTGTAGGATAAATTTTTATATGCGTAGGCAAAAAAAATTAGTGTAGAGAATGATAATCTTATAAGTAACTAATTAGTTAAAGATAATAATAAATAAAATAAAAAACTAATTAATATTTTACAATTGTACTCTTTATTTTTTTCTTTTTAATTAAATTTTCTTGTTAAATCTATTATATATAATAAATGTGATAAATTTTGCTGATGTGTCATGCTATTAGCCCCTCTAGATTGTGCATTTTGGCGGGAAAATCATGTCCACTTTGTTTTTTTCGTTTGGACACGGGATCCGATAGAATACGGGTCATCCGTTACCTTGAATTCGGATCTGTATAAAAGGCAATACATCAGAACATTTTCTCTGTAAACCCTAAACTACAAACGCCGCTTTCATTCTTTTCATCTATCTTTGTGTTTTCTCCTCTCCATTGAAGCCGCTTCGATTCTTTCTTTGAGGTATGTTTAAGGTTTCCATTTTATAATTCTTTGCCTTTCTTGACTTACAGATCTGCTATTGTTTCAATAATGTTGCCTGAAGAATATATTTGATATTTGAAATACAGGTATCCTGCAATCCTCAACTCGAACCCTAATTGGTGGTCCAATTGCTTTTATTGTTAATTGTATGTTATTATGAATATGAATTTGGGTTTTGTTGTTTTTTTGAACAATGGGTTTTGATAAGAAGAGAGCGACAGACAGAGGTGGTGTCGCAGACATGGCGACGACCTTTCTGCTCAACTTGCTAGGGTTCCGACACTATGTTCATGAGTTCCTTCACTTTGAAGTTTAAGATCTCTCACTACGTGAAGTTCATCTGCCCCTCAATTTTTAGTTTTCTAGCATGTAAGTGTTTATGTTTTTGTAGAACAGGGTTTTGTTCTTTATGTTGTCACAATTGTCGTTTGTTCTGTGAATAGCAAACTTGAAACCCTAATTCGAAGGATGGTCAGTATTCGATTTCCCCAATTTTGATTTTGCATTTTATTACATTTCGTTTTCTGTATTTTGCTTTTTTTATTGTTTTTGTACCAGTTTTGGTTTTCAGTTTTGGATCATCGATAAACACACTATTTTTGTTAAGGACTTGATTGAATCATTCTTGAGTTTCAATGATTTTTTTCATGTGCTTAGCTTGAATCTAAGATGATAGATGGTAATAAATGATTGTTTCATGTAAAAAGGATATGCACCCTATACGACTCGCATATTTACTTACGGTTATTTATATACCATATACTGGGTGACAAAAGATTCATTAGGGATTTGTCATTATTTTCTTGAACCTTTCGAATTCGTTTATTAGATTGTTATTATTATTTTTGTATTTTATTTACATTAATATTGCAGCTGGAAGAGGAAGAGATATCAGTCCCACATTTTGAGTTTGCTGTTGGTGAAGGATCTTAACCAGTGGAAGGTATATATGGATTTGTGCTGTTTTGTTTTCCGTCCATGGAATCTATGTATTTCATGTTCGTGCTTGTGTAGAGATAGGTAATTTGATTGATGGTAAACTAAATTATGTACTCCCTTAGTCCATTTTCTGGTCAGAAAATGCTAATGCTGTTGATGCATCAATAGTTGATGATCCGCCATCAGTAAGGTTCACTTGGAAAACAGAGAATTTCTCAAAATTCAACCGGAGCTCCTTCGTCTCCCTAAATTATGTGCAAAAATGAATGATTATTGATAAATTGTAGAAATTTAGATACAAATGCAAAATGAAATGTGGAACTTGAGTTGACATATCTTGTCTAAAATCATTCATTTTTGCACTATATTGTTTATATTTCGTTTTGATTCGCTGCAGATCGACATCAGGGATAAGCCTGAATTAAAGAAGTTTTTTGCCTCCACAAAGTAAACTTACTCATTGCTAATATTCTTGGTGTATCTTTTGGCAATAGGGTAATTATAACGCATATAAACAAGTGGGAATCCGTATTAGTTTTGATTGGTACGCAGGTTTGATGCTGTTATACATTTTGCTGGATATAAGGCTGTTGGCGAAAGTGTGCAGAAGCCATTGAAGTATTACGACAAAGTTCCCGTCTTGGCTCCGAATACTCCCCGACAATTGAACCATTTCAGCTTTATCTACCCTTTACATCCGAAAGCACTGGTGCAATTCTACATGTAAGATCTATATATTTAAGTAGAAAAATTTACAATAGAGTGGCAGGTAAACGTGCAACAAGTTGCGCCGCAACCCGATGTGTCAGCTCTGATGTACCTACCATCACTCAAGTGATTTCCAAGAAGCCTCCGAAGAAAATAGAGATTCCGTTAAAATGTATATCGGGCAATCTAACTAAAACGTGTCCAGCAGACTACTACCCGAAAGAAAAATAGGAAACAATATCCCAGTACATATGTTTGAAATGGATCCTTTGTTTTGTTATTAGTATTGTAGGCTTCTTCGATAACCTAGCCATTGAGAACATTGCTGGTGTGAAGTTTGTTAGATTTTTCATATATTCAAACTTTTTGCTCCATACGTTATGATTTTAATGCATCTATCAATAGTTAGTCACATTACCTAAGTTGTAATGTAATTGCATATTTATTTTCATTCAGGAGTTACCATAGCTTAATACTTCTGATACATGGGCTACACGGCAGACTCTACGTCACATTGGGTAGAAGCATTGCATGAAGTTTCTGGCCGTCGGGTACACACTAATTTAATTACCCCCGCTTTTGGTACTTTTGATTCCCTTATTTTGTTCTAAATCTCATATATATGTCTCTATATTCATTAACGTTTTGCAGCAGAAGACAGAGGAAGCTTCTATGACTACAAAACGATTAAAGAGTTACTCGAATCGCGAAAAGCTTCTTCACAGTATACATTCGGTAAAACATCCATTAAAATAACGTACTCACTTCATGTTTTATCTGACCTTGTATATTCTAACCATTTGATGGTGCACACCATTGTGCAGGAAATAGCGATGGTTCAGGAAGCATGTCGACATTAAAAAGTTGCATTTTTGCAAAGAAACACATAACAACTATTATCACAACCCTCCATCGTCTTACTATGCTTGGTTTGTGCTTGAATCATGTCTTTCTTTAAAAGATGTTCTGATGCAAAGTCTGATTATTATACAATTAGCCTACAAGTTGTTAGAGGTATACTCCACTTTAACTATGATAGTATCTGCCATAGAAGAACTGCAAGGAATGACTTTAAAACGACAATGAAAAAAGGCTTCTCCACAATTGGAGGTATGTAGATAGGTACCTGATAACAAATGTCTTATTCCAATATGCTTTTTTTTTTGTTTTCAATTAATGCTAATTGTTTTCTTTAAATAGTCTTGTGTGCCAATAGTTTAATTAAAAGTAGTAATTTTTAAAAAAACATAAAGACCTTTAAATGAAATTACAAAATTTTCAATTCTAACTATAGTCAAAGCATTTTGAGCTGACCACAAAGTGAGAACCACGGAACCGAACAGTGAGTACCACATAGACCGATCCGTTTGATAATTAAGGTTCGCCTCTTGGTTCTTTTTTACATTCAAACGGTTAAACGGGTGGTTCCGAGATTAATTACACATGAATGAGTTATGAAATAACTTTTTTTCTTTAACGTTTTGGTTTTGTGTTTTAGTAGGAAAACTTGACACTCTATTAATTTTTGGTTTGGTGGGTTTTTGTTTTGAGTAGGAAAAAGTGACACTCTATTGCTACTCCATTGATCTTTAGAAGATGGTTCCATGGTCATGGTTGTTAGAAAAAGTAAACATTTTACTGTGTAAGTCATGTCTCACTTAACTGTTTTTAATGTGTTATCATTGTTTCGCTTAGGATTATGATGATTTAAGTCATTTTATTTTTGAGTTGAACCATAGATACGTGATATTAGTGGTTGATTAAGGCATGTTTGTTTGTAGAAGACTAGATGTTCAATGTAATGCCTCATTGAATATATTTTGTTGACAGTCTTAAGAATTTGCCATATCACGTTGGAAATTTTCAATCATTATGCATTTATTTTGATATCATTCGTCTTTACTATAGGTTTATGTTGCTCATGGGGTTGCCTTTAGTACCAACTAAAGGTCAAAAAGATGAGCAACTTGTATTCAATTGTCAGTTTCACTTTGTTTGTATGTCACACCAAAACACATGTTCAGTTGGTTACAATATGAATGGATTTATTTCTCTCTCTCGGGATGTCCCAAAATAAATAATATGATTTTTATTAATTTTAATTTTCACTACAAGGTTCCTACACATTGTAGTTAAAGGCCAATTTACAAACTTCACTAAAAGTTTGACTTTAAAGGCCCAACAAAAAGAGTTTGAACTTCAATGTGGACAAACCAGCGTTGGTGACACTTTCTATCTTCTTATACTCTTATGATCATCTTATAGACATGGTAAGATGGTATGAGGCCAACTGGTCCATGAAGTATATGCTTCTTGCAGAAAGGTCTTTTTTAATTTTAATTTTTATTTGGTTTATTTCACTTTTTATTTCGGTTCGAACCCGTTAATCTGCGAACATGAACCATTTAGCTCCTCTATTTTTCAATTGGTTAATTTGCTTTGTGTTTAATTTAATGGGTCAAATCCTAATCATTATGCTCACACAACGAGGGTGACAATGCGTGAAAATGTGTATTGTTTTGGGGTGATATTGGTTGAACTCTTGACAGGGAATTAGTGAAGGATCTTAATTAGCCAAGTGGGTGTCTGCCAAGTCGAAAGAGAAACACAATGTTGACCAAATACTTGACTCAATAGTGCGTTGAAAATATATAAATTAATTTAATTAAGTGTCTTTTGCATTTTTTATGTGAAATATAAAGATTTAAGGGTGTGTTGATGACTATTGAACCCGTATATTATTGTTGCTTTTGATTGTATTTTAAATTTTCCTACCCGGGTATCTACCCGGGAAATAACCTAGTAAATCTATATATATAAGGAAACAAATTTATCTACATTGATAATAGAAGCTACAATAATTGAGTTGATTGATTATTAGTTTTATTTATATTTTATCAATATATTGCAAGTGGATATGTAAACACAAATACCCAATATTAGCTACGTATGTATGTCGTCATGCACCTGACCTCATTCACGTTAAACATCCTTATTTTAAATAAACACAGTCCTTCTAGATGATTTATTATAATAGAGAAAACTATATTTTCTTTTTAACACTTTTACCCAAATGGTATAAAAATTGTCCTTTTGCACCCTTTGGTTGGTACTTTTACTCTAACATGTTCCATAGCCCTATCCATCCAAAATATTTTTTAACCAGAAGGGTATTTCAATAATGTTACATAAAAAAAACTAAAAGCCAAGTCATAGATTGTCATGCAACACATGAGATTCAAACATGGATTGGTGGATATTATAGTTTGGTTTTAGATTGAATATTGTATGTACATATGTGTGTATATATATATTATTTAAAGTCCAAGTCATAGATTGTCATACAAAGGTAGGATAAATCCTTTAACCTTGGGATTTCACCAATACACAAATCATCACAAGAATGATCGAATGGTCATGAATGAATATAAAGAACAAAATGAAATCCTCCAATTGACCAAAACAATCAAGTGAGTTAAACTAGACGAGTGCATTCCAAACATGTATAGTGTTTGAAGACTTGGTGTAGTTTATTCACTTTGTTTACTTGAAAGTTGTTTGGTGATGTAGATGGTATAAAAGTAAGCTAATTAACTAAGTAATCTAGTGAGGTAGGGGGAATCAAAGTTGTAGAACCAAGGTACCATTGTTCACACCATTACCATAACTCAAATATTTCAACATTGCAAGTTGAAGACTTGGTTCGTTCCTCTCACTTTGTTGTATTGTGGAGATTACTTAGGGTCTTTGAAGCATTAATAAGGAGGCATATGAACCTCATGCTTTCTGGAATAACCCTTAACTCAAGTCCCTCAAGATGAATATTAGTTAGGAACTCGGTTTGGAACATAATATCTCAATAAAACAAAGAAGAAAAGAATAAGTATGAAAGTTTTAACAAAATTTAGAAAATAATCCTAACTTTGGACCTTAAAATGGTGATGTACCAACTTTGTTTACCTTGGTAAACATGTGGTAACACTCCTAGAGGTTGTTCAAGTAGGAGGAAAGCAAGAAAGAAAAAGAAAAAAGATGAAGAAACAAACTCAAACTCACTTTTTGGACTTAGAATTTTCTTGTCACACCCCAACCGATGGCGGAATCATCGGGGCGCGACACTGAGCAAAACAGATTATCCAGGAGAATCCATAACAACTATTAGTTATAATATATTAAAGATTCATGTCCCATACCACAAACATATAAAATAAAAACAGTTATTACAGACATTGTTCTCAAAGACAAATATCCATTCTGACAACTCAGATTTTATTTAGTTTATTTCTAGACTCCATCCTAGCTTTATTCCAGCAAGTAATAAGCAAGCATCCTAAGCATTCAAACACCTGTCACATATGTTAAAATAGAGGTCAATACACATAGTGTAAAGGCGAGCATACAAGTTTGATAATATAATAGAGTTCGAAATCGTTTATGCATAACCAGCATGTAACATGTAGCAAAGTGAAAGCTAGCAAGTTATCGACAATGAAATATGCACAGACGTGACTGCGAGTTGTAGAATGCGCAACACATATCCTCACTGGGCAACGTGAAGTAAAGCCCTTAACAACCCCTGTACACGACAGGTGCTGAGTCCAAACTATAGTACTATCGTTGCTATGGTGTCAGGAAACAATCATTGAGTTAACATAACATACAAGCATTCATCGAATAACATGTAACATGCAATAGCGGTCAGCGTATAAATAGGGTTTGCGTTGTGTGTCGATTGTGATTTGAATAAGTAACGTATGTAACACCTAAAAGTGCATAAAGCAAAAAGGGATCGAGTATACTCACAAATAGTGCTTAATAAATAAACACTCTCTTGGATTGAAGGGAGCGCGGATAGATATTAGCGTGAATAGTTAACAATAGCATAAACGAAGAATGGCGCATAAAACGATGCAAGAGTACCAAGTTTCGAACGGTAATCCGATCGTATGGCAATCCGATCGGATGGTCATTCGATCGGATGTCAATCCGTTCGGATGGTCATCCGATCGGATGGCCATTCGGTCAGATTAACCTTCGTTTGGTAAGGATGTGTTTGTGTATGATGGCTTTGAAGTTTTCGTTGTATCATTTTAAAATCAGAGAAGTATCTCTACCTTTCAGGTCTTCGATCGAACGGTCGTTCGATCGTATAGCGATCCGATTGGCGAGACATTTCAGTGTGAGAACAAGTTCACAGCAGGATGGTCATTCGATCGGATGGTCTTCCGATTGGATGCAATCCGTTAGAACTGATGATCTTTGAAAACTTTGAAAATGTTTAAGTGCTGAACCTCAAGTGCAACCCGATCGGATTGTCTACTGAGGATGCTGCTGGGGCTGCTGCTGTTGTGGCTCTTGCTTCACCACTCAGTTAGGGCACATGTTTGCGAAGTGGTTGGGATCACCACACGCAAAGCAAGCTCTAGCGTGGATCCCGGGTGCAGGAGCCGCTTGTTGGCCCTGAGGAGCAGGAAGTAGAGCTTGTTGAGCAGGAGCTTGACCTTGAGCTGGAGCTGGAGCTTAACGTGGACCAGTACGGCAGTTGGCGGTGAAATGGTCGGTGCACACAGTATCTGCAAGCAATCCCCACGGGATAATGATAAGTACAGGTAGGGCAAACCGGGAGAGGACCAGTATACGCATGCTTAGCCAGCGGTGCGCTGGTGACCGGTGCCGCTACTTGGCGGTGTTGGGGCTGCGGTTGAGCGGAAACGACTTGAAGAGGAGTGGCAACTGTGACAGCGCAATTCTTGCTACTGTTGTTGTTGTTCTTTCTCTTGTAGCGGGAGGATTTCGAAGACTACGGTGCGGCGGCGGTTTCAGTGGTGGGAGCAGCGGTAACTTGGTGCAAATTCTTGGAGGATTTATCAAAGTAACCAGCCTTGACTCGCTTGTCGTTGATCTCAGCAGCGAGCAGGAAGGTCTCTTCAATAGTTGCCGTCTTCGCAGCTTGAACGAAATCAGCCACGCAATCCGGTAGAGCACGAATATACTTCTTGATGGTGATTTCAGGCGTAGTAACTTGGCCTGGACAAATTATACTCAGCTGCTTGAAGCGAGCAGTTAAACCAGCGTTGTTGCCATCCTTTTGTTTGATGTGCCAAAACTCATCCTCCAACTTTTGAAGCTCGTGGGGAGGGCAGAACTCTTTCATCATGATGTCCTTCAACTCGTCCCACGTTAGCTGCATCATTTCTGCGCTTATTTTTTTCGGTAGTCCACCAGTCCAGAGCCCTGGACTGGAAAATGCCAGTGGCGTTAACAGTGCAGAGATTATCAGGACAGCCGCTTTGGCGTAGGGTGACTTCAATTGAATCAAACCATTGAAACATGGTTGTAGGTCCATCTTCTCCGGTGAATTCTTTGGGTCCGCAGGCTTAGAAATGCTTGAAGCTAAAAGCAGACTTAGGAGCATCAGTCCGAGACTCTTCAGAAGACTTGCTAGCGTTTTCATTCATCTCGTTAACAATTTGCGGAATGACTTTCGCAATTTGCTTGGCGACCAGAGAAGCGATACGCTTGCTTCATGATTGCGACGAGCGGAGGGGGAATGAAATGATCCAAATGACGACATTATCTGCAATAGACATCGCCACAGGACTCAGACACAAAATTTGATCAACCCTAGTATAGACTCTCGCTCTGTTCTAAACTACTTCATATAAAGCTCAGGAACACGAATAGTCACATAAACACATAATCACAGAAGCACCTAGGCACATAAAGCACATAAGCACGTAAGCCACGAAAATCACACTATATTTTGCACGTATTCACCTACATTTGTCGTACAGATTCACCTATCATTCAAAGTTTGCACGTGCGAGAATAGCGATTGCGGTTAGCGAGTACGCAGCGAGTAGCATAGCAAGCGATTTGTTAGCGTTTTGAGATAGATGTGCAGTGCGAGTTGTGTGTGTCGATCAAAGCGAAAACCGAAAATCGTATAAATCACCAGAAATCGAAACATATAAACAGGTAAAACCACATAAAACACATAAAAGTTCATTTCTTAACACTTTTCAGCCTATTAAGGCTTACTTCAAAGCGAAACCGAAAGCGTATAAATCATCTCGACTATATGACTCGCTCTGATTTACATCGTGCGGTCGTTTTACTTATAATTCATTTCTTAACACTTTTCAGCCTATTAAGGCTTACTTCATAAGTGTCTTTTAAAACCAATAGTTAAGGTCGACGCGTGACCAATTTACCGTTTTACTCTTATTGTTTGTTTTGGTTTACCCTATAAGGTAATCATTTAAAAGTTCATTTTCCATTTGTCATAAAATGATCGAATTACCGATTTAACTCCTTTTAAACCCTCCACATGGTTTCTTGTCATGCTCAACTATCTTGTTCCGTACGTCTACACGCCGAAACATCATACCTCAACTATGTATTTATCTTATTCGTAACTAATACGATAGAGAATATTCTAAAATATAAGACTAGTGTAAGCCATACTTACTTGACGCTAGTTTTATATTAACAAGCGCTCTACCTAGGTCACAGTGTTATTTAGGCTACAACTTGTTTTATTGCCTAAACTAATTGGTCACCATTTTACCTCATACCTCGTCATTCGGGTATGCAATATTGCCGTCATCGGCCCTTTTGCGTTTTATACTTCCATATCTAGTCATTCACGCTATAACGTGATTACATTCTATATTACTTTTGTGTCCGTGATCACATCACACCATGTTTAGTTTTACCTTGACCTTAGTCTAAGGCTACACTCATTTTCTTTCGGATTATCTTTCGACTCTATGACTTCTTATGTGTCCTTCGCGTCGGTTTATTTTACTCATACCGTTATTTGGTTTATGCCTTAATTTCCTTTCAACCCGTTACCTGGGTTCTTTATCTTAATGGTTTTAACACTCCGGTTTTATTAGTTTGCGTTTTCCTTTCCATATTCTTTTACGACCTATCTCATAGGTTCAGTAATATTTCACACTTCCATTATTCGTTTCGCGCTTACTCGGAACATCAGGTATTATACTTTATTCAGTCCGTCCAGCATTGCAATAGTCGAACATAACTATCGAAATTTCTGCTTTGTGAAATTTTATCATCTTTAGTCCTAACTATTAATCCGAGTCTTTTGACCTTTAATCTGCGTCACCGTCTCTTGGTTTACGTATAGATCCGTATTCCTGCCCATCTATCAGGTATTTTACCGAGTCATTATCAAGGCAACCATTTCGGCATGTATTAAGACTTCGTTTTGATTTATTCAGTAATGTTAGCGTATTCCGTTTACTTTTATTATCAAGCATTTTGCTTATTTGATCGTAACACCACCTTTCTATTGTTAGCGACCCTTAGGTCTGTTTCTTTTACTAATATTTCGAAAGCCCATTTCTTGAGTTTTATTTGGTAAAACCACTGTTATGGTTATACGGCTTTTGGGGTTTACTCGTTCTTATTCTAACGCTTTCATAATGTTTGCCTTACTAATTATTTTACATATTCACCCTCATCAAGGTGATTATCGTTCTTCCTCAGGAGGAATTTATTAATAACATGTTACTTGGGTATCTACCCATACCTGAGCTTTTAAATCCAAATTTATTGGTATTTCATTATTTACAGCAACAAATAATACATATTGTCCATTTAGTTTCTTTTTCGAGGATATTCCTATCAAATCTTAACCTCTTGATTTCTGACTTTAACCCGTTGTTACATTAACAAAATCAATTCATTTCATGTTATTGTTTCATATTGTCGTATGGAATTTATCCACATCATTTGTTGACATAAACGATGTTTCTATCTGTTTCATTTAGTTTGGCTTAGTCAATAACCATGTCCTTGTCATCTATTACTATTGTAAACTCCCAGGGTTCGGGTGTTATTACACTCCTCCCTATTATGACGCTTATCTTTCATTATGTTCTCGGGTTCGAGTGTGCACGCACCCCTTCCCAAGGCAATATTTATCATGATTATTTTTATCTCGATGCTCAACATACAGTTTCGGCACATCTTATAAACAATAGAACTTTTATTATTACCTATTTTTATTTTTCAAAGCCTTGGTAATTTCGTTAACACTAATGTAGAATGTTAAATAAATCGATATAAAGCAAACGATTTATTTGCACTCGTAATAATTAAAAATTCATGCTGAAATTTAATTTACAAGAGTATACCTGAAACGACTTCAGGTTCAGCTTTAGCCTCCGTGGCTGTTATATAAAACAACTTTGTCCTTGATTTCTGGGCATCCGATTTTGTGTCGGTTGTGTCCTTGGTTCCAAGCCTCTCTGGACATTTAAACTTTTTATGTCTTGGCTTACCACATGTGCCCTTGTGAATTTTTCCACAAAATCTGCACTGATGTAACACACTTCTTGTAATTCCCTTCTTGGGAGCTTTATTAGACTTGGACATCTTTACGGATCTTGGATTTATATCCAACACCCTCCTTTCTTCTATTTCTTGTAGTATTCTGTCCTTCAATTCAGCCATCATATCGTTCACCACCGGCACGATTGTGGTTTGTAATCTATCCATATACTGTGATAGACTATTTTCTAGAGCTTTTCCGACCTCCTCGGAAATCTTAGCTTTCATTTGTTCAGTCAATTGAGATGTCGAGTCATCTCCGGTTACTCCAGACATTTCTTTAACTGAAACATCCATCACGATTTATCAATAATTATTTAATTCATTTCCATCTTATTATACGGAAATTTATATCACTCTCACTCAATCATAAATAATGTGTTATTCTTTTTCGGTTTGGTCAAGTATATATCTTGCCTTACCTTTCTTACTTAGTGTATTTTCCCGGGTTCGAGCGTATTCATACACTCCTCCCATCTTTCTGTCACCTTGAAATTTAAATGTTTACACTAATTGTTAAACATTTCATTTACGACATATGCGTCATTCATTTTGATCTAGCCAAGTTCACCACTTGCTTAAACCATTTATGCTTAGTGCACTTTTCCGGGTTTGAGTGTGTAAACACACACTTCCCGTGCATATCAATTCAAATTTCCTTTTTCTAGTATTCTAGTAAGTCTACTAAAGCAATTAATTCTTACCAGACGATCGATCAAGCTTGAACCGAACACTTTGTTGACAACCTTAAGCTCTGATACCAACTTGTAACACCCGTCTAATTTTACTAAATTTAAAATAATTCACACCGTTTTAGATAAAAATATCTAGTTATAACATAGATTTCATAAGTAAAGTTCGAAAGTATCAAAAGCTTAGTCAACTATCGACTAAGTTAAAACATTCAAAAGTTGTTTATCACATTGTTTACAACCCATAAACAAAGTCTATTAAAGGTTAAAACATAGCGGAAGCTTCACAAGTCGTGTTCGGTTCTTGGACATTTGCTTGGTCGCCATCCGTAAGTTTACCATAGTCACCTAAGGTCAAAACCACATCATATGTTAGTTTTGATAACACTAGAATAGATACAAATAAGTTTCATGGGTCAACAAACAAGAAAAAAATAAAATTTTCTCGGAAGGGGGGCGTCGCGTGACGCCTAGCCCTTGTTTTCACAGCCTGCTGTTTAATCAGTTGCTGCACATTCCCAGCTCAATGTTTATTCAAGTTCCAACTTAAAATTGCCATATCTCATAATCCGTAAGTCCGTTTTTAGTGATTCTTTTTCCTACACGACCGTAATTAAATTACCAACGTGTCTACCATAATTATTATCCCGAAAATTTGGTTTACGGACTTAGCCACTAAAATCTCTATTTACATATTCAACCCACTATATTTACATCACTTTACTATCATACAATAGCAACCTTGAGGCGTTTTCACCCAACATCCGGGGCTTAGCATCACTCGTATTTCCTTACCAAATCCATGGTTTAATGATCTTGTGATTGACATCGTCTTTGCCAACTAATTAGACATCAATGCTACACTTTACACCTTTATTCGACCCATTGGCTCATCTTGTGGAAAATCCTCCAATGTGATGACTACCAAACGGTTCCTTATCAATTTAACTCTATTAATTCAAGTAACAATTATGGTCACTACAATCAACACAATTTCTATTCTAAAATGCGACTACGCATAATTTAACAACAATTCGTTCAATGTAACGGGTCAAGTTACATACTTGCATAACTAAATAACATTATCAACCAACAATTTTAATTAACTATTTTGACCCGTTTGTTTGTCGAGTGAACTTTGTCACTTCTATGACATACCAACTCGCAATTGACACTACATTCTCATTAACTTTTCTAAGACTATTGTTTATGCACAATGTAACGAAACCGAAGTTACGTACCTTTAAAGCACACCTTTCAAGCGTGTACCACCTCCGGCTTGTCCGCTTGACGTTCCGGATTCTTTGCCTAAAGAGTTCAATTCACAATAAATTTAGAACTCTTTCACAAGCTTTAACGCATAATTCTCTACAATGATTAAATCTGCGTTTTTACTCAACTTTTAAAATTTTAACCCTCATTTAGGCGTTTTATCAAACACCTAGCGGGTCAGATTTCTACATGATCTAAACCAAGCTCATGACTTGAGTTTATCACCCTAATTAACTTTAATTAGACTATATACACATATTTTAACATCATCATATCAGCAATCACTTTCTATGACCCGTATTACACTAGAATAATCATTCTAAACCCTAGTGTTTACTAGTTTCCCACAAAACCCATGAATCACCTTCAATGTGCTCATGATATTTTCAGGAATTAGCCATGATTTCGCATGTTATTGTCTAGGTTTTACTCCTAGACAATATATCAACCCTATCCTACTCAAATAGCAAACATGCAACATCAATTTTCAGATTTCCCAATTTCACGAGAATTTCAAACAGAGAATTAACACCAAATTTTTACATACCTTGTAATCCTCTTGCGATGAGGATCAATAATCTATGCTTTAATTTCGATTTCAGCTTGGATTGAGCCTTCAATTTGAGAGTTTAGTGATGTTTAGGGTTTTGAGAGTGGGGAAATCGCCCTGGCTTCTTCTGTACGACCAGACATCCCAAAATGGGGTGTTTGGTTTTGTTTTTATTAAAAATAATAATGTAATTTCAATCTTTACAACTTAGGCCCCTCCACTTTTGTTCAATATATAGTTTGGTTATATTAACCCTATTTCAAGTTATTTCTAGACTTATAGTTAACTAGGTTTTAATTTCCTAGTTAAATAATATTCTTGTTTATTCAAACTTTATAATTAAAATTATAAAGTTTTATATTTTCGGGGTGTTACAGTCGAGTCTTGCCTAATTCCCTATAGTTATGGCTCTGATACCAATCTGTCACACCCCAACCGATGGCGGAATCATCGGGACGTGGAACTGAGCGAAACAGATTGTCCAGGAGAATCCATAACAACTATTAGTTATAATATATTAAAGGCTCATATCCCATACCACAAACATATAAAATAAAAACAGTTATTACAGACATTGTTCTCAAAGACAAATATCCATTCCGACAACTCAGATTTTATTTAGTTTGTTTCTAGAATCCATCCTAGCTTTATTCCAGCAAGTAATAAGCAAGCATCCTAAGCATTCAAACACCTGTCACATACGTTAAAATAGAGGTCAAGACACATAGTGTAAAGGTAAGCATACAAGTTTGATAATATAATAGAGTTCGAAATCGTTTACGCAGAACCAACATGTAACATGTAGCAAAGTGAAAGCTAGCAGGTTATCGACAATGAAATATGCACAGACGTGACTGCGAGTTATAGAATGCGCAACACATATCCCCACTAGGACACGTGAAGTAAAGCCCGTAACAACCCCTGTCCACGACAGGTGCTGAGTCCAAACTATAGTACTATCCTTGCTAAGGTGTCAGGCAACAATCACTGTGTTAACATAACATACAAGCATTCATCGAATAACACGTAACATGCAATAGCGGTCAGCGTATAAATAGGGTTTGTGTTGTGTGTCGATTGTGATTTGAATAAGTAACATATGTAACACCCAAAAGTGCATAAAACAAAAAGGGATCGAGTATACTCACAGATAATGCTTAATAAATAAACACACTCTTGGATTCAAGGGAGCGCGGAGAGAGATTAGCCTGAACAGTTAACGATAGCATAAGCGAAGAATGGCGCGTAAAACGATGCAAGAGTACCATGTGTCGAACGCTAATCCGGTCGGATGGCATTCCGATCGGATGGCCATTCGGTCGGATTGACATTCGTTTGGTAAGGATGTGTTTGTGTATGATGGCTTTGAAGTTTTCGTTGTAGCATTTTAAAATCAGAAAAGTATCTCTACCTTTCAGGTCGTCGATCGAACAGTCGTTCGATCGTATAGCGATCCGATTGGCGAGACATTTCAGTGTGAGAACAAGTTCACAGTAGGATCGTCATTCGATCGGATGGTCTTCCGATCGGATGGCAATCCGTTAGAACTGATGATCTTTAAAAATTATGAAAATGATTAAGTGTTGAGGTTCCAAATGTCAACCGATTGGATTGTCGTTCGATCGGATGACAATCCGATCGGACGGTAATCCGTTCGACATTCAAATCCTTTGAAAACTTTGAAAATGTTTAAGTGCTGAACCTCAAGTGCAACCCGATCGGATTGTTGTTCGATCGGATGGCAATCAGATCGGACGGCAATCGTCCCAACGGTCTGATCGTTTTGAACTTGATTATTTTGAAGAGTTTTGCGGTTTGCTCGAGACGGTATGGCAGCGTGTTAAACAATGGAAACTCCATCAGACCCAGGTTATCCGATCGAACGGGAATCACCCCAATCCGATCAGTTAACTGTTCGTGACGGGTGGTTTCATGTTCAACCCGAAATCGGTTGTCTCGTTGATAGGATTCAGATCTCACACCGACATATCACTAGAGAAGAGTAGAAGGCCTGAATGAGCTCCGATTCTATCAGTTTTGAGTGCATTGAGTGTAAAAGAGTTGAAAGAAAGTTGAAAAAGTATCTTTAATCCTTCTAACCTTAAAAATGTTTAGATCTATGCGAAAACAATTTTTAATCATGTGGAAATCCTTCAGATCTGAGTTATTCTTGGTGGAATGAGGCCAAAACTTGAAGTTCATAAGAACTCCATGATGACATCATCCTAGAACACCTCAAATCCATTGATTTCACGGTTAAAAGTTAAGATTCAAAGGTGAAAAAGATGAAGAAGTGCGTGTAGATCATAAAAGTACAAGATTTGAGTTGAAAACTTACAAGAATCGCGAGAAATCGAGAGAAAGAAGGTCTGGAGCGTACTGGTCGAATGAGAGAGCTATCACATCACTTGTGATGTGACAGAGGGGTATTTATAGGTTGCCAAAAAGGGAAAGGAAGAGCAGGTGCGCGGATCGGATGGCGGCCATCCGATCGGATGGTCATTCGTTCGGATGACCATTCGATCGAATGGTCATTCGATCGAGTGACTCCGGCGAGTTGGTTTTCGGCGTTTCGTTTCGTGCGTTGAGCGTTGCGATGCGTTTAAGCGAGTATCGATTATGCGATGTGATAAATTAATGATAATCACGCAAATACTATATCTAACATACAATCATTAAGTTATTTAGGATGATTATAACTTGCGTTCAGCGTTTGCGATATAATTGCGATTGCATTTCGATTAATCACCACAAACCTAAACATAAAATAAACATGCACATGTAACACATAAATAGCACACACACGTAAAACAGTATCCAGAACGCATAATTCGAGTTGCGAGTGCGATAGCGGTGCGATTAGCGATAAAGCGATAAAACATGCGATTAAACCTCGATTATTAATAGATACTCCACATAATACAACTAAAGCGATTAAATAAAAGGATTCGATTACAAGTCAAGATGCACAATTCAGTAGTTAAGCAAGGAGTCACAGATCGCAATTAGCAATCTTTTCTTCCTTTGACTTTGACTTGTACTTTGACTTTCGTAACACGGGGTGTTACATTTCTGCCCAAAAGTGGAAGATTTCTTGATGATTTGAGAGAGTTTGGGAGTGATTAAAGAGTGTGAAAAGTGTTTAGGAGCTTGTGGAGGATTGTATTTATAAGTGAGGATTAGGGTTTGGGAGTTAATGAAGATGGTTGAGAGTTAGGATATTAAAGAAAGGGGTTGGGGAGATGGAATTTTTTACTTTTAGTCATTGCACGTGTATTGTTGGTTATTTTATATTAAAAAAGTATATGCAACTATGTTATAAGTATGACACACGCATGAATGTGATTCCCGAGAAAATATAATCTCGATATATGTCTCGTTTTTTTTATTAAAACGTGTATTTCGTGATTGATTACGCATTATGCATGTATGATTAAACAAGGTTGATATAAAGTACAATTTCCATTATGAACAAAGTCTCAAGATTACAAGAATTGAAATTCAAAAACGAATTAGAATAAGTTGGAAAAGAAATGTAAAAAATATGGAACGTTACATTCGACACCCTCCGCTTGAAGAAATAACATTATATAATTAGAAAATTAGTTGCCTGAAGCTAGATGTAGTTGGATAATTTTACATTTATTTCCAGAGCCATGTTTCTTGCAAGTTTTAGGTCTAAAAAATCTGATTATTTTGAACCCAAATACTCATGAACGCATTGTTTTAAACGGGCTTTTTGCCAAACACAATTGTTCATACTTTAAATCACAATGACTTGTCTAGATGTACATCCAAACACCTTAGCTAGTTAAGAATGCCTAAAAACAGAGTTAGAAACATTATAAGCAAGATATTATTCATTTTGGCTAGAGGTTTGTCCAATTTTGAACTCATCAATGATATAGTGCAGAACAAACAATTCAAAATGTGTTCACAGAGTATGAAGAGTATGAAACGAAGACATCATTTCAAAATATATGTATAATTGTAGATTATATTTTTTACTGAGGCTAATGTACATATCAGAATTTGGTTAGTTAAGATTGTGTATATTATGCGAGTATAAGGTAAAATGCTTGGGGTAAACCTCCGTTATCAAGGTATTGTTGGGTTCTCTCGATTAGCGCAGATCAAATTTGGATGGTTCCGGCGTCTCTTCACCTTCTCCGATTTGCTCGCTGACATTGCGTTAAGGTTATACTTACTCCTATCGTTTAAACCTTAAAACCATACTCATTTGGTTTACATTGTGTTCATCGGAGTTACAGGTTATCAGGAAACTATTTTGAGTTCTAAGAGAGGTTTTTCGAACGTAAAAACGTGGCTGAAAGTTATTAACAAGGTGAATATAGGTATCGCGATTATCTTTTTGGTGTTTTTGGTTGTTTTTAGTTTGTTGGAAAAATTTAACTGTCGCTGGAAAATTGTTATAGAATAGAGGGACTAAAAATGTGAGTTATTAGAAACCACAGGGTGTAAAGAGGATACAACAGTCATTTCCATAAAACCAAACAGAAATATGATGTCATCAGACAGCAGGGTCCAATATTGATTCAATCAAGAAATGACAGGGTGTAAGGTTGATTAGTTTTCAAAATGTAGTGTAAAGTTAATACCGAGGTATAAGCACATGGTGTAAAACTTCAGTTTACCCTTTAAAGTTTTATCTTAGGTGATGAGTGTTTACAAGAGGTTTTCTCTTGGGTGTTTACAAAAGAACTAGTATTAACACCCGCACGTCGTGACACATTAAACCACAAAAAAGCTTACACCATTCACATTATTCACATTGATAATAATATGCAGGCCACAATGGCAAAAGCCATAACCATTCAAAAATTTAATATTGACATGCTTGGAAAATTCGAATATTTTGTAAAACTCATCTTTTTGTTACACCCTTATATTTATACTAGAATTTAATAACTATTTTATACCAAAAGACGTTAAAATAACATAAGTTTCAAAACTTTTACTAGTTAGCCTACTAAAAACAAAAGTAGAACGTAATATTGTTGTTTAAGACTTCGATTACAACAAAAGAAACACTATTTAACAAGTTCAACATAGCGGAAGCTTCGAAGTGGAGTGTTCGGTTCATTCGTCTTGTCGCTTGATCGCCATCCATGACTTCTAATTACCTAAGAATCAACAATTAGATCGTTAGTTCTTGATGTTTAAGAATGATAGGGTTTTAAGACTTAACACCCCATTAAAAAGAATAAGAATATAAAAGTGTTCCAGGCTCCACCGTAATTTACGGTACCACCGTAAATTACGGTGAGTGCTTGAAATTCCTGGTTACACCGTAACACAGGAGAAAACCACCGTAAATCAAAACCCTCTACCGTAAATTACGGTGACACCGTAATTTACGGTAGCACCTGGGAATTCATGCTTTTGTTTGGTTTGAGCATTTCAACCAAAATTTCCAACTTTCGGGTTTCAACATTCTGCATTATCAATGTAGTAAAGGTCTAATGTTACTAGTACATCATACTATAGCCACTACATACATCAATTTATCATGTTCGGAATATAGATCATGTTTACTTGATTATTTGACCCGTTTGGCTTGCCTACGGAATTTCCTTCCTTCATGGCAACTACCAACGAGCTAAATTCGTTATTCATAATAGTATTCAAATACGACAACGCCTTCGCTCCAATCCAATTTAACTAGAAACTTTGATAAACAACTACAACGATCTAAAATTTACATAATGTAACGAGACATGTTACATACCTTGGCGCACACCCTTCAATCGAGAATCACCACCGGCTTGTCCGCTCGATGTCCCGGAATCTTGTCCTATAGAGTTCATTCACAAGACATGTTTAGAACCCTCTTAGACATCATTTCGCATAATATACCGAAACATCGTAATTAAGCGTTTAAGCTTCAAATTTCTATTTGTCAACCTTCTTTGAGGCATTTCCACAAACATCTAAAGGGCATAATTTCTATATTATTCATCTTCATGTTTGTGGATTGCTTAGTGGTTGACTTAACTTCAATTAAGCCATCATATATCATGTAACATCACATCTTTTCTGGAACTATCTTCTAAAGTCGAATTTTACTAGTATAACCACTAAGAACCCTAAAATTCATCATCATCTTGTAAAACCCACAACCCACCTTCAAGGTGTTCATGGAGTTTTCCAAATTGGGTCATGATTTCACATGTAATTGGTTGAGTCTAACCTCTAAACACCAAATAGATTCTAAACTAACCAAATAACACTCATGCAACATCAAATTTCCAGATTTCACAATATCATGAGAATTTCAAGCAAAGAATTAACACAAGTTTTTACATACCTTGGAATCCTCTCGTGATGAGGATCACTAATCTATGTTTAGATTTTGTTTTGATCAGATTTGAGCCTTCAATTTGATGTTTTAGTGAGTTTAGGGTTTTGGAATGGGGGTGTCGCCCCCTTCTGCTTTCTTGATCGACCAACACTCCAAAATTTGGAGTGTTTGGTTACTAATTGTTATTTAGTTTTAATTTTTGACAATTCCAGCCCCTCAACTTTGCTCTACACATTATTTAGTAGGTTTTAACCTTTCATGGGTTATTTCTAGTCTATCAATTAACTAGGTTAAAAGTTTCTAGTTAGTAAACTCCCGTTTATTAATAATTTATAATTTTTAGCAATAAGTTTTATATTTTCGGGGTGTTACAAGTCCACCCCCCCTTAAAAGGGTTTCGTCCCCGAAACCGAATTACATACCAAATAATGTGGGGTGGAGTCGCCGCATCTCTTCCTCGGACTCCCATGTAGTGTCTGACCCTTTTCTGTGCTCCCATTTGACTTTGACTTGACTTATTATCTTGTTCCTCAAACTTTTCTCCTTACGATCTAAAATCGCAATTGGTTTTACCGCATAGTTGAGGCTGTTATCCACCTCGATGTCATCGTAGTGGACATGAGCAGTTTCGTCGGCCAAACATTTTCGAAGATGTGATACGTGGAATGTGCTATGAATTCCACTCAACTCTTCAGGTAATTCAAGTCGATAAGCCACTTTACCGACCCGTTCAGTGATTCTAAATGGCCCAATAAATCTCGGGCTTAACTTTCCCCTTTTTCTGAATCTAATGATACCCTTCCATGGGGAAACCTTTAGCATGACCATATCGCCAACCTGAAACTCAATTGGCCTTTTTCTTTTATCTGCGTATGCCTTTTGCCGGTCTTGAGCCGCTTTCAAGTGTGCCCGAACTATGTCAATTTTCGCATTTGTAGCTCGGATTATATCGGTTGGCGCTAGCCCCCGCGGACCCACTTCTCCCCAACATACCGGAGTTCGACACTTTCTGCCATATAATAGTTCATACGGGGCCATTTTTATGCTCGCGTGATAGCTATTGTTGTATGCGAATTCGACCAAGGGTAAATGGACATCCCAACTACCCCCAAAGTCAATAATGCAAGCCCGCAGCATATCACCCAATGTTTGTATTGTTCTTTCGCTCTGCCCATCCGTTTGTGGATGGTAGGCAGTGCTAAGAAACAATTTAGTCCCCATCTGTTCTTGGAATTCACGCCAGAATTTCGAAGTAAATCGAGTATCTCTATCTGACACAATGGATATCGGTACCCCATGCCTTGCTATGATTTCATTGGTGTAAACCTCGGACATTTTCTCAGACGTATAAGTCTCGCGAATCGGAATAAAGTGAGCACTCTTAGTTAACCTATCCACGACTACCCAAATAGCATCAAAGCCACGACTTGTTTTGGGTAGTTTGGTCAATAGGTCCATCGTAATTTGCTCCCATTTCCAAACCGGGATTTCTAACGGTTGAAGTTTACCATATGGTTTTTGGTGTTCAGCCTTGACTTGTAGGCACGTCAAACATTTCTCCACGTACTTCACCGTGTCCCGCTTCATTCCGGGCCACCAATAGTTTTGCTTCAAGTCATGATACATCTTGGTCGCTCCCGGGTGAATGGAATAACGGGATTTATGAGCTTCATCGAGTAGAAGCTTTTTAACCCCACATGTGTTAGGGACCCAGATTCTATTAAAGCGAGTCTTCAGGCCGTGACTACCCACCTCTAGGTCCTTAACTTGGCCGATAATTCTTTCCTTTTTCCAGTTTTCTACCTTTACAGCTTCATCTTGTGCTTCTCGAATTCGTTCGAGCAAGCTTGAAGTCACAACCAGTTGCATTGATCGTACCCGTATTGGGGTATAAACCGATTTGCGGCTCAACGCATCGGCCACTACATTAGCCTTTCCCGGGTGATAACGTATTTCACAATCATAATCCTTCACCGTTTCTAGCCACCGCCTTTGTCGCATATTTAACTCCTTCTGATCGAAGAAGTATTTCAAACTCTTGTGGTCGGTGAATATGGTGCACTTTACTCCGTACAAATAGTGCCTCCATATTTTTAATGCGAATACTACCGCCGCCAACTCGAGATCGTGCGTAGGATATTTCTGTTCGTGTATCTTTAATTGCCTCGGGGCATAGGCTATGACCTTGCCTCGTTGCATCAATACACATCCGAGTCCCGATAGTGAAGCATCCGAATAAACCTCCATGTCATCAACTCCGTCCGGTAGTGTTAGTACCGGAGCTTGAGTTAACTTTTCTTTTAGCGTTTGAAACGCTTTCTCTTGTTCAACACCCCAGATGAATCTTTCTGTCTTTCGGGTCAGCTTGGTTAGTGGCGACGCAATCTTGGAGAAATCCTGAATAAATCTCCTATAGTATCCCGCAAGTCCCAAAAAGCTTCTAATTTCAGAAGAGTTCTTTGGGGAATTCCATTTTGACACCGCCTCAATCTTTGACGGATCCACCAGTACTCCGTCAGCACTTATAATGTGGCCAAGAAATTGTACCTCTCGTAACCAAAAGGCACATTTAGAGAATTTTGCGTATAGCTTCTCTCGTCTAAGGGCTTCTAACACTTCTTGTAGGTGATGTGCGTGTTCAGCTTCACTTTTCGAATATACCAATATGTCATCGATAAACACGATGACCGACTTATCCAGCATTGGTTTGCAAACCCGGTTCATGAGGTCCATGAAAGCCGCGGGTGCGTTTGTTAGCCCGAATGACATCACAAGGAATTCGTAATGTCCGTATCTCGTACGGAAAGCCGTCTTCGGCACATCTTCTTCTTTGACCCTTAATTGGTGATACCCCGATCTAAGGTCAATTTTGGAAAACCAATTCGCACCTTGTAGTTGGTCGAATAAATCGTCTATTCTCGGGAGCGGGTACCGATTCTTCACCGTGAGTTTGTTTAACTCCCGGTAATCGATACACATGCGCATACTCCCGTCTTTCTTTCTCACGAACAATACCGGTGCGCCCCAAGGAGACACACTCGGCCTTATGAATCCTTTGTCAAGCAGGTCTTGGATTTGGGACATCAGTTCTTGCAATTCTGACGGCGCAAGTCGGTACGGGGCCTTCGCTACGGGTTTCGCGCCCGGAATCAATTCGATCCCGAACTCTACTTCCCGTTCGGGCGGTATCCCCGGCAATTCTTCCGGAAAAACATCTTCATAATCTTGTACTACCGGTACCTCTCCAATCTTTCGTGATTCTTTTTCGGGTTCATTTGCGTATATCATAAATGCTTTGCATCCTTGCTTCATTAGCTTGTGTGCCTTCAACATTGAGCATACAATGGGATTGCCTCCTTTCTCGCCATAGATAGTGACGTGTTTCCCGCTTGGAGATGTCAGTTTTATCTCTTTACGGAAACACACGACCTTTGCATGGTGTCGAGATAGCCAATCCATCCCAACGACGACTTGAAATTCTCCCATCGACATCGGGATTAGATTTATCAAATATTCTTCATCGTCAATGCTCAGTTTGCAATTTTCACATACATCGCAAACAATAAAACTTTTATTATTACCTATCTCTACTTCTAAGGGCACAGGTAATTTAGTTAGAACAAATGAAGGATGTCGAATAAATCCATATGAAACAAAGGATTTATTCGCACCCGTATCGAATAACACACGTGCAGGAATCGAGTTTACAGTAAATATACCTGAGACCACGTCAGGTTCAATCTTTGCTTCAGCGGCTGTTAGTTGAAAAGACCTCGCCTTTGCTTTGGGGGCTTCACCCTTCTGTTCCTGCCCACCCTTCTTTTCAACCAACTCCGGGCATTCAGATTTCTTATGACCCGTTCGATAACAATTGTAACAAACCGTTACCTTCTCCGGGCATGATAAGGCTATATGTCCCGTTTTCTTGCATATAGGACAAGGCTTATCCTTGTAATGACATTCGCCTTTATGGCCCTTCCCGCAAATTTTGCAACTCGGTGACCCGCCTTTCGTATCATATTTCCTTGAGCTCTCACTTGTTCGTGCCTTTTTAGTAGGGCTGGGATTTACATCAGGTGCCCTCCGTTCACCCCTTTCGATACTCTTTTTCAGCTCAATTTCCCTCTCCCGAGCAGCATTTATAATCTCGGTAAGGGTCTCGTATTTGGAAGGGGTGATAAACTCCCTATACTCGGCACTCAACATGTTATGATAGTAGTATATCTTTTGTTCTTCGTTCGTCACAAGATCATCACAAAACTTCATTTTATCCATAAATGTTGCCGTGATCTTGTCTATGGTCTCGTTTTTGTGCCTGAGCTGCATGAATTCTTGCTTGATTTTATTCATAACCGCTTTGGGGCTATGATGCTTCAGAAATGGCATCTTGAACTCATCCCAAGTCATGATCTTAACAGCTTCAATACCGATCTCTCTCTTCTTGTTATCCCACCAATCTTTTGCTTGATTTCTTAGTTGACCCGTACCATAGGCTACATAGTCATTTACATCACAGTGGGTTCTCTCGAATACCCCTTCGATATCACTTAGCCATCTTTGGCACACTATTGGGTCAACCTCCCCGTTGTATATCGGTGGTTTACAAGCCATGAATTCCTTGTATGAACAAGGTTTCCGTCCTCCATGTTTTTCCTTTTCAAGTTTTGAGTCGTCTTCTAATTTCTTGATTCTATCTTCTACCATTGATAGAACTGTGTTTTGGATTCTATCAATGAAGCATGTCAGACTGTTTTCGATTGCCTTTCCAACCTCTTCGGCAATCGCCTCCCTGACTTGTTCGGTGACTCTTGGCACCGCATCATCATTACCTTTATCAGCCATCTTCGTTTCTGAAATGTTTACACAAATTGTTAAAACATTTCATTTTTAACACATGCTGTTCTTGTTTGATTCTATCAAGTTCATAACTTGATTTGACCGTTCTTGCTGTTGGTTCAATCAAGTTCACAACTTGATTTGATCGTTCTTGCTGTTGGTTCAATCAAGTTCACAACTTGATTTGATTGTTCTTGCTGTTGGTTCAATCAAGTTCACAACTTGATTTGATTGTTCTTGCTGTTGGTTCAATCAAGTTCACAACTTGATTTGATTGTTCTTGCTGTTGGTTGAGCTTACTTGCTCTTTTCATGCATATCTGTTCATTTCTCGTTCTTTACGTAATATAAGATTTATTAACTAAGATTAGTTCTTACCGGATGGTCGATCAAGCTTGAACCGAACACTTATTGACAACCTGAGGCTCTGATTACCAACTTGTTACACCCTTATATTTATACTAGAATTTAATAACTATTTTATACCAAAAGACGTTAAAATAACATAAGTTTCAAAACTTTTACTAGTTAGCCTACTAAAAACAAAAGTAGAACGTAATATTGTTGTTTAAGACTTCGATTACAACAAAAGAAACACTATTTAACAAGTTCAACATAGCGGAAGCTTCGAAGTGGAGTGTTCGGTTCATTCGTCTTGTCGCTTGATCGCCATCCATGACTTCTAATTACCTAAGAATCAACAATTAGATCGTTAGTTCTTGATGTTTAAGAATGATAGGGTTTTAAGACTTAACACCCCATTAAAAAGAATAAGAATATAAAAGTGTTCCAGGCTCCACCGTAATTTACGGTACCACCGTAAATTACGGTGAGTGCTGGAAATTCCTGGTTACACCGTAACACAGGAGAAAACCACCGTAAATCAAAACCCTCTACCGTAAATTACGGTGACACCGTAATTTACGGTAGCACCTGGGAATTCATGCTTTTGTTTGGTTTGAGCATTTCAACCAAAATTTCCAACTTTCGGGTTTCAACATTCTGCATTATCAATGTAGTAAAGGTCTAATGTTACTAGTACATCATACTATAGCCACTACATACATCAATTTATCATGTTCGGAATATAGATCATGTTTACTTGATTATTTGACCCGTTTGGCTTGCCTACGGAATTTCCTTCCTTCATGGCAACTACCAACGAGCTAAATTCGTTATTCATAATAGTATTCAAATACGACAACGCCTTCGCTCCAATCCAATTTAACTAGAAACTTTGATAAACAACTACAACGATCTAAAATTTACATAATGTAACGAGACATGTTACATACCTTGGCGCACACCCTTCAATCGAGAATCACCACCGGCTTGTCCGCTCGATGTCCCGGAATCTTGTCCTATAGAGTTCATTCACAAGACATGTTTAGAACCCTCTTAGACATCATTTCGCATAATATACCGAAACATCGTAATTAAGCGTTTAAGCTTCAAATTTCTATTTGTCAACCTTCTTTGAGGCATTTCCACAAACATCTAAAGGGCATAATTTCTATATTATTCATCTTCATGTTTGTGGATTGCTTAGTGGTTGACTTAACTTCAATTAAGCCATCATATATCATGTAACATCACATCTTTTCTGGAACTATCTTCTAAAGTCGAATTTTACTAGTATAACCACTAAGAACCCTAAAATTCATCATCATCTTGTAAAACCCACAACCCACCTTCAAGGTGTTCATGGAGTTTTCCAAATTGGGTCATGATTTCACATGTAATTGGTTGAGTCTAACCTCTAAACACCAAATAGATTCTAAACTAACCAAATAACACTCATGCAACATCAAATTTCCAGATTTCACAATATCATGAGAATTTCAAGCAAAGAATTAACACAAGTTTTTACATACCTTGGAATCCTCTCGTGATGAGGATCACTAATCTATGTTTAGATTTTGTTTTTGATCAGATTTGAGCCTTCAATTTGATGTTTTAGTGAGTTTAGGGTTTTGGAATGGGGGTGTCGCCCCCTTCTGCTTTCTTGATCGACCAACACTCCAAAATTTGGAGTGTTTGGTTACTAATTGTTATTTAGTTTTAATTTTTGACAATTCCAGCCCCTCAACTTTGCTCTACACATTATTTAGTAGGTTTTAACCTTTCATGAGTTATTTCTAGTCTATCAATTAACTAGGTTAAAAGTTTCTAGTTAGTAAACTCCCGTTTATTAATAATTTATAATTTTTAGCAATAAGTTTTATATTTTCGGGGTGTTACACTTTTAAAGTTGTAAAAATTTGAAACGTTAAAGAAGCTTTGACTGCTTGTACGTTTTTGCTTTGATAACTTGTAATTATGACACCCAAATCCATTTTGAATTAAATTTACAAATGAGGTAATTATATCTTTGAATGAATATTTGATTGAATCTAAACGAAGGAGCATATAAGAACAAACATAAATAAACATTTACGAGCCTAAATGAATAAACAAGAGGCGACGTCAACATAGTCGTTTGGCTAGAACGGGTCACAATAGTCTCAAACTAGGAGGAAGGATGAAGGTAAACCAGTAAAAACTCTCTCGATTCTTTCTAAATTTATATGTTCGTTAATGGAGATTGATTGTGGCTACGGCTTTAATCTTCAATTTTGAACTATAGAAGTTGAAATTCATCAAGTGTTCATAATTGTACGTCGGGTGGTTGCAGTGGAGGGTGGCGGGTGACCGCTTCGTTGAGTGGTGGTCGGCAGTGGCATCGGTAGTTGGTGGCGACAGTGGTGGCAGTGGCGACAATAGGTGTTAATGGTGGTCAGCGACTCAGCGGCGAGCGAGTGATGGTGGTGGTGATGACGACATGTGAGAAAGAGAATGGAATGAAAAAAATAAGCGGGGTAGATGGATTGAATTTGAGGTTTTTAGAGGGAATGAAATGCCTTTTATAATGAGTGATTCCATTACCTTAACTAACAAAACACATTTTTTTTTATTCCAATACAATAGTCTATTTCATTTCACCTCTCATTTCTACGTATCAAATACTAAGTTAGTTGGTTTCGTAATATAAATATAAATGCATATTTGTTAACTTTATTTCTTCCTCAAGTTCTTTTGTCTCGTACGCTATCAAACCTCACTAAAATAACTACCTACACTTAAAACATCTTTGTTAAAACAAATGTAAATCTCGATTAATTAAAATCTTTATACCTTGATTTGCAGGTTTACATCTAACAACTTCTCCAAAACACAAACAAATTCAACTTTAGACTTAAGAAATCCAGAAAAGATAATCAAAGCAATACACATCCTCATCTTCAACTTATCACATCTTAATAATCATAAGGACCCGTCAGATTTTGACGCTGAAAGTTCCTTCCCACAATACTGAACCCAACATTTTCAAGCGGATCAAATCCCGCCGGATCTGCCGTGGATCCACCTGGGTTCGATGGATTCCGTGGAGCCACGCCGGACAATGACGGCGCTTGCACATAACCATTAGACGCATTAAAACCAGTTGCAGAATTGTTCACGTGCACTAAAGCATCATATTCCGGTGCTTGACCACCGTTACCGGTTTGATCTAGCCAACGATCACCAGTATAGCCGTTAATTGAGTTCCCTGTATGCTGGAAACCTGAGTAAGACGGAGGTTGAACGTGATATTCATCAGCTACTGTGCGTTGACCATCTGTTGGGAACGATAGTTCAGGGTTTCTAATCCCGGTGGATGAAATGGACGGAGCTTGGGTTGCATACGGATCAACAGCCGCAGTGGGATGGTTATAATATGCGGGGAACTGAGGATCTACGCCCCTCGAACCTCCGGATGAAAAGGACGGAGGTGCTGAATGGTCAACTGAATCCATGATGGATAGAAGAAAACAAGACTCTCAGGAGGACTCAGATGGAGGGTGTTAGATGATAAGAATGAGAAGTTGTATGTATAGACGCTACGTGGTAAAAGAAGTCAACTTCAATACATGGGTTATCGTCTGTCGGGCCGGGTTGTCTTTTAAATTGTTTTATTAACTTTTGCGTATGAGACGAGCCTACCCAAGCCAAGCCAAGCCAAGCCAAACCAAGCTGAAGCTTGTCTAATATTTCCAATGCTCGAATCCAGTTTGCGAGTTGTTTTTCGACTTCAAGGTTGGCTCTCCTCGTTTGTTATTAGATAGGTTTATATTTTTTTTTTAAATTTATATTTATGACTATGATTTTTATATATATCATAATATTTTTTATATTATAATAATAATAATAATAATAATAATAATAATAATAATAATAATAATAATAATAATAATAATAAAGATACATAGCTGAGGCCGGACATGATCCTTTGGGACGAACCGGACTCCGCTGAGAACGGACATATCTGGCATATCCGTTCCCTCATAACTCCGAGGACGAACCTCCATTCAAGTGCGTCTGGACGAATGACGTCATCTCAGTTGACCATTATAAATACCCCATCAACTACAAAGCCAAGTACGATTTTCTGAACCTTCGTCCTCATATTCTCTCTCTACTTTCTCTCTCTACTAATACTTATCCTCACGCTGGAGGGTGGTCGCAGAGGGGCCCTCCCATCTCTGCGGCGAGCCTAACGGTTTTCTGTCTTGCAGGACCTTTTCCCAAGTTCTCTCACAAGATTCAAACCCTCGATTACAGGCTCCGGCCTTAACTCGATTCTTTGGTTCTTCAATTGGCGCCATCCGATTTCATAGCTCACAGTCCTTCACTTTGGTGAATTTCTTGAGTAACGAACTGATCTATGGCGGCCTCGGGTTCTATGAATTTGGGATCCATAGCTGTTAACACGCAAACAACAGCATCAGCGAGCGTTGTTTCCGCCATTTCAGCTCCTTTGAGCTCCAGGCCAGGAACAACCTTGCCGTTTATTCTAATTCCCACTTCACAAACATCAGAGTTTGATGCGGAATTTCTCTCCAAAAATGCAAGCCTTCTACGAAGACTAAAGGCTCAACAGGCTAGAGATGAACAGATCCTCGGTTTACGAACCAGACTCTTTCATGATGAAACTTCGGTAAGGACTACGGGTCCTACGATATTCACCCCTCCTACTTTCTCCACAGTTGTTACTTCGGAGACTTATAGTGGATATGTGCAGGCTTCCTCCGGACCATCTCCAGCTGTGGTGATACGAAATGAAACAAAAGTAATTAATGACCCGGAGCTTACCAAGCCATATCATTCGGTTTCCATGACGGCTAAGTCCAAATTCAGTGCTCGCATCACACACGCCAAGCTCCCTCCGAAGCTCAAAATGCCTACCACGGTAAAAAAATATGACGGTACAACTGATCCGGATGATCACATGTTCGACTTCGATGGGGCTGCACGAGTGGAACAATGGCCGATGCCGGCATGGTGCTTCATGTTCGCGCAAAAGCTAACTGGGGCTGCCCGGGTGTGGTTTGATGCGTTGAACGAAGGAGAAATCAACGACTTTGAGGAGTTCCGAAGACTATTCCTCCAGAACTTTAGCCAACAACGGCACTACTCCAAAGAAATCACTGAAGTGCACAACATCCGGAGAAAGGACGGAGAATCTTTGGATAGTTTCATCGACCGATTCAATCGAGAAAGTATGCAGATCAGCGGGGTAGTTGATCAGTTACGGATCTCTGGGTTCTGCCACGGTGTCCGCAAAAACCAGCTGGTCGAAAAACTGCACGAAAATCTCCCAAAGACAATGGAAGTACTCATGGAGCGAGCCAGAGCTTTCGCTCGGGGAAAAAACTCATGTAATCCAGCTTCGGAGTCAGATCATAAGATGTCCTCCTAGAAGAAAAATGGTGGGTCCGTATTCGATAAAACTCCGTCCGGAAGCAGGGGACGACCACATCCTTACACCAGGAATGAGAAGTCTCAACGGGGAAGAAGTTCCGGATCAAGATTTTACAATTTATCGTGTTGGGATTGAACCCTACCAGAGGAACAAATAATGTAAAACCAAAACCGGATCACATCAGTGGACTAACAATAAGCAGCAGCCTACACTTTGCTTTCCCCTTGAATGTGGCTCAAACATCTGATATGCTCCAAAGTACTATCTATAAACATCTGCTGACCTACAACTGCTGATTCTACTCAAGGAATGATGAAGACTAAAAGCTCTGCTGTTCAATCTGCTACCCTGAGTCAAGCACTGCTGATCATGACAAGTACTGCTGGGTTCACAGCAGTGGAATGATACAGCAGCATTTCTATTCATCTTATGTAAACTTTATACACTATCAGTAGTTAGCAAAGCAGTAGGTGTATAGATCAGTAGATAGAGTTTTTAGGTTGTTAGATGTCACTTTCATGGTGACGTCAGCTGAAATGCTTCAGTGGTTTGGATTGTCTATAAATGTAACAGTACTCTGTACTGTTACATTTGATCGTTTTGAGTGAGTTTCTCTCCTCAATTCAATCCTTTCATCTTGTACAACCAACCTTGGGGCATCAGGCTGAGGGGGAGCTTAGTATTGTAAGCATGCTTGTACTCTTTTGATTTTCATTGTAATCATTCAACTTAATGAGAAAGCGTGTGTTTATCAAGCTATTCTCTTCCTTGATTATGTTTGTAAAGTTTGTATTCATTTCCGCTGCACTTTACATTGTTTTATATCCATTGACTTGTCAAATTCTTACAAACAAGCATAATCATGACAGCCTCCGATCCTAACAATTGGTATCAGAGCTTGGACAGTCAAATTCGATCTAACAATCAATTTGACATAACAGTTCAGCTCAAAATTTCATTGATACTAAGGTTGATTGTATTTAGTTGAAAAACAGAGCAAGAGAAATCATGTTCAAATTGATGAATCTGATACTCTGTAAATCAACCAAGATGTCATAAGATTCACAAATCCCATATAACTAGTGATGTCATGCACAAATCACTCATAGTTTCCAGATCTGAAAATTTATCTGGTAACTATGGTATGTCTATCTTCGTTCAAAATTGATTTCAACTATTGTTATGGAATTTGTGATGATTTCATTATATTTGATACTAAAGTATGTACCTCAGATTAACGAAACCTATGTTCATATAAACATTACTGTTTTGCTAATATAGAAAGAGAGAAATAAAGCTTTAGTCAAAATTTCGTATGTGTTAAAAGGCAGGTTGAATATCCTCAAAAGGACCAAATCAACCTTGTCAAAACACATTAAGAAAATAAGGGGTCAAAACAGTCCAAATCATACGTAATGTGAGATTTGGTAATAAAACATGTACAAATGTGGGCAGATCTCTCAAAACGTTACTGCAAAATGATTCTGGACTAAGCCTTTACAAAAATCTCCCAGTGAGTATTTCCATACATGTGAATGGAAAGGGTAAAAAGGGAAAAAGGGAAATGAACAAATCTCAAAGTGTGGTTATCTCAAAACTTTTGAATCCAAAAGAAAAAGAGATAAGCATAAAACACTTATGAGGTCAAAGATGGGTAAACAGTAGTCATCATGCAACTGTGTGCTTTCATCAAATACAGGAATCGTTCAGGTAACAATGACATCTCCAGTGATTGTCCTTAAAAGAACAATTTACAATCAATTGTCTAGAAAATGACCCCAAACAATGGTCAAAATAACTTGAGAATGATATGATCATGAATTTACTTGAAAAGCTGTCAGATCCTTTTGATGATTTTCAAAACATCCTTTAATTTTTTTAAGGTGTTTTTCTCAAATAAAACCAGATATATTATCTCATTTTTTCCTGGATAATATATTTTGTACTTTTACTCATTTTTCTTCAGTAAAAGTTTCTCACAGGTCAGGATGTAATTTCTTAATTTTTGTATGGAATTACTATCCTTAAATCTGATCAAAAGGAAATGGCACACATATCAAGGTCACGTTAAGTTCAAGTTTGGTTGTTACAAATAAAAAATTGATTGCAAATTGATTTTGAACTACTGAGATACTCATGTTCTAGTTCAAGTAATTAGACACAAAATGAGTAGTTTTAGTAGAAAAGTCTTCATCATCTGGGATGCTAAACCACTGTCAGGAGTAATGAACATGTGGCAAAACCTTGAACAAAATTTCTGTAGATAACTGCTGGAAATTTAATCTTGATAATATAAATCTAAAATGTATTTTGTTAAGAATAGCATTTCTGGTGCTCAACAGATGTTAGATAAGATATGTGCTTTCACAATACAAAATCAAATTCCTACATCTGAACAAGCAGATGCTAAAATTATTTGTCAAAAATCAAAACACTGCTGCACAAACAGTTGTTATACTAATGATCCTCATTATAGTCTTCAACCACTGTTGTACCTTAAATGCTGTTGTGTCTCAACGTCTGCTCTCTAAAGTCTGTCCACTGCTGATAGTCAACCCCTGCTCTTTCAAAAACACTGATGTTTAAAATCATTGTTCTATCCACTGATACACTCACTGCTTCATTTCATTACCGTTGTAACTACTGATGCTTGATCCATCAGTGGTTGTCAAAACAACTGTCCTCCATTATTTACCATTTCATCAAGGGTTGGCACGTGGTCAGCTTTTAGCCGTCAGATCATTATAACCGCTGCCACATCAGCATTCACTTTTTCCCTAAAATAAAACCCTGATTAAACCCAAACAGAGGCTCACACTGTCGAATTGAATTCCAAACATTCTCTTCACAAAGCTGTTTCCCACTCTTCCTCACAAAATCTTCTTCGATCTTCTTCATCAAAAAATGACGAAACCAAAATCGAAGTCAAAATCAAAACCATCTTCTTCCTCCACCCCAACAGACGCCACTCAAATGGCTGTTGAAGCGAGCAAAATACCATTCAAAGCTCCTCACAACTACGTGGGTATACTCACAAAACCCACATCCAACGACACCTTCAATTCCATCATAGACATCATATCTGCATCAAAGTATAAAACTTTGTTGATGATGCTCCCATCTACCTGGAAACCCAGAGAGAGTTCTGGAAAAATGCCACTCTTGAGAAACAAGATGGTGTCATCAAAGCCATAAACTCCTAAATAAAGGGTAAAACCATCCAAATCACTCCGCAATCTATTTCAGAGGTCTTCAAACTCGATGATCAGAAAGGTAAAATTTCTTTCTCAATAACCGAGTTGAAAAATGATTTTCTGAACAGGGGATATGTAGAACAACCTAAAAGGGATACCTTACAAAAAAGTTATTTTCCTTCTGCACCCAGATTTTTATTTCACACACTTTTGATGTGTGCTTCAAATAAAACAACATCTTTCAGTGAAATACCATTAAAAATTCAATGTCTCGGTTATGCTATTTTAAATAATAAAGATTACAATTACTCCCAGGAAATTTTTAATGATATGGTAAAGAATGTTGACAGCAAAGCATTTCTGCCCTTTCCATGATTTCTGAGTTATTATCTTGAACAAAAATTTGAAAAGAAAGATGTAGATTTGCTCAAACAAGGTTTCTCCTTTTAAAATAAACGGCTTAACACCTGAGACTTTCTCAAGGATGTTAGCCCCTGTAAAAACAAAAGCAGGGGTACCTGAGCAGAATTTAGCAGATGAAACTGCTCCTCAGGTATCTGCTGCTGAGCCCACTGCTCCAGGTGATCAAAGCAGCACTCCCACTGTTTTGAAACCCACACCTGCCACCACAAAAAGAACCAAAAAGAAAATATCCAGAAAGCCCACCAAACCCAAAACAAAGGCATCTCTAGAAGATGAGATCCCAGAGTCAATGCCAGTGACAGCACAAGAGTCACCAATAACCACTGCTGCTACTTCCTCACAGCAGGTGGAAGAAAGATCTCAACCCTTGCCTCAAACTTCTCCTGCATCCTCACAAAAGGATCAGGTTGTAAACATAGGGACACCACATGTCACACCCCAAATTTCCACGTGTCACAGGTGGGCCCGGTGGGGGTAACGTGACGTAGTTGATAACATCATAGTCAAACAACACAATATATAAATGCACAGCGGAAGCAGAAATAGATTCATTTCAACTTTACATAAACGTAATATTTAATATCACAAGTAGTTGAAACGGATCCACAGGCGGATCAAATAAAATAAGATAAATGTTCAACAGACTTTAGACGCCTAGAACTTGCAAGATTCCTTACTAACGCCCTGAGCAGCTTCCAGCCTATTACGTACTTGTACCTGTCACTTAGACTTTGGAAAATACGTCAGTTTTCACTGGTAAATACACTCAACTGACTCATTTGAAAAGAGTTTATGAAAATTGGTTTAGGCGCACAAGGCACAAAACTATTTTGACACTTGATTAAGATGCACAAGGCAATATTAATCTTTTATACTTGGGACAAACTATATCTCATGTTATCAGTTTTACATAACTCGCTCTACATGCGGGGCCCGGTCCTATGCCGGTTCAAGATCAACCGACACACCACTATTCCCTTATTGGGAATCCCTTATTGGGTATAATCAAATAATAAGCATGAAGCATCTGTCAGGTGTATGCCTACACCCCGTGCTTAGGTCGTGGCCATTGCAATTAATGAGTCAAGGATATCCAGGACACGGTCGCATTAATCCCCAATGTTTCAGTCAAGCAATACGAATTAAAAACAGGTTATTTGGATTTCCCGACACATTGGTCTTCGAATCCCATACCTGACCATGCGGTATTTATATTACCGTATCCCAAGCCCGTAATAGGGAAAATAAGTTAAGAGTATTTACCTGAGCTAGCTCCTGTCTTAAATAGCAAGAATTTTAATAACTCAGCCGTATTCACTTAAGTAAGCGTAGGTACAATTTACCGGAAGGCTCTAGTCTGGAACGATGGTATAAATAACCAATTAGAATACTAACGGGTCTTTAATTAAGCATAAGCTTAAACCGGTTAGTTTTAAGGAAATATACGGTTCAAGCGCACGATTAAGCGAAGACCGGATAGAACGTTATTTAGACCCGAAAAGTTTGAATACTTGTATAATATGGGTATACAAAATACATTCTGGATTTTGAGACAAAAATGATAACGTTTGACCCGTTTCGGTCAATTTACGCAACCTAGTTACGTAAACCGAACCGAACGCAAAAAGGGCGTTACGGGTAGCCAAAAGAGTCAAATGCAAGTTTCCTGAGATAATATGCTTAAAATATGATATTATATCAGTAAGTTATGTTCTATATTGCCCGGAATAATTTTAAACCCAATTTATGCCTTAGAAGGGCATTTTGGTCATTTAAAAGATAATAAAAGAGTAAAATTAGAACTCTGAGTTTCGGGTCTGGTTCATACAGTAAATATACTTAATATAACATATTATATCAGTAGGGTATGACCCATATATCAAATTTATCATTTAAAACCAAACTATGCACCGTAGGGGTATTTTAGTAATTTCACAAGGGCTAAAAATGCCAAAACTGGAAGTCTGAGTTTATATACCTATACGTACTGTTATTATATGAAAATATGCAATTTACATCAGTAGGTACAAGTCTTATATGTTTAAAACGAGTATAACGCTTACTATGCGCTTAAAATGCTAGAAATGCGATTTAAGGGCGTTTTCGGGTTTTCACAATAAATCTGAGATTTTTATATTTCCAGAATACTTAAAATAATTTATTCATCATATAAAATCAGTAGGAAAAGGTTTCGGGTCAAAAGGATGTGTAAAACTCAGTTTATGGCTTAAACGGTCAAAACCGACATAACCCGAAATAATTAGGCGATCTAGGATCCGTTCAGCCAAAAATTAATTAAAAATCATCTAAATTCCCAGAATATTATAGTACATCAGTTGGTAGAAAGTTTTGCATCAAAACGTGGCCAGAAATAGGTCATACGCGAAAAGGACCGATTATGTAAATTTATAATATAGTTTTACGCTAATGGCCATAACTCACAATCTGGACCACCAACTGATCCGAAATTTTCGGTGCAAGTTTATATAATAAAAATAAAGATTTCTACTCTTTCACTTTTCCAAAAGTCACGTTTTATATCAAAAAGGGCAAGATAGTCAACTTTATGCATAAATCGGAAACATGCATTCGAATAGGCTAAGCATAGACTAAATCAAAGAAAATTCCAGAAAGTTCAACTAAAATAAAAATAGTCAAAAATACTTTCCAATACAGATCTCGAACATGCATGTACGAATCCGAATCGATAGTCTACGAAATAATCGTTTTACAAGACTTTCGGTTCCGATTCGTGGCTATACTAAAGATTGTCGAGTTGATGATGATTAAAACACCTTCTTATAGGTATTGCAAGTTATTTATGATGATCAATCAGATTGCATGTCATCTATATCATTAATCATGTCATTTTTCACAAAAATCGCTTCTGTTGACTTTTTAGAAATAGGTTTGACTCGACATTTAGCATGCATGTAGTGGGAATCAGTTTGTATCCTTTAGAGGGTTTGTTTCCCACATAAATACCAATCTATAACAAGTTTCAATTCGAGAAATGACTGAAAGAAATCCGTTTAATCAGAAAGTCAAAGCTTATGAACACCCAGTTTGACTTTTACTAATAATCACAACAAGAACGGATTAAAGAACGAATTGAAAGCTTACAAAGGTCCTATAGGTGTTTAGTGAGCACTAGAAGTCGGCCTTGATGATCAGATTATCTCCAGAGAAGCTTTGAGAGCTCTTGCAAGTCTTGGTGTTCTTGTTTACAATTGTAAATGCCAAGAAATGAGATGAATTCGGATTTAAAGCAGAGTTTTTGAGGTTTACTGTTGATGTAGGCATGCAAGGAATGTTATTGGCTCAATTGGAGGTGCAAATGAGCTGTATGGCACTTGAAATCGGACCCAAATCAACCATTTTCGAATTTCTGCTCGCTGGGCAACCCACGCGGCCCGCTTGGGCTTTCCCAGGCGGGTCGCCTGACCCTGGTTCAGCCAAAACAACTTTCATATATTGACAGCTTTGACCCCTGAACTTGTACGCGATGTTTCGGCCACTTTTCTCGACCCGTAAACCCCCAAACTTGGTTTTTAAGAACCTTAGGACTTTTACCAACATGGTAATGCCCTCGGATAACTTTGCGCTCAACCGAAAAGCCATGAAATTCGACGTTGACGCTTTTAGTCCCTTAAGTACGGTTTTGGCCATAACTTTCTCATACGTTGACGAAACTTCATGAAATTTTTACCACATATTCTAGTGAGTATATTTTAGCTTTACAAAGCTTCGGGTCTGCCAAAAGTTCACTCAGAGGTATAAATTCAACATGTTGACACTTTTGGCCCCTATAGTTTGCAATACTTCATTTTTGTGCAATTTCCGCGTCGTATGATCCATGAACCATCCGTATAAGGTTATAAACATTATGTGGGGTTATCATAGAGCCTATTTATCCATTGTTGACACTTTGGACCCTTACGTTCCATAGTTTTCACTGTTTGTCACTTTTAGTCCCTCTAAAGTATGTTTTCACATACCGGAACCTTATGACACGTGTCAAGACATTATTGGACGAAATTTTTCGAGGTGTTACATCCTCACCCCCTTAAAAGAAATCTCGACCCCGAGATTTATTCAAACAAATGGGGATATTTTTCCTTCATCGTGGATTCCACTTCCCACGTATACTCGGGTCCTTTACGGGCATCCCATTTGACCTTAACAATAGGCACGTGCTTCCTTCGAAGCTTCTTTACCTGTCGATCCTCAATCGACAAAGGTTTTTCCACAAATTTTAGACTCTCGTCTATGTGTATATCTGTATGCGGTATAACCAGTGAATCGTCAGCGAAACACTTCTTCAAATTACAGATATGGAACACATTATGAATAGCGCTAAGTTCTTCAGGCAAGTTTAACTTATAAGCAACTGCCCCGACACGTTCGATGATCTCGAAAGGTCCTATATATCTCGGGCTTAGCTTGCCTTTCTTTCCAAACCGTATCACACCTTTTCCAAGGTGATACCTTAAGCAACACTTTTTCACCCACATCGAAGTGAAAATCCTTGCGCTCAGGATCCGCATAACTTTTCTGCTTATCCCTGGCAGCTTTCAAACGATCACGGATCTGAACGATCTTGTCTGTCGTCTCAAAGACGATATCTGGTCCTGACAACTGGACATCTCCAACTTCTGCCCAACAGATGGGCGATCTACACTTTCTACCGCATAAGCCTCAAAAGGCGCGGCCCTAATACTAGTGTGGTAGATATTTTTATAGGAGAACTCTATCAAGAGTAGGTGGTTATCCCAACTGCCCCTAAACTAATCACACATGCTCGAAGCATGTCTTCCAATGTTTGGATGGTACGCTCACTCTGTCCGTCTGTCTGCCATCCGTTATGTGATAGTGCTTCTTGACTTATTGGCGAAACATATCCTTTAAGTCTTAGGGTGCAATACATCGCGAGCTCCACCAAGCTCCTTAAATAGGTTTTAGCTCATAAGTTATTTGATCTTGATATATTCGATTACTTCGAATGATTTCATACATTCAGAGCTTACTAGCCTGACAGTTAACAGATTGGCACACCTTTCCAGGGTGATATCTTTTGTTGAACCTTATTTCTTAACAAGAACTTAGGAGGTTTGCTATTTCCATGAATCCTTGATTCTCTGCCGAATACTGGCAACTTATAGATGGTTATGGATTTGCTCAATCCTATTCGTTGTTTCCAAGGCAACTTTTAGATCCTGATAATTGGACTTACCAATTTTCTGTCTAGCAATAGATGTTTAACATCTTATCTATACAAGGTTTCCCAAAGGTGCAGCCTTGATACTTATATAACAACTATTATAGACAAGCCATTCTTAAGGTGAGATGGTTATTCCAATCACTGCTTAAAACTAACCTTAAGGGGTAGCTAATCTTTTAAGTCAGTCGAAGAAATCGACGATCCTGGGCGGCAATTGGGGATTCCTAGATATTGCCTAAATAGGGTGGCGGTAATCAATGCATAAGCAAGAGGAACCGTCTTTCTTATTTACTAAAATCGGAGTTCTTAGAACTTTGAATTTTGGCTTTACGAAACCTTATCCAAAACTTATGGATTTGGCTCTTAGTTCTTCCTGTTTCGCTGGTAATAACAGATATAAGATTCTTACAATAACTGCAGCCCTAAGCGGGATGTTTGTCCTAACACCCTCTTGCCTCTCAGAAGGTAAACATGGTAATTCTTATAAAGAAGCTAATTATGACACATAGAGATGTCAGAGATTTCCGTATTCTCAGACTTTAGCTTATCTATCGCTTTCGGTGTCAGATAAATGACATATTCCCTTTACCATTACAAGGATGCCCTAAGTAGAGATACTTATAAGGACATTTTTATATTGGATATCTCCTTTGAATACTACTAGTCGACTTTAGTACAATATGACCATTGGAATATCTTTGGGGATCCCATGCATTAAACCTCCATACTGATCAGGCATGGAAGCAATCTATGGGGCACACTAGGATACGCAAATCCTCATATGGTACTCTTATCAAACATAGTTTGGCATTCGCAGACGATAGAAAACAATGAGGAAAAATAATAAAATAAAATAATTAGTATATATTGTCGTACTCCTTCTGGGGAAGAGTACTCCAGATTCTTATGAAAGGATTATCTCCGAGGATGGGAGAGAGGTCATTAAAGATTCCATTGGTAGATTATACCTCATATTTAATATATGAAGTCCTTATGAATGTAATCCAGAGTTTTGCTAAGCTTATGGGTTGCTAAAGGTTTATTATCCCTTGCATCAATGCAAAAATACTTGACAGTCATTATCAATGCTAAATGGTATAGGACGTACCTATTGCTATTATCGATGTGCACTGCCGCAGGTATTCAACCGATAGTCTAGGCGGTTCCTTTCTTATCCTTTCCAGACCTAGCTGCTCCTTTCTTGGCAGCCATAGGGCAATTAGTACTGATGTGCCCCTTTTCACCACAGCTGAAACAGTTTGCATCCTTCATGTCCCTACATTCGTGGGACTGGTGGCCAGTTCTTTTACAGATGCCACATTGCTTTATCTTTTGGCTTAATCGACACTGCCCCCAATGTCTTCTTTTACAGGTTTTGCATGTAGGCTTTTTGTTGGAATCCTGTTGGTTATTGTTGAGCTTGGATTTGCTCTTCTTAGGATTCTGAGAGTTATCCTCCTCCCTTTGTCTTTTGTCATTAGTTTCATTCATGAACGACTTTTGTCTCACTACATCTAGAGTGAGAGACAAGGATAGATCTACAGCTGATCTGTAGTTGGTTGGCCTTGAAGCCTTAACATCCCCTTTTATTTCTGGTGCCAAACCACCGATGAAACGCGCAATGCGTTTTGGTTCCGGGGTGATTAAATAGGGTACTAGTCTAGATAGGGAGTTGAAGTCGGTAACATATTGCTGGCAATTTAGGTTTTTCATTGTGAGATTCAGAAAATCTGTCTCCACCTTTTCCACTTCGTGTTGTGGACAGTAGTTCTCTTTGATAAGGTCCGCAAACTTGGACCATCCCATAAGGTATAGGGGAATTTTCCCCGTGGACTGCATCATGGTCTTCCACCATACTAGAGCCTCTCCCTTAAAAGATTGTGAAACAAATTTTACTACGTCCTTATCAGCACAATCGCTGATGTCCACAACCGTTTCCATTTCCTCAAGCCATTCCATAGCATCAATTGCTCCTTTTTCGTCATTGAAATCTCTGGGTTTGCATGAGACGAAATATTTGTAGGTGCACCCGCCCTCAGTTGAACGGGGCTCATCATAGAGTACTAATTCCTGAGGTTCGCTCTTTTCATCTGAAGAGTGAACGAAGCTCTCCTTACGAGCTGATGTATGCGTTTCCGTATGGCTCTTTGAGTGAGTGACACTCGGTTTCTTTTTGTTCTCAAGGACCTTATCCACAACTTCACTAATTGCTGCGCTAATCAAGGCCTGAAGAGTAGTGCCATTAACATTTATATTCATATTTGCATCCTTGTTTTTAGCCACCGCACTGCTGTGTGCTTCGTCGGAAACCTCCATTCTGGAGCTTTGGTACTAACACCCAAAAATAACATATGCTTAGATGCAAGTTATTACGGAATCATCGCAACGGATGATTTATAAAGTCATGGTATCACTAAACCATAATGGCTGTTAGGTTTATAACTTCCTTATAGTATGCTACTAGAAAGTATGTCAATTATATTTAGCCTAGGTCAAAAAGGACCATCAATTGTGTTTATGGTTTGGACCGAGTCCATTACCTATTGACTGAGGATCACAATGTCACAACTGTCCTTGTCATAACGACAATCTTTAGATAGTTGGAAGGCTTGCCATGAAGGGCATTAATAATCATAGGCCCGAAGGCCTTGTCACAAGGGACATACAAAATATGGCACTTAAGGTATTAATATATAAGCTGCAATCTTATTGGATCAGGGATCCTAAGGTTCGAACATAGTTCTTTACCCTTGGGCAGAGAGTCAAAGACTACAACCGTCATCTTGTGGAAGATAATTTATTTTGCCACAAAGGCTAGTCAATGTACATCATTTTGACTAACTAGATGATTGTGAGCCCCAGAGGGGTCAGCCATGGTAAAGCTTTGAAGGCTAACTAACCATGATGTAATAGCTTACTTAATTATAGGGAATTGTCGAACTTGATAATTTAAATAGCCATGGTGCAAACAAACCATATAGGCTAATAGATAGTATTTAGTTTATTTGATCATGTTTTGCCTAGATTTTAAATAAACCATCTTTGGCGTTTAAATGGAATAAATCCTTTATACTTACTAGACAGGGGACATAAATCACGACTGTCAATGTCATAGCGACATCTTATATAGCACAACGGCTTGTCCCATAGGACTTTTCGATGGCATAGATGCCTTGTCACTAGGGAAATTTTAAAACATAACCAATGATTCCTTTGGATCGGAAAATTTCATAATTCATTGTCTTGACAAGAAGTTATGAAATAAAACTATCGCTTTCATGTATGCATCTTTGCCCGTAGGTATACATCCCAGGTGGATGTTTAGATGTGTACATCATGTTCGACGTTTATTAGCCATGATTCCTATCGATCATATAGGCTAATTAAGGGGTTTGGAAGTTCCTAATATAAAGGTGACAATCGCGATTTTATCGCATCACTGTTGTCGGGAGTGTTAACACGTTTTCAGGTGTTTAACAAGGACCTGAGTCTCTTTAAGCAGGTCTTACCATCGTAGCCAGGTTCCTAACGACATTCAAGCTAGGTTGTACCTTTTGAGACTCTTTTTAATATACTTACAGGCAGGAAAGGAATGATATTTATTTTATTCAGGATTATAATTATCCCAAATTTATTGAAAATATAACGTTGGCATAAAAGCCTAGTCACGTAGACAAGTTTAATTTATAACCCATGATTTCTGAGAGTCGAGGCATTACAATTTATCCTAGTTATAAAACATTACGGATATTGAGGTGGCACAAAGGCCTAGTCACAAGGACATTTATAAATTATAAGCTAGGATTTCAGAGAATCGAAGCCTTGCGGTTTGAACCTAGTTCATTACCTTTTTCTTGACAGGGAGTCATAGACCACCACTGCCTTTTGTCTTATATGACAATTATTATGGCCCGTAGGCGCTACATCACTATTGGATGTTTAATAAGTTTGGCCCGTAGGCACTACATCACTAATGGATGGCTATTTTACTTGCAGGGAATTTTAAATAAATCCCAATTTTCAAATTTATTACCCGTAGGCACTTCATCCTTAAAGGATGGCTATTTTACTTGCAGGGAATTTTAAATAAATCCCAATTTTCAAATTTATTACCCGTAGGCACTTCATCCTTAAAGGATGGCTATTTTACTTGCAGGGAATTTTAAATAAATCCCAATTTTCAAATTTATTACCCGTAGGCATCAAGTCATTATCAGACTTGTATACAGATATAATCTGTAGATAATTTATAAAAAGAGTGGCTTGTGTGATTTTACAGGTCACGCTTAGCCAGGAGTGTTAACATGTTTACAGATGTTAACAGAGATTTGAATCTTTTCAACCAGGTTTTTACCATATTGGCCAGGCCTTTTATTAAGACATTCAAGCTAGGTTTTACCTTACTAAGATTCTTGTTAAATGGCAAATCAGATAAAAATTGATATTTTTCCATTTATTTAATATTCTTATTTAGAATGGAAGTCCAAACGTAATCATTCCATTATATAAAAGTAAGGGTATAAAGTTGCCCTAAGCGGGACTTGAAAGGAATAATGTTGTCCTCGTAGGGACTGAAAGACAAATATGTCCTTATAAGGACTAATAAGGAAACGATCTTCAGTAAAAGGAGTTTCTTCTTCATTTTATTTTTGAATGCTTTCTCCTTGGATGTTCATTTCACTTTAGCTGTGGTACGAAGCTCAGCATCTCGGGACTCCGGGTGTGAAGAACTCCTATTACGGCTCCTTCGCTTGGCGACGTATCCAATATATAAAATAATTGGAAGCAGTAAATTCCAGATTAGAATCGGGAGTATTCCTATGTTAAGTCTAGACTCAGAAGGTTAAGGAATGTGCTATTGTGTCATTGAGATTAAACACTAAAGGCAAGTGTTTAATTCACTCAATGTTGGCTCTGATACCAACCTGTCACACCCCAAATTTCCACGTGTCACAGGTGGGCCCGGTGGGGGTAACGTGACGTAGTTGATAACATCATAGTCAAACAACACAATATATAAATGCACAGCGGAAGCAGAAATAGATTCATTTCAACTTTACATAAACGTAATATTTAATATCACAAGTAGTTGAAACGGATCCACAGGCGGATCAAATAAAATAAGATAAATGTTCAACAGACTTTAGACGCCTAGAACTTGCAAGATTCCTTACTAACGCCCTGAGCAGCTTCCAGCCTATTACGTACTTGTACCTGTCACTTAGACTTTGGAAAATACGTCAGTTTTCACTGGTAAATACACTCAACTGACTCATTTGAAAAGAGTTTATGAAAATTGGTTTAGGCGCACAAGGCACAAAACTATTTTGACACTTGATTAAGATGCACAAGGCAATATTAATCTTTTATACTTGGGACAAACTATATCTCATGTTATCAGTTTTACATAACTTGCTCTACATGCGGGGCCCGGTCCTATGCCGGTTCAAGATCAACCGACACACCACTATTCCCTTATTGGGAATCCCTTATTGGGTATAATCAAATAATAAGCATGAAGCATCTGTCAGGTGTATGCCTAACCTGTCACACCCCAAATTTCCACGTGTCACAGGTGGGCCCGGTGGGGGTAACGTGACGTAGTTGATAACATCATAGTCAAACAACACAATATATAAATGCACAGCGGAAGCAGAAATAGATTCATTTCAACTTTACATAAACGTAATATTTAATATCACAAGTAGTTGAAACGGATCCACAGGCGGATCAAATAAAATAAGATAAATGTTCAACAGACTTTAGACGCCTAGAACTTGCAAGATTCCTTACTAACGCCCTGAGCAGCTTCCAGCCTATTACGTACTTGTACCTGTCACTTAGACTTTGGAAAATACGTCAGTTTTCACTGGTAAATACACTCAACTGACTCATTTGAAAAGAGTTTATGAAAATTGGTTTAGGCGCACAAGGCACAAAACTATTTTGACACTTGATTAAGATGCACAAGGCAATATTAATCTTTTATACTTGGGACAAACTATATCTCATGTTATCAGTTTTACATAACTTGCTCTACATGCGGGGCCCGGTCCTATGCCGGTTCAAGATCAACCGACACACCACTATTCCCTTATTGGGAATCCCTTATTGGGTATAATCAAATAATAAGCATGAAGCATCTGTCAGGTGTATGCCTACACCCCGTGCTTAGGTCGTGGCCATTGCAATTAATGAGTCAAGGATATCCAGGACACGGTCGCATTAATCCCCAATGTTTCAGTCAAGCAATACGAATTAAAAACAGGTTATTTGGATTTCCCGACACATTGGTCTTCGAATCCCATACCTGACCATGCGGTATTTATATTACCGTATCCCAAGCCCGTAATAGGGAAAATAAGTTAAGAGTATTTACCTGAGCTAGCTCCTGTCTTAAATAGCAAGAATTTTAATAACTCAGCCGTATTCACTTAAGTAAGCGTAGGTACAATTTACCGGAAGGCTCTAGTCTGGAACGATGGTATAAATAACCAATTAGAATACTAACGGGTCTTTAATTAAGCATAAGCTTAAACCGGTTAGTTTTAAGGAAATATACGGTTCAAGCGCACGATTAAGCGAAGACCGGATAGAACGTTATTTAGACCCGAAAAGTTTGAATACTTGTATAATATGGGTATACAAAATACATTCTGGATTTTGAGACAAAAATGATAACGTTTGACCCGTTTCGGTCAATTTACGCAACCTAGTTACGTAAACCGAACCGAACGCAAAAAGGGCGTTACGGGTAGCCAAAAGAGTCAAATGCAAGTTTCCTGAGATAATATGCTTAAAATATGATATTATATCAGTAAGTTATGTTCTATATTGCCCGGAATAATTTTAAACCCAATTTATGCCTTAGAAGGGCATTTTGGTCATTTAAAAGATAATAAAAGAGTAAAATTAGAACTCTGAGTTTCGGGTCTGGTTCATACAGTAAATATACTTAATATAACATATTATATCAGTAGGGTATGACCCATATATCAAATTTATCATTTAAAACCAAACTATGCACCGTAGGGGTATTTTAGTAATTTCACAAGGGCTAAAAATGCCAAAACTGGAAGTCTGAGTTTATATACCTATACGTACTGTTATTATATGAAAATATGCAATTTACATCAGTAGGTACAAGTCTTATATGTTTAAAACGAGTATAACGCTTACTATGCGCTTAAAATGCTAGAAATGCGATTTAAGGGCGTTTTCGGGTTTTCACAATAAATCTGAGATTTTTATATTTCCAGAATACTTAAAATAATTTATTCATCATATAAAATCAGTAGGAAAAGGTTTCGGGTCAAAAGGATGTGTAAAACTCAGTTTATGGCTTAAACGGTCAAAACCGACATAACCCGAAATAATTAGGCGATCTAGGATCCGTTCAGCCAAAAATTAATTAAAAATCATCTAAATTCCCAGAATATTATAGTACATCAGTTGGTAGAAAGTTTTGCATCAAAACGTGGCCAGAAATAGGTCATACGCGAAAAGGACCGATTATGTAAATTTATAATATAGTTTTACGCTAATGGCCATAACTCACAATCTGGACCACCAACTGATCCGAAATTTTCGGTGCAAGTTTATATAATAAAAATAAAGATTTCTACTCTTTCACTTTTCCAAAAGTCACGTTTTATATCAAAAAGGGCAAGATAGTCAACTTTATGCATAAATCGGAAACATGCATTCGAATAGGCTAAGCATAGACTAAATCAAAGAAAATTCCAGAAAGTTCAACTAAAATAAAAATAGTCAAAAATACTTTCCAATACAGATCTCGAACATGCATGTACGAATCCGAATCGATAGTCTACGAAATAATCGTTTTACAAGACTTTCGGTTCCGATTCGTGGCTATACTAAAGATTGTCGAGTTGATGATGATTAAAACACCTTCTTATAGGTATTGCAAGTTATTTATGATGATCAATCAGATTGCATGTCATCTATATCATTAATCATGTCATTTTTCACAAAAATCGCTTCTGTTGACTTTTTAGAAATAGGTTTGACTCGACATTTAGCATGCATGTAGTGGGAATCAGTTTGTATCCTTTAGAGGGTTTGTTTCCCACATAAATACCAATCTATAACAAGTTTCAATTCGAGAAATGACTGAAAGAAATCCGTTTAATCAGAAAGTCAAAGCTTATGAACACCCAGTTTGACTTTTACTAATAATCACAACAAGAACGGATTAAAGAACGAATTGAAAGCTTACAAAGGTCCTATAGGTGTTTAGTGAGCACTAGAAGTCGGCCTTGATGATCAGATTATCTCCAGAGAAGCTTTGAGAGCTCTTGCAAGTCTTGGTGTTCTTGTTTACAATTGTAAATGCCAAGAAATGAGATGAATTCGGATTTAAAGCAGAGTTTTTGAGGTTTACTGTTGATGTAGGCATGCAAGGAATGTTATTGGCTCAATTGGAGGTGCAAATGAGCTGTATGGCACTTGAAATCGGACCCAAATCAACCATTTTCGAATTTCTGCTCGCTGGGCAACCCACGCGGCCCGCTTGGGCTTTCCCAGGCGGGTCGCCTGACCCTGGTTCAGCCAAAACAACTTTCATATATTGACAGCTTTGACCCCTGAACTTGTACGCGATGTTTCGGCCACTTTTCTCGACCCGTAAACCCCCAAACTTGGTTTTTAAGAACCTTAGGACTTTTACCAACATGGTAATGCCCTCGGATAACTTTGCGCTCAACCGAAAAGCCATGAAATTCGACGTTGACGCTTTTAGTCCCTTAAGTACGGTTTTGGCCATAACTTTCTCATACGTTGACGAAACTTCATGAAATTTTTACCACATATTCTAGTGAGTATATTTTAGCTTTACAAAGCTTCGGGTCTGCCAAAAGTTCACTCAGAGGTATAAATTCAACATGTTGACACTTTTGGCCCCTATAGTTTGCAATACTTCATTTTTGTGCAATTTCCGCGTCGTATGATCCATGAACCATCCGTATAAGGTTATAAACATTATGTGGGGTTATCATAGAGCCTATTTATCCATTGTTGACACTTTGGACCCTTACGTTCCATAGTTTTCACTGTTTGTCACTTTTAGTCCCTCTAAAGTATGTTTTCACATACCGGAACCTTATGACACGTGTCAAGACATTATTGGACGAAATTTTTCGAGGTGTTACACCACAATATGAAGCTCTGGACCCACTCGGATCGATCTTCCGCAGTCCTGATCCCAAGGACATGTCTCTTTCAACTCCTTTACCCTCACCCCACATAATACCACCATCCACCATACCTTTGTTGCATGCAGCTGATGTTACTCAGACACAAACCAGTTCCTCTCAACCACCTATCACTGAGAGTATACTTCAACAGGTGACTGGGTCTGATGTTGACATTTCTGCTATCCTAACAACAACTGAGGAGGTTACACTGCAGGAATTACAAGTAATTCCTGTCAGTAGTTCAAGTGGAGCAGCCACTACAAATGTTGAACCCACCGGTTTACATTTGGACATTGGTTACATTCATAAGACTCCCTTGAAGGCAATTTCTTCAATCGCACCACTGAGAACCACCAGTGAGATTGTTTTAACTACTGGCAACATCAAAAGGTTGTCAAGTGCTGAAGAAAGAAGTCCCCAGTACCAAGAACACGGGGCATCAATGGCTGAATTTTGGGACTCTGTTCCTAAGTCATTCATTGGTAAAACCACTGCTGGTGGGGATTCAGATGATCCTGTTAATTCAGGTGATGATTCAAGATATCAGGAATTGACAGGCAGGGTCGAAAACCTTGAAACCTCAGTTGCTGAAATAAAAGATATGGTGCAGCAGCTGTTAAAAGCTCAGAAAGCCCAATCCACTGCTCCTCCTGCTCAAGCACCTGCTCAACAGGCACCTGCTACAAATGAGTTATGAAACCTATTTCAACCACTGCTGGAAAAAACAAAAGCAGATGGCAGATCAGCAGCATGCCATACATGTTCAAAAGCTGACAAATATGGTGGAATCAAGATTCAAAGATACTCAGGCAGATATTAAAGCTATCAAAGCTCACATTCAAAGTGCCTCTGGAAAAGTTCCCTCCACTGTTCTCTTCATGAATGAACCCTTCTCAGATAATGCCAAAAAGGGGGAGAAGATCAAGTGGAAGAAAAAGGGAATTGATGATGGTATGTATGTTGTGCCAGAAAATAGTCAAACCAAAACTGCAGTATCAACACACACCACATCACCACACACCACCACAACTACTGTTCCACCACCATCTGTGTCTACAACACCAAAACCACCATCACCATCAAAAACAGCCAACCCATCATCACCTCCTGCTAAAAAGCAGAAGACAGCAGATGTTAAAACATCTGCTGTAATGGCAACAGTGGTTGAAACACCAGTTGTTTCAACTGCTGTTAGTCGGCCACTTATCACCACTCAAAAAACTGCCACCACAACCCCTGCTCAAAAGCAGAAGACATCTGCTGATACATCAGTAGTTGTAATGACAATAGCGGTTGAGGCACCAGTTGTTTCAACATCTGTTAGTCAACCATCCACCACTGCTCTCACCTTTCCTATATCACAACCAAATCTCTTCAGCAGAAAAAGAAAGCCAATCTCTGCCGATGAAGGTATACATGATCCTAATGCTGCAAAATATCCACTGGAACTTGAAGCTATCAAAAATGAGATGAGACAATTCTATACAGAAGAGGATCCTTCAAAAAGAAGATTCTCCTCACTCATAGGCTACATGGCACCAGAAGATATGGATGATTACCTCAAGATCAAGGCAAAGCAAGCTAAAGTAAGAGCTAAAGTTGATAGTGAAAGTGAAGGTCTAAGTGACGAAGGCATTGCTAAAAGACTGGAGTTCTACTTCACAAAAGTAAAGCAGATAGAAGAGTTCGCACAAGACCTAAACAAAGAAAAGGCTGATCAAAAGAAAAAGTTAAGAAAACAATATCTAGCCTACATCATGAAAGAGAAATTCTATCTTGCTGAAGAACAACAATTCAAAGAATGGCCAATAGTCGCTCTAAAGCATGAGGCAAAAAGGATTGAGAAAATCAAGAATGATCCTACAAAGAAGAAGAATGCTCCAAACTGGAGCAAATACAAAAAGCTCATTGCTGACCTAACTGCTGAGTATAAAGGAAAGAAAAAGGAGCTGGTGGATGCAAAAAATGGATACTGCTGAAGCCATATCAAAATGGTCAAAACAGCAGACTAATGAAGCCTATGAAAGGCTGAAGAAAAGAAAGATAACTGTTTCAGGCGCTTCAAAGAAACGTGAACAAATGATGAAGCTTGAACAGCAGATTGAAAGCCTCAAAACACTGTTCAAATTAGCAGATAACCCTACTCTTGTGACAAACCAAGAAGAAGGAAAACAACTGTCTGAAGAAGAGGTCAAAGAAAAGGAAGCTGAGTACTTCAATGATGCCATCATGAAAATGGGATTAGAAGAAGAGAACTCAACAAAGCTTCAGAACCTTTTTAAGAAGGTATTAACCAAGCCTGCATCACCAAACACTACAACAGGCATGACAGACATTGAAAGGCAAGAGCTGATCGAAAAAGAGACTGCAAAAGACATAGCTGCAGCTAACAATGTCATTGAAATGGCCTTCAAAAGAATGTCTGAAAGTCTGCAAGTGTTCACAAGGCCATCATCTCCAGACTCATCTAAGAATAAATCTCTCCCAAGAAACCCATTTGGTTTAAAAATACTAAAGTGGATGTCTGATCAAAAGACCCACGTATTGACTCTGGTCAGAACCAATGGTGAAGTGAAGTACATATCAAGGAAAGAAGCACTAGGCCTTAGTGTTGAAGATTTGCAGGATCTCCATGAACTTACACTGTGTAGGGATGAAGATGATCTAAGTTCCAAAGAATTTGAAGCTGAATTTAAAAGACAAGCTAAGGAACTTTTGGTGAGAAATAAAGGTCCTGAATAATGAAGGGTTTTGCCATTATCTGTTCCAGGGGGAGATTGTTGGGATTGAACCCTACCACAGGAACAGATAATGTAAAGCCAAAACCGGATCACATCAGTGGACTAACAATAAGCAGCAGCCTGCACTTTGCTTTCCCCTTGAATGTGGCTCAAACATCTGATATGCTCCAAAGTACTGTCTATAAACATCTGCTGACCTACAACTGCTGATTCTACTCAAGGACTGATGAAGACTAAAAGCTCTGCTGTTCAATCTGCTGCCCTGAGTCAAGCAATGCTGATCATGACAAGTACTGCTGGGTTCACAGCAGTGGAATGATACAGCAGCATTTCTATTCATCTTATGTAAACTTTATACACTATCAGTAGTTAGCAAAGCAGTAGGTGTATAGATCAGTAGATAGAGTTTGTTAGGTTGTTAGATGTCACTTTCATGGTGACGTCAGCTGAGATGCTTCAGTGGTTTGGATTGTCTATAAATGTAACAGTACTCTGTACTGTTACATTTGATCGTTTTGAGTGAGTTTCTCTCCTCAATTCAATCCTTTCATCTTGTACAACCAACCTTGGGGCATCAGGCTGAGGGGGAGCTTAGTATTGTAAGCATGCTTGTACTCTTTTGATTTTCATTGTAATCATTCAACTTAATGAGAAAGCGTGTGTTTATCAAGCTATTCTCTTCCTTGATTAAGTTTGTAAAGTTTGTATTCATTTCCGCTGCACTTTACATTGTTTTATATCCATTGACTTGTCAAATTCTTACAAACAGGCATAATCATGACAGCCTTCGATCCTAACATATCGGATCTTTCCAAAACTCCCAGTGAAATCCTCAGCGCCGAAGGTGCAAACTTCCCCGCCCCACCAAAGCTTCGAAATCTAGGTGACAAGAACTCCAAAAAGTATTGTGATTACCATCACGCGCGAGGCCATAATACAGACGACTGCTGGTCCTTAAAGCAAGAAATAGAAAAAGCGGTGCGGTCTAGCAAGCTCTCGCACTTGGTTAAAGAAGTATAAGAAGGAAAATCCTCAGGGAATTCGGTAGACAATTCGAACAATCAACCGGCAACTTGCATGATCAGGAAAGTAGATAATCAAGGCATTAAGCGGTCCAATCATCATATGGCCGCTTGGATGCAGCAGCCCATCGCCTTTCCCCCAATTACCCCCGGAGAAATCAAAGACGGACCAATCATAGTGTCTGCAGTAATAGCAGGCCACAAGGTCCGGAGGATTTATGTTGACAGCGGAAGCACCACCGAGATCATGTACCAGCAGTGTTTCCAACAGCTAGCTCCGCAAACCAAAGCAAAACTGATACAAGTCTCTATGCCATTGGTAAGCTTCTCCGGAGAAGTGGTGCAGCCTATTGGGCAAATCACCTTACCAACAACGTTGGGAGCCGAAAGCCTGGTCCGAACCGTCAACTTGACATACCTGGTGGTGGGATCAAGATCCGTTCACAACGTCATACTAGGAAGACCAGGGATGTGCACTTTCGGTATTATCAGTTCCACCATCCATGGATCGTTAAAATTCCCCACCGAAGCAGGAGTAGCAACTTTACACCGCGAATCAACAATGTGCGTAGCCGAAATACGACAGAGCTACGGTCATGTGCAACCTCCGACCCTCCTTTCGGAGGAGTGGGTCGTACACCCGCAGTTTCCGAAGCAAAAAATTACCGTTGGGGCCCAGCACCCTGAGCGTACCAAAAAACGGCTGTGGAAACTATTGTCTAGTTCACTTGATGTATTTGCATGCCAACTTCTGACATGGTTGGAGTTCCTCGATGTTTGCCTGAACACAAGTTAAAAGTAACACATTCAGTAAAACCAGTCGCTCAAAGAAAAAGAAACATGGCTCCAGCTCGTAATAAAGCCATCTCCGAAGATGTTCGGAAGCTGCTAAGCGCCGGAAATATCAGGGAAGTGCGGTATCAAACATGGGTCTCCAATCCGGTAATGGTAACAAAGAAAGACAAAACTTGGAGAATGTGTGTTGATTTTTCTGATTTAAACAATGCATGTCCGAAGGACTGCTACCCACTGCCGGAGATCGATTTAAAGATTGATTCTCTGTCCAGCTTCCGTCTTAAATGCTTCTTGGACGCATATAAAGGTTATCACCAAATACAGATGGCTTTGGAAGACGAGGACAAGATGGCTTTCGTAACAAATGAAGGCCTCTTCTGTTATACCAAAATGTCGTTTGGGTTAAAAAACGCCGGAGCAACGTACCAGAGATTGATGGATAAAGCATTCAAGGATCAGATCGGAAGGAACTTAGAGATTTACGTAGATGATCTGGTCATCAAAAGTCAAGCCGAAGACAACATGATCGATGAGATTCTCGAAACCTTCGCTAGGCTTCGGAGTATCCATCTCAAGCTTAATCCTAAAAAGTGTTCTTTCGGTCTAGAAGAAGGAAAGTTTCTGGGCGTGTGGATAACCCAATCCGGAATCCAAGCACACCCGGATAAAATCAAAGCGGTGATCTCCATGCAGCCTCCTAAAACAGTCAAGGAAATTCAATCATTGAATGGTAAGTTGGTAGCTCTCCATCGTTTCGTCTCAAAAGCGGCCGATCGCACTATTCCTTTCATGAATGTATTGAAAAAACGAACCGGAAAGGGTCAGATAGAATGGACGTCGGAGGCTGACTCAGCATTCCAAGAATTGAAAGTTTGTCTTGGGTCATTACCCACTCTAACTGCTCCAATCACCAGAGAAACCGTCACTGTTTATCTCTCCGCCTCACATTTTGCTATAAGTGCGGTACTTGTGGTGCACCGAAATCAAGCGTAAATACCGGTTTACTACGTAAGCCGCATCCTGAAGGACTATGAAACTCGGTACCCCATGATAGAAAAATTGGCGCTTGCGTTGGTACATGCGTCCAGGCGTCTCCGAAGATATTTCCAGGCTTTCAATATAGAAGTACAAACCGACCTTCAGATCCAGCAAATTCTCAGAAAGCCGGAGGTTTCCGGACGCCTCACCAAGTGGGCAATAGAACTCAGCGCTTTCGACATTACCTACCGAACCAGAGGCCCAATAAAAGGCCAGGCCGTAGCAGACTTCCTCACAGACGTACCAACCGGAGAAAGGGCTAAAGAAAAGTCCTCCCTCCCAAGGGTGTGGAACTTATATACAGACGGAGCCTCCAGCAAAGAAGGGTCGGGAGCCGGTTTAATTCTAATAGATCCGGAAGGGATAGAATATACTTATGCTCTGCGTTTTGAGTTTAAAACTTCAAACAATGAGGCAGAATATGAAGCTCTTCTCGCAGGGCTCCAAACCGCAGCTAAAGCCGGTGCGACCTCCGTACTAGCTCATATTGATTCACTACTAGTCACCAATCAGGTTAGCGGGGAGTACGAAACCTGAGAAGAAAACATGGTCCGGTATCTAAGCCAGGTTAACAGTTTAATCTCCTCGTTCGACTCTTGCAAGATAGTCCACAGACCACGGAGCAAAAACAAAAAGGCAGATGCCCTAAGCAAGCTCGCATCCGTAGCCTTTTGTCATTTATCTAAAGAAGTGTTGGTCGAAACTCTGCAAGCTCCGGCCATCCAACAGGCGGGATCCGTTATGTCAGTCTCCGTATAGGAGAAATCATGGATGACCCCGATCTTAGAATATTAGAAAGATGACACTCTCTCGGAAGAAAAAGCTCAGGCTCGGAAGATAAAAGTAAAAGCGTTACAGCATCAAGTTCACGATAGGCAACTCTATCGAAAGACCTTTTTAGGTCCGCTCCTAAAATGCCTAACTCCGGAGGAGGCCAGCTACGTCATAAGAGAAATCCACTAGGGAATATGCAGCATCCATTCTGGACCAAGGATGGTTGTAGCCAAGGCTATGAACGCCGGGTATTTTTGGCCAGGCAAGCATCAAAGTGCTGTTAGTGAACTACAGGCATGTGAAGATTGTCAACAACATGCTCCCATCAGTCACCAAGCGAAAAGTAACCTTGTCCCTGTAACTTCGGCACGGCCATTTTAGAAGTGGGGGATTGACATCGTCGGCCCTTTCCCAGTCTCCACCTGAGGAGTAAGGTTCTTATTGGTGGCCATTGATTACTTTACAAAGTGGATTGAAGCCAAACCCCTCCGGACTATCACTGGAGACCAAGTGCTGAGATTCGTTTGGGAAAACATAGTGTGCAGGTACGGAATGTCGCTCTGTATAGTCAGTGACAATGGAAAACAGTTATCAGAAAAACCATTCAAAACCTGGTGCGAAAGAATGCACATTGAATAAAACTTTGCTTCAGTTGCCCACCCCCAGGCCAATGGGCAGGTAGAAAGAGCCAACCGCAGCATTGTGGAGGGCACAAAAAGTGCTTGGGGAAAGAAGGTGTTTCATGGGCAGATGAACTTCCGCACGTCCTGTGGGCTCACCGGACGATGCCGAAGACAAGCACGAGGGAAACTCCTTTCAGCTTGACATATGGTACGGAGGCAGTCATCCCTGCCGAAGTAGGCATACCTACCCCTCGCATGCAACAGATTCAAGAAGAGAACGAATAAGAACTTTTCCTGAACCTCGACCTGGTCGAAGAAAGAAGAGAACTTGCGGCTATCCGAGAAGCAAAGTATAAAAAAGAGTTGGAAAAACATTACAACTCAAAAGTCAAGGAGGTCCGGTTCAAGGTTGGAGATTACGTTATGCGAAGCAACGAAGCAAGTTTGGCTGAGGGAACCGAGAAAATGGCTCCAAAATGGGAAGGCCCTTATCAAATTAACACTGCTGGAAAGGACGGTGCTTATACGCTTAGCAGGATGGATGGAACCCTCGTCCCTCGTACCTGGAATGGAGCGCACCTCAAGAAATGTTTTCTTTAACAAACTTCATGGCATGTCAAAATAAATTTGTAATACGGAAGCTACGGCCTCCGTCATTTTTTACTTTCCCTGTAATGCGGATGGTTTTACCGGCACAAAATAAATTTATAATTCCAAGAACCGCGGAGGGTTTTTACCCGCAGATTCTTTTAAAATGTTTTTACCGTGTGCTAACCGGAGAAGTATAATTCCGGACGAAGTAAATAGAATGATATAAATTTTCTATCATTAACAAAGTTGCAACTCATAAGAAATCATCGGCCGAATCAGGGACACTGACCCTAAAAGGCAAGGACGAACTGGCATCGTTCGTATTTCCTTCACTTGAAAAATTATCCTAGAAAAATAAGAACAAATTAGATCCGTACTTAAAAAAGAACGTTCAAAAAGCAGAAAAATGTAAACACAAAAAGCATGGACGCATGCACAACCAAGTGATTACGTCAATATTGACCGGATTAATATAACCGGAAATTACAAAAATCATTTACATAGGGTAATTATCAGAGTATGGTAAGAACATCATTACATTCATCAAAAGCAAGGTGCATATCCCAAATTACTAGATATGTCCACCCTCAAAAAATAGTTAAACAAACTTAAGACTTTCCAAGGTGCGTATCCCAAGTTACCAGATACGTCCACCTTACTCTTTCGAAGATTCTCCGCTTGCAAAGAAAAGCGCATCCTTAATCTTGGAAAGTGGTTCGTTGATGAGCTTCGGAAGGTCCTTCACCACCGGAAAGGTAAGGGTATCAAAACAAGCAACTGCCGCATTTAGTTCCTCTGCTGCATTACGTTTTAGCATCGGAACATCAGCATAGGGAGTCTTTTTCTTCAAGGCATGGAGGTAGCCATTATGCAGACCAGAGTTGACGCCCACAACACTCATCGCATTATTAACAGCGGCAATAGCAGCAGTCATCTCCGGACCTTTATGAATGTTTTTTAGCGAGGACCTCGGCTCCTTCCGAAAGCATCCAAGTCTTAATAGCCTGAAGATCCTCCACTTGAGCTTTCAAAGCTGCATTCTCCGTCTTGATCTCTTCCACATGCCCTCTCACCTCTTCAATCTGTGCCTTCAGATCGACCTCCCCTAATTTAAGCGCATCTCGTTCTGACCAAAGTGTTAGAAACAATTGGTAAATTAAAAAAGAAATCAACCAAATAAAGTACGTACCAGCCATCATGCTCGCATAAGCCAGACGAGCGTTATTAAAAGATTCCTCCATCTTGGCCAAAACCGTCTTGTGCTCCTCGTCCTTCTCTTTCATCGATTCGGAGAAATTTTTTAATTCCGCAGCAATCCTATCACGGTCCTCCGCCGTAGAAGCCGCAGCCGCCTGGGATGACTGATTTTGGGTAATCAAGGCCTTAACCTTCTCTTGTTAGGCCTGAAGATCTTGAGTGAGCTGTGCGGTCTCTTCCTTCGTGTCCGGAGCCCCTTGAATCTTACATTTCAAAGAACGTGTATCCTTCTCCAAATTCTCCCTCACTGACTCCGCCTCTACCCACCTCCAATAGAGCTCCGTCACAAAAATATTTGATTGGGTTTGATTAGTTAGAACCGCGGCACTCAGGTCCGGGTTTTTCATTCTTCGGCTTCGGGCATGGTCTAGTGGAGTGCTAATATTAAAAAGAAGAGTGCGAGCAACCAACTCATCCATCACAGAATCCTTATTCCGGATATCCCAATCCGAAACAAACTTCTCTTCAGCTGTTGCCGGATCGATCTCCATATCGTCCGAGAATACATCTGCATATCGAAAAAAGGACATCAGCTCAGGTCCGAACCAAGATGAGGGAAGGGAAGACACTTGGTCTTCCTCATGATCAATAAAACGGTCCGGACCCAAAGACGAGTCCAAGATCGTACCTGAGAAAGTCACCACTTTAGGTTCACCATGAGCTTTTCCCTTCTCCTTGCTCGTAATTTCCGGGACCTCCATCTCCATACTCTCCACCTCATTAGTAGGAAGAAAACCACCAGAAAAGGTAGGGGTTGGTTCAATACGAGCCCGTGCGGCTTCCTCCCTAGAAAACTTACCGCCGGTGAGGTGTTCATCCAGCTCGTCCATCACGTCGCCACCAGAGTGTGAGGAACCTTTCTTAATCTTTTTCATCTTCGGCATCGCAAGAGGATCAGAAGAACGGATTTGTATAGGTTCAGTTTTTCTCTTCCGAACAAGAGGTTGATGATCTACTTCATGCACTATTCCCTTACTTTTCCAAGAAGCAGAAGAGGGACGGTATTGCAGGGCTTCATCCAAACTGCGAACCTCCGGATCACTATCCACAACATCTAGAATTGATTTCTTACCAGCCTGCGATCCGGAGGAACCGACAGCACCCTTTGAAGACGTTGGAATGGAAGAAGTAGCTTCTACAGCGGCTTGATCATGTATGCTCTGAGGGATGCAAGAAGTGGCTTCCACAGCGGCTTGTTCGGATACGTTGTGAGGAATCACAGGCCGAATCTCCTGAGCCGAAAGAGCCACTTACTTCATAAGAAGAACTTCGTCTTCACCCTGCTCTTCAAAGTCAAAGTCAAAAACGTCGAAACTTGGAACCTTCAGAGCATCCAGAAGAGACATTATGGCACCTACATTTTCAAAGACTCTCAGGAGGACTCAGATGGAGGGTGTTAGATGATAAGAATGAGAAGTTGTATGTATAGACGCTACGTGGTCAAAGAAGTCAACTTCAATACATGGGTTATCGTCTGTCGGGTCGGGTTGTCTTTTAAATTGTTTTATTAACTTTTGCGTATGAGACGAGCCTACCCAAGCCAAGCCAAGCTGAAGCTTGTCTAATATTTCCAATGCTCGAATTCAGTTTGCGAGTTGTTTTTCGACTTCAAGGTTGGCTCTCCTCGTTTGTTATTAGATAGGTTTATAATTTTTTTTTTTAAATTTATATTTATGACTATGATTTTTATATATATCATAATATTTTTTATATCATAATAATAATAATAATAATAATAATAATAATAATAATAATAATAATAATAATAATAATAATAAAGATACATATCCGAGGCCGGACATGATCCTTTGGGACGAACCGGACTCCGCTGAGAACGGACATATCTGGCATATCCGTTCCCTCATAACTCCGAGGACGAACCTCCATTCAAGTGCGTCTGGACGAATGACGTCATCTCCGTTGACCATTATAAATACCCCATCAAGTACAAAGCCAAGTACGATTTTCTGAACCTTCGTCCTCATATTCTCTCTCTACTTTCTCTCTCTACCAATACTTATTCTCACGCCGGAGGGTGGTCGCAGAGGGGCCCTCCCATCTCTGCGGCGAGCCTAACGGTTTTCTGTCTTGCAGGACTTTTTCCCAAGTTCTCTCACAAGATCCAAACCCTCGATTACAGGCTCCGGCCTTAACTCGATTCTTTGGTTCTTCAAATAATGTTAATAAATTTAATATATCAAGAATCCAATTAATGACTAGGCACTAGCTTTTTTTTAACAATTTCATCAAACACTTTAGCTCTCTATAATCTTGACATGTACCTTTCAAAAATATATATATATCTTGACATGTCTTCAGTCATTAATTGGATTCTTGATTTATTGGGGACACCTTAGCATTATTTTTTAATAATTTTAGGGGACCTCTTGGCTTTATTGGTTTCACACGATTGACCTAGCAAATGGCTTTGCTGGTTTCACACGAAACTATTCTGAAAATATCTAAAATATATTCAGTTGTTTATTAAACTGGTATATTGATCTTCATATATCATTTTAATTTAATAAAGACATAGTTATTGTTGTAGTCAAAGTTTACGTTTTTATTTTTTATTTTGAAAAAGACAATACAAAAAGACCATAATCCAGAATGATCTGATTGACTTGATCTTCCATTTGACTTATTTTAACTCGTTTATCTATTAAATTATTTGAGAATTAACAATTTTTATCTGTATGTTTTAAACACAGATAAACTTATGATGCAAAGTTATAACATAAGAACCCGTTAAAAATGAGCTTATAACAAACAAAGAACAAAAATACAAGGATTGTTGGAAGTTTGGTGTGAATGGAAAGTCTCAATGGTAAAACCACCTTGTCCTACATTGGTGTGGGAACAAAAGAAAAGGCTATTTATAAGGGAAAAGCTTGACCAAGCAATTCTAATCTTATGACATGTTTTACCATAAGTCTTACCCGCACGCGCGCAAAAAATGGAACCGGAATCAATTGAACTCGCGTGTGCCCGCACGTCCTGCGGACACGAATGCAATTCCGAAAACCCGGGTCCGCGTGGAGCGGTTTTTTGCACTCGAGACTCTTGACTAGTGTTTTGTTTTGTTTTTTGAAACTGAAATAAATGAATGATCATTATTTCGGTTTTAAATACTAACAGTTTTGGTCATGATTATCAGTTTCGTAACCGATATACTAATGACCATTATTTGGTCTTTAATTCGCTGCAATCAAGAGCAAGATTTTGGTTTCGGTTATGATTCTAGCACTATAAAATGAAGGCTAGGCTGATCAGTTGAGACACACCAAAAACACAACTTCTCTTTCTTCTCTCTCAGTCTCTGCAACATTCCGGTTTCTTTTCAGGCAAGTGCTCAAGTCCTGCAGTGCGCGGTGCTGCTTCGAACCGGCGTACCCTGGGAACAGACGACGAATCTGTTTAAGGGAATTGTGTCAAACACAAGCCCGGTTCACTCGTTAACTGTTTCTTTATTTCTGTTTCTAATTATTTTGCAGTTCTTTCAGTAGCAGTTTTCTAACAAGGATAAATACAAATGAAATTAGGATTGTAGTTTTTAGGTAACTAAAACTACGATTGTTAATACACCTTTATAGAACATGGGAGAACATAACATATACGGCTGTTAAGAAGTTGTCTAAATTGGATGATTTAGATCTGAGAAGCAAAACCAGATCCGAAGTTATAGGAAAGTTTTATCACAAATAAAACGATAACTATTGAGTTTGATTTATTCTTTTTATTTTATTTGTATATTACAACTGGCCGCATGTGAATCACAATAAAACGATAACTATTGAGTTTGATTTATTCTTTTTATTTTATTTGTATTACAACCGGCCGCATGTGAAACTATATTAGCTATGTATGTTGTCATGCACCTGACCTCATTCAAATTGGCTCAGCTGCAAGCTTTTAAGTATCATGAGCCTTGATGATAAATCCAAGGCGCCTACTCTACTTGGGTTATACGGTGTGGTTTGGCTTGCATAGGCTGCTTAAAACTGTTGGATCAGTTCTGTTTAAACACGAGGGAAAACATGAAATCATACATGTTACAGCAGACAGTGCAGAGGAGAATCCAATGAGAGATGATGCCATGGAGTTCGACTTGTTTGTCAGGTATAATCTGGTTCCTCCTTAGGATGCTGACTAATGATGGTGATGATGAAAACCGAATAGGGGATTCGGTATGGTGAAGAGGTCGATGATGTCATGATTATTAGGTTATGTCTAAGTGTGTAACCTTTTAACCTCTACATAATTCTCCTTATATAAGCACCCAAGAGGAAACCTAATTAGTTAATAAGGGTAATATGGTCCATCAACAATTACCAACTAATTATTTAATAGATTATTATATATTTTGATCTATATAATGTAAATGATTATAATGGCTACTAGATTAAATATTAAAACATAATATATTTAATCTTACATTCTCCCACTTAGCCGAGTAATCATTTACTATGAGTATTAGATAAGTCTGATCAGGAGTTAACACTCATTTTAGCCTTAAACAAGTACTATAGCAGAGAAATACAGCCGTTGAATCATTATGCGACTCAGGACCCCAATTAGTCATACTATAGCCTTAATTTAAAACCTAATCTCATGATCAAAATACGCATAAGCCCTTTGTTTGATTTGTAACTTTATTTGTCTATATGCCATTATACCAGTTGAACATATTCTAAGAGACATACAAAATCAAACTGAGGAAATTTCATTAATCATAAAACATAAGCTAGTACAATATGCTCAAATAAGGTCTTTACTAAATCCCATATTCCGAACATGTTCTTCGTAAACCTTAGGAGGGAGACCTTTAGTCATCGGATCCGCAAGCATATCTTTATCTTTAGTACTAATATACTCGATACAAAGATTATTTTCCTCAACTCGTTCACGTACGAACAGATATTTTGTATCGAGATATAAACCAGCTCCAGTCGAACTGTTACTATTTGAGAAACTAACGGCATCTGAATTATCACAATAAAGCTTCAATGGTCTAGAAATGGAGTTAACGATTTTGAGTACAGTGATCAGATTTCTAAGCAACATTCCATGACAGGTTGCGTTATAAACAGCAATGTACTCTGCCATCATTGTGGAAGTTGTGGTCAACTGTTGTTTATGACTCTTCCAAGAGATAGGGCCGCCTGCTAACATAAAAATATAGCCCGAAGTGGATTTCTTGTCATCTTTGCATTTCGCAAAGTCAGAATCAGAATAGCCCACCACCTCTAAATGATCACTTCTTCTATAAGTCAGTTTATAGTCTTTCGTCCCTTGCAGATATCGAAGTACTTTCTTAGTTGCTTTCCAGTGATCTAGGCCAGGATTAGTTTGATAACGGCCTAGCATTCCAGCAATATAAGCGATATCTGGGCGAGTACATACTTGAGCATACATCAGGCTCTCGACTACTGACGCGTAAGGTATCTGGCTCATTTGTTCCTTCTCAACCTCTGTTGTCGGACACTGGAATGAACCGAAAACATCTCCCTTAACTACTGGAGCGACGGAGGGTTTGCACTGTTGCATGTTATAACGTGTAAGGACACGATCTATGTAAGCCTTTTGGGACAATCCTAAGATCCCTTTGTCTCTATCTCGATGAATTTCAATGTCAATGACGTAAGAAGCATCCCCGAGATCCTTCATGTCGAAGTTATGCGAGAGTAACCGCTTCGACTCATGCAACATGTCTAAAGTATTACTTGCCAATAGAATATCATCTACGTAAAGAACAAGTATAGTAAAGTTGCTCTCACTCATCTTGAGGTAGGTGCATTGATCCACTTGATTCTTCATAAAACCTTGTTTCTTCATGACTTCATCAAACTTGAGGTACCATTGACGTGATGCTTGTTTTAACCCGTAAATGGATTTCTTCAACTTACAGACTAAATGATCCTGACCTTTAGGTTTAAAGCCTTTAGGTTGTTTCATGTAAACATCTTCGTCCAAGTCTCCGTTAAGGAAAGCGGTTTTAACGTCCATCTGATGCAGCTCTAAATCAAAATGAGCGACTAGGGCCATGACGATCCTTAATGAATCTTTACGAGAGACAGGTGAAAACGTCTCTTGATAATCAATTCCCTCTTTCTGAGTGTAGCCCTTTGCAACCAATCTCGCTTTGTAGCGTTCAACATTCCCATTCGGATCCAATTTTGTTTTGAACACCCATTTACATCCTACGGGTTTGACACCGTTGGGTAATTCTACCAAATCCCAAACGTCTTTCATCTTTGTGAGTGATTCATTAATGTTATATGACAACAAAGATTTGGAAAAAATTATCATCTAGTTCTAATCTATAGAGACCACCATCCAGAATACCAGTACCATAAAGAACAGAATCATAGAGGATAGAGAGTTTGCGATAACCATGGGAAACAATAAAACCGTCCATGTCTAACTTTGGTCCTGATACAAGGTTCCGAGTTACCTCAGGAACATATAAGGTATCATAAAGTTTAATACATAAACCAGTTTTCATAAATAATTGTAATGTTCCAATGGCCTTCACTTCTAATTCTCGATCATCCCCTACCTTAAGCATTCTTTGGTTTCTTTCCAGCTTCCGGATTGTAAGGAATCCCTGAGTTGAATTGGTAACATGAACCATAGAACCAGAATCAAACCACCAAGAATTAACAGGAACACTTAAATTATAGGACTCAAGTATCATAAAATAATCGTTACCTTTCTTAGCCAGCCACTCCTTAAAGTCAGGGCATTCCTTCTGCATGTGTCCTGCCTTTTTACAGAACTTATAGTGGATTCTGCCTAAGGAGTTCTTAGAGCTGGAAGGTGCACTTGTATTAGGATTAGGCCTTTGGACTTTAGAAGTGTCACACCCCAACCGATGGCGGAAACATCGGGGCATGGCACTGAGCGAAACAGATTGTCCAGAAGTTTCCATAACAATTATCGTTAAAGTAACATGTCCCATACCATGTCTCAAAAGGTAAACAAATTATTACAGACAAAATCTAGGCAAATAGTTCTATTCCGACAACTCAGATTTTCAAATAGCCTAATTGTTTATCTGCTTCTAGAGACCCTTGATTACATTTGTACAGACAACTATTTGTTGGCCTCTAGAAACTTATTCTAGCCTCGCTTTCCTAGCAGATAAGCATCCTAAACACCTGTCACATACGTTAATAAAGTCAATACACATAGTGTAAAGGCGAGCATACAAGTTTGATAATAGCATATAGAGTTCGAAATAGTTTACGCATAACCAGCACGTACATAGAGGAAAACGAAGCATGTTAATTATTGACATGGACCTATCGATACCAATGACTGCGGGTTAACTGCCCAAGGCAGTTCGTAATACATGATCACCACCGTAATCCATGCAAATAATTGTCCTTAACAACCCTTGTGTGAATGGGTGCTTAGTCCGAACTATAGTACTATCGTTGCTAAGGCAGGTAGACAACATTCCTTGTGTAAACATAACAAACAAGTCATGTAATACATGCGGTAACGGTTAGCGTTAAAAGTATTGCGTAGTGTGTTTGATGTGATTTCGTATAAGTAACGTATGTAACACCCAAAAGTGCTTAAAGCAAAAAGGGATAGAGTATACTCACAGCGGTTGATGGATTGAAGGGAGCGCTTGAGAGTAGGGTTAGCCTGATTAGAACGGTAGCATAACGATAAGTGACGCGTAAAACGAAAGCAAGTGTTGATGGGTCGAATGGCAGTTCAGTCGGATGGTAATCCGTTCGGACGGTTATCCGGTCGGATGACTATTCGAGTGGATTGTTTCTTTCTATGAGAAGGATGTGTTTGTGTATGATGGTTTGACTTTTGAAGTTTCTGTTGTAGCATTTGAAAACATTAAAGTATCTCTACCCTTCAGGTCGGTCGATCGGACGGTTGTTCGATCGGACGGCAATCCGATAGGTTGACACTTCAGCGAGAACAAGTTCATAGCAGGTTGTCACTCGATCGGACAACAGTCCGGTCGGGTGGCATCACTAGTGTCACACCCCAACCGATAGCGGAATCATAGGGGCGCGGCACTGAGCGAAACAGATTGTACAGAAGTTTCCATAACGATTATCATTACCAATTAATTTAAATTAACATGTCCCATACCGTGCCTCAAAAGGTAAACAAATTATTACAGACAAAATTGCCCAATTGTTTATCTGCTTCTAGAGACTCCTGTTTTCAGATCTACAGACAACTATTTGTTGGGCTCTAGAAGCTTATTCTAGCCTCGCTTTCCTAGCAGATAAGCATCATAATTACCTGTCACATACGTTAAAAAAAAAGTCAAGACACATAGTGTAAGGGTGAGCATACAAGTTTGATAATAGCATATAGAGTTCGAAATAGTTTACGCATAACCAGCACGTACACAGAGGAAAGCGAGGCATGTTAATTATCGACACGGATCTATCGATACCAATGACTGCGGGTTGACTGCCCAAGGTAGTTCACAATACATGATCACCACTGTAATCCATGCAAGTAATTGTCCTTAACAACCTCCGCATGAGCGGGTACTGAGTCCAAACTATAGTACTATCATCGTTAAGGCAGGTAGACAGCATTCCATGTGTAAACATAACAAACAAGCATTCATTAAGTCACGTATAACATGCGGTAACGGTTAGCGTTTAAAATGTTGTGTAGTGTGTTCGATGTGATTTCGCATAAGTAACGTATGTAACACCCAAAAGTGCTTAAAGCAAAAAGGGATCGAGTATACTCATAGCGGTTGATGGATTGAAGGGAGCGCTTGAGAGTAAAGTTAGCCTGAACAGTTCGATAGTATAACGATAAGCAACGCGTAAAACGGAAATAGGTGTCGATGGGTCGGACAGCTGGTCGATCGGACAGCAGTCCGATCGGACGGCTGACCATGCGGTTGACAGTCCGTTCGGACAGTTGTCCGGTCGGACGGAGGTCCGATCGGATGGCTGTCCGAGTGGATTGTTTCTTCCTTTGAGTAGGATGTGTTTGTGTACGATGATTGACTTTTGAAGTTTTCGTTGCAGCATTTGAAAACAGTGAAGTATCTTTACCTTTCAGGTCGGTCGATCGGACGGTCGTTCAATCGGCCGGCCACCCGATCGGTTAGTACTTCAGTGAAGAACTTATCCTCAGCAGGAGGTCACTCAATCGGACAGTAGTTCGATCGGGTGGCATTTCCTCGTGCATTGAACATGTTGAAAAATCGATTAAGTATTTAAGGTCAAGTATCTCATGATCCGAAGAGTAATCCGATCGAACGGCAGTCCGATCGAACAACAGTTCGTTCAATACTCAACTTCAAATAGGTTGATCAAGTGTAGGACCCATGTGCTAGCCGATCAGCTGGCCAGTCGTTCGACTGTCTGTCCATTCGGCTGACTGTCCGTTTGGACAGCAGTCCGATCGGACAGTGCCTTGTCCTGGTCGGCCTGTTCGTCTAACACTTGTTTGTTTTGGTTGTTTTGTCGTTTTATCAAGGCGTTCTGATAACGAGTTAAGCAACAGAAACCTCGTCATTACTTGGTTCTCCTGATCGGGCAAGAATCACCCAAAATCCGGTCAGTTAACTTTTGTGACGGTGTTCCATGTTTAACCCGAAATCGGTGAACCTCGTGGCTAGAATACAGATCTTGTGCCACACAACCACAAGAATGAGTAGTATTTCGACACAAGGCCCAATTCTATCGGTCTTGAGTGCATTGAGTGTAAAAGAGTTAAAAGAAAGTATGAAACCATTTTTCAATCCTTTTCATAGTGAAAATGTTTAGATCTATGGTAGATCTTTGTTTATTTATGTTGAAATCGGTTAGATTCAAGTTGTTCTTGAGAGATTGAGGCCAAAACATGAAGTTCTTGAAGAACACCATGATGACATCATCATAGAACACTCGAATCGTGATGATTTCACGGTTAAAAGTTAAAATCCGAAAGATAGAAAGGTGTAGAAGTGCGTGTAGATCACGAAAGTACAAGAATTAGGGCAAGAACTTACCGGAATTGAGAGAAATCTGAGAAAAGGTGAAGAAAGTGTGCTGGTCGGTCAGAGGGTCTCCAAAAGTGGAAAGGATGACAATGACAGAGGTATTTATAGGCTTCCAAATGAGGAAAGTGATGGCCGATCGGCTAGGCGGCTCGATCGGACAGCCTGTCCGATCGGACAGCAGTCCGATCGGCCGGCTGGTCGATCGGGTTGTAGCCTGATCGGTCAGTTGCCTGATTCGAGTGTTCGATGCGATGATTTTTGATATTCGATTTCGATTGCGAGTGGTGCGAATGCGATAGAGTTTTCCTTTTAAATTACTTTTAATCCCAACTACTATATCAACATACAAGTATCCCTATTTCGTATTCGGTCTGCGATTGCGATTCGATTGCGATGAGTTCGATTGCGTTTCGATTGCGATTCGATTGATTACCACACATAACATAAATAAACATGCACAAGTAACACATAAGACACACACACACACGTATATTAACCACCAAAATGCGTAATTCGATTTGCGAGCGCGATGTTGATTAGATTAGATTGATTAGTGTTTAATTAACTTTATCGCATTGCTACTTCCTATTATTCACAGTCGTAAAGCGATTCGTAGCGATGAATATACTTTGATTACTGCGATTTTAACTGATTACTCCACATAATACAACTAACGTAAAGCATAAAATAGACTATATACAGTCAAAGAAGTCAAAAACATGGATTGGGCAAGGAGAGACAGATTGCAATTAGCAATCTTTTTTCCCTTTGACTTCAATCTTGACTTTGACTTTGACTTTCGAAACATGGGGTGTTACAACTAGTGCATTGAGCATGTTGAAAATCGTTTAAGTGTTAAAGTCATGTATCTCATGATCCGAAGAGTAATCCGGTCGGACGGTAGTCCGGTCGGATAGCAATTCGTTCAATACTCAACTTCAGTTGATTAAGTGTGGGACCCAAAGTGTCAGTCGTTCAGATAGCCAGTCGCTCGGATGGCTGTCTGGTCGGACAGTAGTCCGGTCGGATAACACTCTGTGCTGGTCATTCCGTTCGTCTTTCATTTGGTCGTTTTGATTGTTTGTAGTTTTATCGAGACACTTTGACAACGTGTCAACCAACAGTACCCCGTCTCGACCCTGGTAACCTGACCGAACAGGAATCACCCAATGTTCAACCAGTTAATGACGGGTGGTCCGTAGGACAACCCTTAAGAGCCTTAAAACGATTAAGATCCCATGCTATACACGGTTAATTGCTTGAACTTGGTAACCACTCTATGTTTGATGATACAGGTGCTAAAGTGCATAAGGAGTTGATATTATGATGATTGGATGGAAGCTCAATGTTAGTGGAAGTAGGATTGAAGTAATCAAAATGTAACAAAGGAAACAAGAAGAATCCTCCAAGAAGCGCCGTAGCCTACGGTCCTTACCGTAGGTTACGGTCCCTATCATTCTCAAATAATCATCGCCGTAAAACAGTAATCACGTGGCGTAAGGTTTTAATGGGTGCCGTAGCCTATGGTTTGGCACCGTAGGTTACGGCGCCATATGTTGACTTCTTTGATTGGGCCGCCACACATTGGGGAATATCACATGATTGGGCTTCTGGTGGACAAGATTGAAAGTCAAGCAAGCACATCATCGGATTGGTCTTTGGGGGCGGCACATGTGGAGAAGCAAACAACAACATCATCAACACACACAGACATGACATCATAATCACTTTTAGAAGCAACACATGAAGAGGCAACAAGGCACACATGGGCTTGGAGACATGGGCCATCATCATCATGATCGATCCATCATATCATCAGCCAGCATCACGTGCACATCTTGGGCTTTGTGAAAGATCATCTTGGAAGGGTTTTTGTTTTTTAACAACAATCATATCAAATTGTCATCAACATCAAGTGGCTTTAGGCCATCACACAAAAAGTCAACATAACCATTAAATCATCACGTGAAGATCCAAAGGATCTTGTGGACTCTTCTCATTGGGCCGCACATATGGAGCCTGACTTTGCTATTGGCAGCAACATTGGGCTGACAACTACATTGGATGGCTTTTGGGATCTCTTTGAGTGGGCCGCTATCACCAAAGAGAGAATAAAACAAAATTACATGTGGGCTTGGACTTTGGCGGCGTGGCTTTGATGGTAAGGAGCATCGTGGATGTAACAACTATCAATAAAACCGGTAATTAGGATAATAATCATTCAATAGGAAAACCCTAATTAAGACACCCAAGTAATTTGGCATAAACCCTGAAATTTCCGGAACAATCGGAATCAGGATCAGGACCCCTAAAACTCGAGGGGGCAAACCCTCGTTGATAATTATCTTAATTAATTCGTTGCTCAGTTCTTATTTGTTGAAATTGTTGAATCACCTAAGCTACAACCGAACTCAGCTAGGCTAGGAAGTAGGCTGCACCCTTTACGGACCGTAAAGGATTAGCCTTACGGACCGTAAGCTGACCGGGTTCCCTTACAGACCGTAAGGGCTTAGTCATACGGTCCGTAAGCCAATCGAAATTTTAGCTATAAATAGCCCACCTTGGCATTAGAATTTTGATGTTAAAACGTCGATCAGATACTGTCTGTACGTCGTGTTATACTCCGATCAGTTCACCACACACACACGATCACGAAACGCTGCCGCAATCAGGGTAATAACTCGATCGCTATTACGATTCAATGTCCGATCGATTATAACTATCCAACGATAGTCCGGGTTGTAACACCCCGTGTTTTCCAAAGTCAAAGTCAAAGTCAAGTGTTGACTGTTATTGGAATTAAAGATTAATAAAGATTAATTTCATTTTAGTTTCATTTTGATTTTCGTATTATTTGGAGTAAGTGTTGTATAATTAAACTAATCGACCGATAATCGAACTATGAATCAACGATCGACTGTGAATGATAGGAAGTAACAACGCAATAAAGCAAGTCAATCAATAATCAAGCTAATCAAATCAAGCATCAAACTCAAGTGTGGGGATTTAGTACTTTTATACGTGTGTGTGCCTTATGTGTTATTTGTGCATGTTTACTTTTATGTTAAAGTGTGTGGTGAATCAATCAAATCAATCAAGACTCGAAGGTGAATCAAACTCAATCAAAACCGACCTTGGAAACGAGTTGTAAGGATGCTTGCATGTTAGATATAGTAGTTGGGACTAAAAGTAATTTGATTAGGAATTCTATCATCCTCAAATCATCGTTCATCGAACTCGAAATATCGAAAATCGTCGCGAAACACTCAAAATCAGGCAAGCCGTTCGAACAGGGCAACCTGAACGAACAGGCTAGCCGATCGAACAGGGCAACCTGATCGAACAGGCTAGCCGATCGAACAGGACTGTTCGATCGGACAGCTGCTCGATCGGGAATGCTGTTCGATCAGCTAACCTTTCCTCTTTTGGAAGCCTATAAATAGGGCTGTCTTTGTCAAACTTTCCACTTTTGGAAAAGCTCTGACCGACCAGCCTCTTCTTCTCACTAAATCCAAGATTTCTCTCAAACCTGTAAGTATTTCACTCTAATCTTTGTACGTTTTTGTTCATTAATCGATTCTCCATCTTTCCATCTTTCAAAATCTGAATTTCATCCATGAAATCACCAAGATCTAGGCGTTCTTGAGTGATGTCATCATGGTGTTCTTGGTGTTCATCAAGAACATCATGTTCTTGACTTCATTCAACCATGAATAAGCTAGATCTAACCGATTTCCACATCAATAACTTAAAATCTTCCAAAGATCTTAACATTTCACGGTGGAAAAAGATTGGAAGATGGGTTTTCATCTATCTTTCAACTCTTTTACACTCAAAAAGGGTGAAAACGAGACTTGAACCGACTTACAAATCAACCTAAACAAACACATGGTTCAAGATCCGGGTTTTACCAAGAGATTTACCGATCTCGGGTTGAATGTTGAACTTAGGTTCCAAACCGTCTCTGACCGAGTTTGGGTGATTCCTGCTCAAGTCAGTAGGCTAAATGGGGACTTCAGCTTTGTGGTTCAACTCGTAGTCAAGATATCTCTAAAACATCAACAATTAACGGGAATACCCAAGTGTTAGGTGAAAAGTTAACCAAATCGAGAAGTTGGCCGAACGGCTAGGCTGTTCGATCGAACAGCCCAACCGAACGACTATGCCAGCCGATCGGTTAGGCTAACCGATCGACTAGCACTTAGACCCACCAACTCACAAAAAGTGTAGTATTGACGAGGTACTGTTCGATCGACTACGCCACTCGATTGTAATCATTACTGCTCGGATCATGAGATACTATACTTTAAAACACTTAGATTTTTGAAACAATGGAATGTCACCCGATCGAGCATGCTAACCGATCGAGTGACATCTTGCCAAGTCTGCAATGCTAACCGATCGGTTGGGCTAACCGATCGAACAACTGTTCGATCGACCAACTTGAAAGGTAGTACAAGCCATCATACACAAACACATCCTTCACATCAAAGGAAGAAACAATCCACTTGAAGGAACCAGCCGATCAAGCCAGCCAGCCGATCGAATGGATGTTCGAACGGACTTTCAACCCAATCGAACAGCCCACTCGATCGAACTGCTGTCCGATCGATTGGCCTATCCGATCCAGTTTTCCTTTGTTTACTTTTTCCGCGTTACTCATCGTTATGTTATCAAACTATTCAGGCTAACCTATTCTCAGTGCTCCCTTCAATCCACAATCAACCACTGTGAGTATACTCGATCCCTTTTTGCTTTCAGCACTTTTGGGTGTTACATACGTAAACTATCAAAATCACAATCAACACAAACTACTTGAACGCTAACCGATTTGCATGTGCTACTTGACTAAATGATTGCTGTTTATTATGTTTACACGTGGAGTGCTATCTACCTGCTTTAGCAACATAGTACTATAGTTTGGACTCAGCACCCGTTCACACGGGGGTTGCTAAGGACAATTACTTGCATGGATTACGGTGGTAATCATGTATTGCGAACTGTCTCGGACAGTCAACCCGCAGTCGTTGGTATCAATGGTCCCATGTTGATAATTTACATGCATCGTTTTCCCTTGTGTACGTGCTTGGTTATGCGTAAACTATTCGAACTCTATATGCTATATCAAACTTGTGTACTCACCTTTACATTATATGTATTGACTTTTATTTTAACGTATGTGACAGGTGTTTAAGCTACTAGCGTGCTAGGGAAGCGAGGCAATAATAAACTTCTAGGAGTCTGTGTCCTTAGGACAGTGTCCACGTACCTGTTCCAGGGCCATAATTATCTGTAGATCTTGCACTGGCACCTGTAGTCAGTAAGATCCACAGTAGTCGTCTAGGGGTCTTAAAACAATATTTACATTTGGTCTGTAATAATTAAGAATTTGAGTTGTCGGAACAGTTCCCATATTGTTTGGTTGATTTCTATGATAACTTGTTATTATTTGGGACACGGTATGGGACGTGTTATATAACTGAATTGTATGATAGTTGTTGTGGAAACTTCTGAACAATCTGTTTCGCTCAGTGCCGCGCCCCGATGATTCCGCCATCGGTTGGGGTGTGACAGATTGGTATCAGAGCCATAACTATAGGGAATTAGGTTAGACACGATCTAGTCCGGATCGCTGTCTTAGAGACCTAGACTATAGTTAGGAACCAAGAGACCAAGTTTACGTGCTTATTTTATGTTGTTTCCTTCTATTCTATCAATACATCCGAACTCCGAGCCAAATTTTGTAGTTTGGACGGGATTAGGAGTGAAACCCGCAAATTCCTGCCTAAATTACAAATTTTGCCAATTATTTTTTTGCAAATTTCTATCAACAAACGGGGGGAAAGTTATACCAAATTCGGGGCTGAAACCCATGAATTGATGAGAACTTCCTCTAAATTTTCTTAAAACAAGGAAGAAATTGCTAAGCTAGGGGTGAAACCCTAACCTTGGCAGTTTTTCCGATTTTATTTTATCTCGCCAAGGCAATTGACGGACTCCAACGACCTGAACTCACGAGTATGACCTAGAATGCGCATGCGTAATGCCCAAGAATCGAGGCAGAAACATGTCCCCTAGAGTCGAAAGTGACGACAAGTCAACTGCGAATAGTTAAATCGCCATGGTTAGTCAAAGTCTAGTAGCCGCAGACAATCCATTTTTCGATTTGAGTGTTGCTTTGTTGATTTTTATATGATTTACCTGTTTACGTGCTTTAAGGTTTGTTGATTGCTCCCTTTGCTATCAATCAGCGTGACTTTTGTTGCTACCCTATCTCGATTCGAATCCCTGTTGATGTGATCTAAACGAAACCAGTGTGCTAGGCTACGCTATACGATTAAGTTAGACGATACAAGGTGAAGCTATCCGATATGCAAAACAAACGACACTCGACATGTGGATATAGGTTTCTGTTTTCTGACTGCTTCTGTGATAAAATTTCGTACGTGTTTAGGAAATTAAGTGCTCTATTTGCTTAATTGCTTCTGTGCTTGAGTTGCTTCTGTGCTTATGTGTCTCTGTGATTATGTGTTTATGTGTTTATATGTGTTACGTGACGCGAGATGCGACGTGATTCTAAGCTTTAGTAAACTAAGACGTGCGAGATTCGAATTCGTTGTGTTGAGCCCTATGGCGATGTCTATTGCAGACCATGTCGTCATCATCCAGGCCTCGTCAACGTCTTACTCGTCGGGAGAAGAGAGATCGTCGTCTTGCTGCTATCCTCTCTAAAACAGTAGCAAAGGCTGTGAGTGAAGTATTCGAGAACGCAAGCAAGTCATCTGAGGAATCCCGAACCCTCACGCCCAAAGACTCCAACAAAGCTACTTTTAGCTTCAAACAATTCAAGGCATGTGGGCCAAAAGAGTTTACCGGTGAAGATGGCCCTACGGCTCTGTTTCATTGGTTTGACTCTGTGGAAGTTACCCTTCGTCAAAGCGGATGCCCAGATCATCTCCGTACTCTCAATGCTACCGGTGTTTTCCAGTCACGAGCCTTGGACTGGTGGACCGCAGAAAGGAACAAGCGCGGGAACGACGCTGCATACGAGCTGACGTGGAAGGAATTGAAAGCGATCATGATGGACGAGTTCTGTCCTCCCCACGAACGCCAAAAGTTGGAGGATGAGTTCTGGAGTATCAAGCAGAAGGAGGGCGACAACGCTGGTCTCACTGCCCGTTTCAAGCAGTTGAGCATTATCTGTCCAGACCAGGTCAAGACTTCTGACATGACCATCAAGAAATACATCCGTGCTCTTCCGGATTGTGTTGCAGATTTTGTTCACGCCGCCAAACCCGCAACGATCGAGGAAACCTACCTACTCGCCGCTGAGATTAACGACAAGCGAGTTAAGGCTGGTGTCTGGGATAAGCCAAACAAGTCTCTGCATCAAGTCACCGCAGCATCAACCGACAACCCTACTGCTCAAGCCTCCAAGTCCTCAAGGAGAAGAAAGAAGAAGAGTTGCGCTGCCGCAACCACTGCTACTCCACTACAGTCTGTACCCGCGCAGCAGCAACAGCCACAGCGTTCAGCGCCAGTGATCAATGCGCCGCCAGCTAAGCGTGCGTACACCGGCCCCCACCCACTCTGTGCTACATGTTCTTATCATCACCCGGTGGGTGTGGCCTGCCGATTCTGCGCTCACTGTAACGTCTACGGGCATTTCACTGCGAGTTGTCGCTATGGTCCCCGTCAAGCTCAAGCTCAAGTCGCTGTCAACCAAGCTCTACTCCCTGCTCCTCAAGCTCCTCAAGCTGCACAGGCCCCAGCAAACAATGTTCGGACCTGCTTTGCATGTGGTGACCCTAACCACTTCGCAAACCGGTGCCCGAACAGGGTGGTGAAACAAGAAGCTCAACAACCCCAGCAACAACAACAACAGCCTCAACAACAAGCCGCTCACGCCAGAACTTTCAACATCAATGCACGTCAGGCTCAAGCTGACAACAACGTGGTCAATGGTACGTTCCTTGTGAATGGTATATATGCATCATGTTTGTTTGATACTGGAGCCGATAACTGCTTTGTGTCATTTGAATTTGAGAAGCTTCTTAGACGTAAGCGCTCTTATCTTTCGACACCCTTCGAAGTAGAAGTTGCTACCGGGAGAACCATTGCTGTCAATTCTGTGCTCCGTGATTGTACTCTCAAGCTCAACAATCATATATTCCCGATTAATCTCATTCCAATGCAGCTCGGAAGTTTCGATGTCATAGTAGGCATGGACTTTCTTCGTGAAAACCATGCTGAAGTTGTGTGTGCTGATAAGATGATTCGTTTTGTGCTAGCTAGTGGTGATACTCTATGTGTTTATGGTGAAACTACTGCGAAAGATCTCAAGCTCATGTCCTGTCTTCAAACTCGCAAATATCTCCGCAAGGAATATCGAGCCTTCTTGGCCAACATTGTTGTAGCAGAGACGGACAAGAAAAAGAAAGTTGAAGTCAATGATGTTCCTGTTGTCCGAGAATTTCCTCAGGTGTTCCCTGATGATCTTCCTGGATTACCTCCAAGTCGTGATATCGACTTTCGAATCGACCTTATTCCAGGAGCCAACCCAGTAGCCAAGGCTCCGTATCGACTCGCTCCATCTGAGATGCGAGAACTCTCGAACCAACTCCAAGAGTTACTTGAAAAAGGCTTCATTCGCCCGAGCACTTCTCCATGGGGCGCGCCAGTCCTTTTTGTCAAGAAGAAGGACGGGTCGTTCCGGATGTGCATCGATTACCGGGAGTTGAACAAGCTGACCATCAAGAACCGATACCCCTTACCAAGAATCGATGACCTGTTTGACCAACTACAAGGTGCTCAGTGTTTCTCCAAGATTGATCTACGTTCAGGCTACCATCAGTTGCGGATTCAAGAGGAAGACATACCCAAAACCGCCTTTCGAACCCGATACGGCCACTACGAATTTGTTGTCATGCCTTTTGGTTTGACCAACGCACCCGCGGTCTTTATGGATCTGATGAATCGCGTGTGTAAACCATTCTTAGACCGTTTTGTCATTGTATTTATCGACGATGTCCTGATCTATTCCAGATCGAGGGCCGAACATGCGCAGCATCTGCGATTGGTTCTCGAGTTGCTTCAAGGAAACCAACTCTACGCCAAATTCTCCAAGTGTGAGTTCTGGTTGGAGGAGGTTCAATTTCTGGGTCACATTGTGAATAGTCGGGGTATACACGTTGATCCTGCAAAGATTGAGGCAGTCAAGGGATGGGTTACGCCAAAGAATCCGTCAGAAGTTCGCTCTTTTCTCGGATTAGCTGGTTACTACCGACGATTCATCGAAGGATTCTCAAAGATTGCTGTACCGCTTACCTCCCTTACCCATAAAGACAAGCCTTTTGTGTGGGGAACCGCGCAGGAAACTGCTTTCCAAACCCTCAAACACATGCTGTGCCATGCACCAGTTCTTACACTGCCGGACGGAAGCGATGACTTCGTTGTCTATTGTGATGCTTCAAACCTTGGACTAGGCTGTGTTCTCATGCAACGAGACAAGGTTATAGCTTACGCATCTCGACAGCTCAAAATCCACGAGAAGAATTATACAACCCATGACCTCGAGCTAGGCGCAGTTGTCTTTGCCTTAAAGATTTGGCGACACTACCTGTATGGTACAAAGTGTACGATCTTCACCGATCACAAGAGCCTACAACATATCTTTAACCAGAGGGAACTCAATATGCGTCAACGCCGATGGGTAGAACTTCTCAACGACTACGACTGTGAGATCCGTTATCACCCAGGCAAGGCGAATGTAGTTGCAGACGCCCTCAGCAGAAAGAATTACGTGATAGGTGTTCGAAACATCCAGGCTCAGTATAACCTCGAAGCTCTCATCCGCGAAGCACAACACGCATGCTTCAACGAGCGTACGTTGAAGAAAGAACGAATCTATCACGATGGAACTCAGCTTGTGAGCAAAGCCAACGGGATATTCTATTATCTGGACCGAATCTGGGTTCCGAGGAGGACAGATTTGCGAAAGATCATCATGAACGAAGCCCACAAATCCCGATATTCCATTCATCCCGGTGCGGACAAAATGTACCAAGACCTTCGCTACAAGTACTGGTGGCCTGGGATGAAAAGGGATATTGCTCTATATGTTGGTAGCTGTTTAACTTGTGCAAGAGTCAAGGCTGAACACCAAAGACCTTCAGGCTTACTCGAACAACCGCCGATACCCGTATGGAAGTGGGAAAGCATAGCTATGGATTTCATAACTAAGCTTCCGACCACGCCATCAGGTCACGACAGTATTTGGGTTATAGTCGACCGTCTGACCAAATCAGCCCACTTTCTGCCAATACGAGAAGACTATAAGGTGGCCAAACTAGCCCAAATCTACACCGACGAGATCATTAAGAATCATGGTACGCCTCGAGACATCATTTCGGATCGCGATGCTCGGTTTACATCGAGATTGTGGGAAACTTTTCAAGCAGCTCTAGGAACGACGCTGAATTTGAGTACCGCATTCCACCCGCAAACCGACGGGCAGACTGAAAGAACGATTCGTACTATTGAAGACATGCTCCGTGCGTGTGTTATTGATTTTGGTGGTAGTTGGAGCAAACACCTACCGTTGGTCGAATTTTCGTACAATAATAGCTATCACTCCAGCATCGAAATGGCACCTTTCGAAGCCTTGTATGGTAGGAGATGTCGCTCGCCTATTGTATGGCACGAGGTCGGTCATTCACAATTGACTGGACCCGAGATTCTACAAGAAACGACTGACAAGATCCACCAAATAAGGGAAAATTTGGTAAAGGCCCGGGATAGACAAAAGATGTACGCCGATAAACGACGCAGGCCCCGCGAATTTGCAGTTGGCGACTACGTGCTCCTAAAGGTATCGCCTTGGAAGGGAGTAGTCCGATTCGGCAAAAGAGGGAAACTTGCGCCTCGATTTGTTGGACCTTTTAAGATTCTGGAAAGAATCGGTAAGGTTGCCTACAAACTCGAATTACCGGAGGAACTCAGCAATGTCCACCCGACTTTCCATATTTCAAACCTTCGAAAATGCGTAGCCGACCACGACGCAATAATACCACTCGACGATCTTCAGGTCAATGAGACGCTACACTTCGTGGAAAAGCCTGTCGAAATCATGGACCGACAGACCAAGCAACTCAGACGCTCTCGCATTCCTATTGTAAAAGTACGATGGGAAGGCAAACGAGGCGCAGAGTTCACTTGGGAACTCGAAAGTGACATGAAGGCCAAGTACCCGCAGTTATTCAGGTAGATCTGAAGCATCAAATAGGTAAAATCACACGGCGATGTACGGTTCTCGGCCTAATTTCGGGACGAAATTCCCTAAAGGAGGGGAGACTGTAACACCCCGTGTTTTCCAAAGTCAAAGTCAAAGTCAAGTGTTGACTGTTATTGGAATTAAAGATTAATAAAGATTAATTTCATTTTAGTTTCATTTTGATTTTCGTATTATTTGGAGTAAGTGTTGTATAATTAAACTAATCGACCGATAATCGAACTATGAATCAACGATCGACTGTGAATGATAGGAAGTAACAACGCAATAAAGCAAGTCAATCAATAATCAAGCTAATCAAATCAAGCATCAAACTCAAGTGTGGGGATTTAGTACTTTTATACGTGTGTGTGCCTTATGTGTTATTTGTGCATGTTTACTTTTATGTTAAAGTGTGTGGTGAATCAATCAAATCAATCAAGACTCGAAGGTGAATCAAACTCAATCAAAACCGACCTTGGAAACGAGTTGTAAGGATGCTTGCATGTTAGATATAGTAGTTGGGACTAAAAGTAATTTGATTAGGAATTCTATCATCCTCAAATCATCGTTCATCGAACTCGAAATATCGAAAATCGTCGCGAAACACTCAAAATCAGGCAAGCCGTTCGAACAGGGCAACCTGAACGAACAGGCTAGCCGATCGAACAGGGCAACCTGATCGAACAGGCTAGCCGATCGAACAGGACTGTTCGATCGGACAGCTGCTCGATCGGGAATGCTGTTCGATCAGCTAACCTTTCCTCTTTTGGAAGCCTATAAATAGGGCTGTCTTTGTCAAACTTTCCACTTTTGGAAAAGCTCTGACCGACCAGCCTCTTCTTCTCACTAAATCCAAGATTTCTCTCAAACCTGTAAGTATTTCACTCTAATCTTTGTACGTTTTTGTTCATTAATCGATTCTCCATCTTTCCATCTTTCAAAATCTGAATTTCATCCATGAAATCACCAAGATCTAGGCGTTCTTGAGTGATGTCATCATGGTGTTCTTGGTGTTCATCAAGAACATCATGTTCTTGACTTCATTCAACCATGAATAAGCTAGATCTAACCGATTTCCACATCAATAACTTAAAATCTTCCAAAGATCTTAACATTTCACGGTGGAAAAAGATTGGAAGATGGGTTTTCATCTATCTTTCAACTCTTTTACACTCAAAAAGGGTGAAAACGAGACTTGAACCGACTTACAAATCAACCTAAACAAACACATGGTTCAAGATCCGGGTTTTACCAAGAGATTTACCGATCTCGGGTTGAATGTTGAACTTAGGTTCCAAACCGTCTCTGACCGAGTTTGGGTGATTCCTGCTCAAGTCAGTAGGCTAAATGGGGACTTCAGCTTTGTGGTTCAACTCGTAGTCAAGATATCTCTAAAACATCAACAATTAACGGGAATACCCAAGTGTTAGGTGAAAAGTTAACCAAATCGAGAAGCTGGCCGAACGGCTAGGCTGTTCGATCGAACAGCCCAACCGAACGACTATGCCAGCCGATCGGTTAGGCTAACCGATCGACTAGCACTTAGACCCACCAACTCACAAAAAGTGTAGTATTGACGAGGTACTGTTCGATCGACTACGCCACTCGATTGTAATCATTACTGCTCGGATCATGAGATACTATACTTTAAAACACTTAGATTTTTGAAACAATGGAATGTCACCCGATCGAGCATGCTAACCGATCGAGTGACATCTTGCCAAGTCTGCAATGCTAACCGATCGGTTGGGCTAACCGATCGAACAACTGTTCGATCGACCAACTTGAAAGGTAGTACAAGCCATCATACACAAACACATCCTTCACATCAAAGGAAGAAACAATCCACTTGAAGGAACCAGCCGATCAAGCCAGCCAGCCGATCGAATGGATGTTCGAACGGACTTTCAACCCAATCGAACAGCCCACTCGATCGAACTGCTGTCCGATCGATTGGCCTATCCGATCCAGTTTTCCTTTGTTTACTTTTTCCGCGTTACTCATCGTTATGTTATCAAACTATTCAGGCTAACCTATTCTCAGTGCTCCCTTCAATCCACAATCAACCACTGTGAGTATACTCGATCCCTTTTTGCTTTCAGCACTTTTGGGTGTTACATACGTAAACTATCAAAATCACAATCAACACAAACTACTTGAACGCTAACCGATTTGCATGTGCTACTTGACTAAATGATTGCTGTTTATTATGTTTACACGTGGAGTGCTATCTACCTGCTTTAGCAACATAGTACTATAGTTTGGACTCAGCACCCGTTCACACGGGGGTTGCTAAGGACAATTACTTGCATGGATTACGGTGGTAATCATGTATTGCGAACTGTCTCGGACAGTCAACCCGCAGTCGTTGGTATCAATGGTCCCATGTTGATAATTTACATGCATCGTTTTCCCTTGTGTACGTGCTTGGTTATGCGTAAACTATTCGAACTCTATATGCTATATCAAACTTGTGTACTCACCTTTACATTATATGTATTGACTTTTATTTTAACGTATGTGACAGGTGTTTAAGCTACTAGCGTGCTAGGGAAGCGAGGCAATAATAAACTTCTAGGAGTCTGTGTCCTTAGGACAGTGTCCACGTACCTGTTCCAGGGCCATAATTATCTGTAGATCTTGCACTGGCACCTGTAGTCAGTAAGATCCACAGTAGTCGTCTAGGGGTCTTAAAACAATATTTACATTTGGTCTGTAATAATTAAGAATTTGAGTTGTCGGAACAGTTCCCATATTGTTTGGTTGATTTCTATGATAACTTGTTATTATTTGGGACACGGTATGGGACGTGTTATATAACTGAATTGTATGATAGTTGTTGTGGAAACTTCTGAACAATCTGTTTCGCTCAGTGCCGCGCCCCGATGATTCCGCCATCGGTTGGGGTGTGACACGGGTGCTGCTCAATTGAGCTTGTACTTTGATTATTCGTCGTGATTTCGACTTGAATATTTGAGTGCTGTTCGAATTCGGACTATGCTCTGTTATTCGTCGTGAATCCGATTGAATTATCGAGTATTGCACTGATTAATCGTTGTGAGGGTTTAATCTCGTGAATTGATGTAACTGCTGTATTAGTTACTAACCTGCCTGTGTGTGCATTGTGTTAAACTAGGTGTAATCAAGGCTAATCAGTAGGCTTATCTATTTGCTCGTTAATCTGCAATGTGAGTCATTCTTCTTTTTAACTGTTTTCTCACAGTTTGTGAGTAAGTATTACAAAACTTCAAGTTATTTTCAAAGGTTATAATTACATGGATTAAGTCTTTGTAATCACCAAATTACAGCTGGTATGTGGGGTATTGTGCACATTACTATTTTTATTACTCTAGGTGAGTGAGCCGTCACTATTGGGGCGACGGGACCCAATAGTGGTATGACCATAGTCACAGATCCGGTCGAGTGACAAATACCCATTCTTGATAATTGGTTGATAAAAACATTGTAATTCCCCTTAATACTATAATTTATAACTAACGGGTCGTTTTAGAAAACAGAATGATTCACTCAGTATTTCCCCGCTGACAAAACTTTTTTTCAAAACATGTTTTGGCAAATAATGATTTCTGTGTGAAATCAACGTATTGTAAATTATGGAAATTTATCCCTAACAACTTTGTGTAATATATTAAACTAGAAATTTTTACGGTGAAAAGATCCTGTAATAAAAGACTTCCGCTGCCACATAAATCAGATACCACGGGTACCACGGGAACTGCCTCGCGGCCCCCGACTCCGTCCAGGGTGGGTCGGGGAGCCGTGACAGTAAAGGTGGTATCAGAGCTAAGAATTAATAAATATGAGCCACTGATCGAGCCGCTGATTAAGCCTAATACTAAATTAAGTATTTGACAGAATACTTAAATTTACTAGTTGTTAATTTGTGATTATATGTTTTATTAACTGATTATTTGTTAGTTACAGTATGGGTAAGCAAAAGCTGTCTGCTATCTACCACAAACTAGATGTTGCATCTTCTTCTAAAAACCCAGTAAACCTAGAAGAAGGAATCTTTGTCCGCAAGGCAACCTATGAGAATCCTCTTTCCCCAGAGAAAAGGGATTCGATACTTAAAAAGAGTCAGGAGAAAAAGAAACCCCGAACCAAGAGAGTTAGGTTTAACCCAGAAGTCCAAGAATTTGGTAATAGTGCACCTTGGGAAGATAAAATAGACGGGAAATGGGCAAATCTCTATATGCTAGCTACTGTAGCAGAAAATATCAACCTCTAAATTTCCAAGTAATCGAGTCTAATAGAAAAATCACTATCCAGTAAATAAATAAAACCCAGTGTGTTTATTTCTGTTGTCTTCTGTATAAATTATGCAATAAAACTTCAGTGTTTGTTTGTTAAACTTTGTTCCAAAGTTTTAACATTGCATTTTTATTTTGCATATATACTATGCAGCATGAATGAGATATCGGAAGCCTTCCAGAATCTCAATTTATATCCAGTGCCTATCGAAGTCTCTTACGACTTTACTGGTTACGTTGCTGACATAGAAGAACCTGTGGAATTCCAAGCTCCACCGCTGGAAAAAGCCAAACCTAAAAAGAAAAGAAGATACGTAGGATGGAGGAAAGTACGCCGTAGGAAACCAGCCACTAGGAGACTCCCTAAAATAGAAAATCCTGTGATCGTGAGCAAGGGAAAGGAAATAGAAACTGGAGAAAGTTCGAAACCACCAGAAAAAGAAATAGGAATAGATCTTAAGTAAAAGGGAATAGAGATTGGTGAAAGCTCTAAACAACCAGAAGAAATTACGTTCCAAGACGAAATAGACCGTCTCTTAGAAAACTGTGAGGTCATAAGCCCAATCCGCACTAACTTGTACCCTTACCCGGCTACAGTTCAATTTCCCTTAAACGTAGCACCAGCTATTCCTGAACCTTTAATCCACACCCGACCACTAGGCGAACTGGAGGAATGGTGGACAAACGACTGGCAATTCCAAAATATAGTTAATAGTCCCTATAGTTTTCTCCCACAATTTGACCCAGAACCTATCCCTAATCCTCCCATGAGTAATGAAAACCTAGCTGAACTTCGTCAGTTCGGTGAAGAACTGATAGGTACAGGTAATAGGATCAGGGAAATGGGGGAGCAACTATCTTGGAAGTACGACGAGAGGGAGCGTCGTTACTGAAACTGCCAGTGAACCAAAAGATAGGAAAGGCTGGAAAAAGTTTGTCTGTATTATAACTAACATAGTAAAACTAATTCTGTAAAATGGGCAATAAAACTTTGTAAGATACGGTGTGTACGGAGGCATATACAATATACAATAACAAAATGAAAGTCGAGAAATCGACAATTTTGGTTATGTTTGTATGTTGTAGTAATTTATGTGTTTATCTGTGCTAAATTTGTTAGTAATAAGTTAGACACTAATAAATTTCTAATTAGCAGATGGAAAACGCTAACAATGAACCAATTAATGAAGTAAATCAATCTGAGCAAGAACAGGAAGATCAATATATAACTCGACAAGATATTGAGCACTTTATCGCCCAAGGAATAGCCCATGCTATTCCAGAAATTGTGGCTGCTGTTCAGAAACCTGCCGAACCACAATTAATTCCTAGTAAACGTATTCCAGAAGATAACGGCAGTAACAGCATAAATGGAGGCGGCAATCATGACACTCATGATCCGCAACAGGCCCCACTCCCTAAGAGGATAAAAGCTGCAACGCCTGGTTGCACTTACAAAGAGTTTCTTGTTGCAAACCTATTGAATTTGCAGGTAACGAAGGGGCAACTGCAACACTGCGTTGGTTAGAGAAAACCGAAGCAGTGATTGCAATAAGCAAATGTGCCGAAGAGGATCAAGTGATGTATGCATCAAATCTGTTCAAAGAAGGAGCACTAGAATGGTGGAACACGGTCCTCCAGGCAAAAGGAAGAAGGATAGCCTATGCCATGAGTTGGGAAGAATTTAAGAATCTGGTAGAAAGAAAATTCTGTCCCGAATATGAAAAAGATCAAATGGCAAACAAATTCCTAAGTCACCGTATGACAGGGGTAGATTGCCGGGGCTATACTTCGACATTCTTTGAATACGCAAGGGTAGTGCCAAGACTGGCTTCGCCAGAACTGGTACTTATTTCCCGTTACATCTGGGGGTTAATTAGTGAAATCCGAAACATCGTTAAAGCTGCGAGACCTCGTACTATTGACGATGCTGTAGAATTAGCTAACACCCTAACGGATGAATTGGTACGCACAAGAGAGGAAGATCGCAAGAAGGAATTAGCTCAAAAGATTACCCAAGGATTTCGTATGGGTAATACCAAGAAAAGAGGAACGGGGCAATCCTCATCATCTCCCTTCTGCAAAACTTGCAAAAAGAAGCATTATGGACAATGCAACATGGTTTGCAATTTTTGCAAGACACAAGGACATCGGGAAGAAGACTGCAGGAAGAAAACAAGAATTTGTTATAATTGCAGAGAAAGGGGTCATTTCCAATTTGAATGTCCTAAATTAGCTAAACCTGTAGCCAACCAAGTCAAACCAGCTGAAGGAGCAACAAAGAGAAATGCGCGGGCATTCCAGCTATCCACTCAAGAAGCCGAACTCATTCCAGATGTGATAGCTGGTACGTTCCTAGTACATGATGTGTTCGCAAAAGTATTATTTGACTCTGGTGCAAACCAAAGTTTTATCAATACTTCATTTTGCCAAGCTCTTAAGTTACCTTTAACCACTCTTAGGCAAATTTTCACAGTTGAAACCGCAGAAGGAAATTCTGTGAAAATAGATAAAATCTGGCAAGAAGGAAAAATAGAACTATTAGGCCATAAATTTTCTGCAAATCTGTTACCAATGAATTTAGCCGGATTCGATGTAGTATTAGGAATGGATTGGTTAATAGCCAACCATGCACGAATCCTATGTGATAAAAATGCAGTAGAAATTCAAAACCCTTCAGGAGAGGTAATTATAATTACTGGAAATAAATCTCGAAAGCCACTGAAATTTATCTCAGTAATGAAATTGGCAAGCTATTCGAGAAAGCAGGAAATGGTGTATATGATTTCAGTAATCATTAACACTAAAGATAAGGAACTTCAGGATATTCCAATAGTCTCAGAATACCCAGACGTTTTTCCAGAAGAATTACCTGGATTACCACCTGATAGAGAAGTAGAATTTAGAATTCATTTAATTCCAGGTACTGCACCAATAGCCAAAGCACCATATAGATTAGCACCTACCGAAATGCTAGAATTAAAAAAGCAATTAGATGAATTATTAAGCAAAGGATTCATACAACCGAGTTCATCCCCTTGGGGTGCACCAGTATTGTTTGTGAAAAAGAAAGATGGATCGATGAGAATGTGTATCGATTATAGAGAATTGAATAAGGTTACGATTAAGAATCGATACCCATTACCTAGGATTGATGATCTTTTTGATCAATTGCAAGGAGCTAGGTATTTCTCTAAGATAGATTTAAGATCTGGATATCATCAGCTGAAAGTACAAGAAGAAGACATACCTAAAACTGCCTTCAGAACTAGGTATGGTCATTATGAGTTTACAGTCATGCCCTTTGGATTAACGAATGCCCCAGCAGCATTCATGGACATGATGAATCGAATCTGTAAACCATACTTGGATAAATTTGTGATCGTTTTCATCGACGACATACTTATTTATTCCAAAAGCCAAAAAGAACATTGTGAACACTTACACGTTCTCTTAACTTTGTTAAGAAAAGAAAGGCTTTACGCCAAATTCTCAAAATGTGAATTTTGGCTACAAGAAGTACAATTTTTAGGTCATATGGTAAATCATGAAGGTATCCATGTAGATCCTGCTAAGATAGAAGCAATTACAAAATGGAAAGTCCCACAAACAGCTATGGAGATAAGAAGCTTTCTAGGCTTAGCTGGATACTATAGACGATTTATCAAAGATTTTTCTAAGATAGCCGTACCTTTAACTAAGTTAACCTGTAAAGCCGCTAAGTTTGAATGGGGACCTAGACAAGAAGAAGCTTTTAAGATTTTAAAGCATAGATTGACGAATGCACCAATCTTAGCTTTACCCGAGGGAACAGAAGACTTTGAAGTATATTGTGATGCTTCAAAATTAGGATACGGATGTGTGTTAATGCAACGCAAGAAGGTAATTGCGTATGCTTCTAGACAATTGAAAAAGCACGAAGAAAATTATACGACTCATGATCTAGAACTAGGAGCCATAATTTTTGCCCTTAAGATATGGAGACATTATCTGTATGGAAGTAAGTTTACTGTTTATACAGATCATAAGAGTTTAAGATATATATTTGGGCAAAAAGAGTTAAACATGAGGCAAAGAAGATGGATGGAGATGCTAAGCGATTACGACTGTGATATCCAATATCACGAAGGAAAAGCAAATGTAGTTGCAGATGCTTTAAGTCGTATGTACCATGAGAAACAGAAACGAGTCCATGCTCTGAGGTTAAATCTACAAGTAGATTTAATAGCACAAATCAAAGAAGTTCAGAAAACAGCAATCAAAGATGATGCTGAAGGAATGAAAGGTTACCTAAAAGAATTAGAACAAGAAAATGATGGAATTTGGAAATTTCATAAGAAACGAATTTGGGTACCTAAGCAAGGAGAGTTAAGAAATAAGATTTTAGAAGAAGCTCATAAATCTAGGTATACCATGCACCCAGGAAATAATAAGATGTACCAAGATTTAAGAAATAATTTCTGGTAGATAGGAATGAAAAAGGATATAGCCGAATACGTATCCAAGTGTTTAACTTGTTCACAAGTTAAAGCCGAACATCAGAAACCTTCAGGACTACTCCAACAGTTAGAAATGCCTGTATGGAAATGGGAACTCATAACAATGGATTTTGTTACTAAGTTACCCAGAACCAGAAAAGGTAATGATGCTATTTGGGTAATTGTCGATCGATTAACCAAATCAGCTCATTTTCTAACAATGAAAGAAACCTTTAGCATGGAAAGATTAGCGCAGCTGTACGTGGACGAAGTGGTACCTTTACATGGAGTCCCGCTCTCCATTGTATCGGATAGAGATAGTCGATTTACTTCTCATTTTTGGAAAAGTTTTCAGAAAACAATGGGAACTCGACTAAATTTAAGTACTGCTTATCATCCACAAACAGACGGACATAGTGAAAGGACAATACAAACTCTAGAAGACATGCTCCGGGCATGTGTAATTGACTTTGGTGGTAATTGGGATAGCCATTTACCATTAATTGAATTCTCCTATAACAATAGTTATCATTCAAGCATCGAAGCTGCACCATTCGAAGCACTGTACGGACATAAGTGCAGAACTCCAGTATGTTGGGCAGAAATCGGAGAAAGTCAATTATCAGGTCCTGAAATTGTACAAGAAACTACTGACAAGATAACTCAAATCAAAGAAAGACTGAAAACAGCTCGAGATCGTCAAAAGAGCTATGCAGATAATCGTCGCAAACCTTTAGAATTTCAAGTCGGAGATAAAGTACTTTTAAAAGTTTCTCCTTGGAAAGGAGTAGTACGATTCGGTAAGAAAGGAAAGCTAAGTCCAAGATACGTTGGACCGTTCCCTGTGATTCAACGAATAGGACCAGTAGCTTATCGTTTACAACTACCAGAAGAATTAGCCGGAGTACATGAGGTATTTCATGTATCCAATCTCAAGAAATGTCTATCAGACGAATCCCTGGTAGTCCCTCTACAGGATGTAGAGGTAAACGAAAAATTAAAATTCGTAGAGAAACCATTAGAAATTGAATATCAAAAAGTCAAATTCCTCAAGCATAAAAGACTGGTATTGGTCAAAGTCAAGTGGAATTCAAAGAGAGGACCAGAATACACTTGGGAGCTGGAATCAGAAATGAAGCGAAAATATCCACATCTCTTCCAGTAAATCTCGAGGACGAGATTTTTCTTAAGGTGGGGAGGATGTAACAACTATCAATAAAACCGGTAATTAGGATAATAATCATTCAATAAGAAAACCCTAATTAAGACACCCAAGTAATTTGGCATAAACCCTGAAATTTCCGGAACAATCGGAATCAGGATCAGGACCCCTAAAACTCGAGGGGGCAAACCCTCGTTGATAATTATCTTAATTAATTCGTTGCTCAGTTCTTATTTGTTGAAATTGTTGAATCACCTAAGCTACAACCGAACTCAGCTAGGCTAGGAAGTAGGCTGCACCCTTTACGGACCGTAAAGGATTAGCCTTACGGACCGTAAGCTGACCGGGTTCCCTTACAGACCGTAAGGGCTTAGTCATACGGTCCGTAAGCCAATTGAAATTTTAGCTATAAATAGCCGACCTTGGCATTAGAATTTTGATGTTAAAACGTCGATCAGATACTGTCTGTACGTCGTGTTATACTCCGATCAGTTCAGCACACACACACGATCACGAAACGCTGCCGCAATCAGGGTAATAACTCGATCGCTATTACGATTCAACGTCCGATCGATTATAACTATCCAACGATAGTCCGGGTGCTGCTCAATTGAGCTTGTACTTTGATTATTCGTCGTGATTTCGACTTGAATATTTGAGTGCTGTTCGAATTCGGACTATGCTCTGTTATTCGTCGTGAATCCGATTGAATTATCGAGTATTGCACTGATTAATCGTTGTGAGGGTTTAATCTCGTGAATTGACGTAACTGTTGTATTAGTTACTAACCTGCCTGTGTGTGCATTGTGTTAAACTAGGTGTAATCAAGGCTAATCAGTAGGCTTATCTATTTGCTCGTTAATCTGCAATGTGAGTCATTCTTCCTTTTAACTGTTTTCTCACAGTTTGTGAGTAAGTATTACAAAACTTCAAGTTATTTTCAAAGGTTATAATTACATGGATTAAGTCTTTGTAATCACCAAATTACAGCTGGTATGTGGGGTATTGTGCACATTACTATTTTTATTACTCTAGGTGAGTGAGCCGTCACTATTGGGGCGACGGGACCCAATAGTGGTATGACCACAGTCACAGATCCGGTCGAGTGACAAATACCCATTCTTGATAATTGGTTGATAAAAACATTGTAATTCCCCTTAATACTGTAATTTATAACTAACGGGTCGTTTTAGAAAACAGAATGATTCACTCAGTATTTCCCCGCTGACAAAACTTTTTTTCAAAACATGTTTTGGCAAATAATGATTTCTGTGTGAAATCAACGTATTGTAAATTATGGAAATTTATCCCTAACTACTTTGTGTAATATATTAAACTAGAAATTTTTACGGTGAAAAGATCCTGTAATAAAAGACTTCCGCTGCCACATAAATCAGATACCACGGGTACCACGGGAACTGCCTCGCGGCCCCCGACTCCGTCCATGGTGGGTCGGGGAGCCGTGACAGTAAAGGTGGTATCAGAGCTAAGAATTAATAAATATTGAGCCACTGATCGAGCCGCTGATTAAGCCTAATACTAAATTAAGTATTTGACAGAATACTTAAATTTACTAGTTGTTAATTTGTGATTATATGTTTTATTAACTGATTATTTGTTAGTTACAGTATGGGTAAGCAAAAGCTGTCTGCTATCTACCACAAACTAGATGTTGCATCTTCTTCTAAAAACCCAGTAAACCTAGAAGAAGGAATCTTTGTCCGCAAGGCAACCTATGAGAATCATCTTTCCCCAGAGAAAAGGGATTCGATACATAAAAAGAGTCAGGAGAAAAAGAAACCCCGAACCAAGAGAGTTAGGTTTAACCCAGAAGTCCAAGAATTTGGTAATAGTGCACCTTGGGAAGATAAAATAGACGGGAAATGGGCAAATCTCTATATGCTAGCTACTGTAGCAGAAAATATCAACCTCTAAATTTCCAAGTAATCGAGTCTAATAGAAAAATCACTATCCAGTAAATAAATAAAACCCAGTGTGTTTATTTCTGTTGTCTTCTGTATAAATTATGCAATAAAACTTCAGTGTTTGTTTGTTAAACTTTGTTCCAAAGTTTTAACATTGCATTTTTATTTTGCATATATACTATGCAGCATGAATGAGATATCGGAAGCCTTCCAGAATCTCAATTTATATCCAGTGCCTATCGAAGTCTCTTACGACTTTACTGGTTACGTTGCTGACATAGAAGAACCTGTGGAATTCCAAGCTCCACCGCTGGAAAAAGCCAAACCTAAAAAGAAAAGAAGATACGTAGGATGGAGGAAAGTACGCCGTAGGAAACCAGCCACTAGGAGACTCCCTAAAATAGAAAATCCTGTGATCGTGAGCAAGGGAAAGGAAATAGAAACTGGAGAAAGTTCGAAACCACCAGAAAAAGAAATAGGAATAGATCTTAAGCAAAAGGGAATAGAGATTGGCGAAAGCTCTAAACAACCAGAAGAAATTACGTTCCAAGACGAAATAGACCGTCTCTTAGAAAACTGTGAGGTCATAAGCCCAATCCGCACTAACTTGTACCCTTACCCGGCTACAGTTCAATTTCCCTTAAACGTAGCACCAGCTATTCCTGAACCTTTAATCCACACCCGACCACTAGGCGAACTGGAGGAATGGTGGACAAACGACTGGCAATTCCAAAATATAGTTAATAGTCCCTATAGTTTTCTCCCACAATTTGACCCAGAACCTATCCCTAATCCTCCCATGAGTAATGAAAACCTAGCTGAACTTCGTCAGTTCGGTGAAGAACTGATAGGTACAGGTAATAGGATCAGGGAAATGGGGGAGCAACTATCTTGGAAGTACGACGAGAGGGAGCGTCGTTACTGAAACTGCCAGTGAACCAAAAGATAGGAAAGGCTGGAAAAAGTTTGTCTGTATTATAACTAACATAGTAAAACTAATTCTGTAAAATGGGCAATAAAACTTTGTAAGATACGGTGTGTACGGAGGCATATACAATATACAATAACAAAATGAAAGTCGAGAAATCGACAATTTTGGTTATGTTTGTATGTTGTAGTAATTTATGTGTTTATCTGTGCTAAATTTGTTAGTAATAAGTTAGACACTAATAAATTTCTAATTAGCAGATGGAAAACGCTAACAATGAACCAATTAATGAAGTAAATCAATCTGAGCAAGAACAGGAAGATCAATATATAACTCAACAAGATATTGAGCACTTTATCGCCCAAGGAATAGCCCATGCTATTCCAGAAATTGTGGCTGCTGTTCAGAAACCTGCCGAACCACAATTAATTCCTAGTAAACGTATTCCAGAAGATAACGGCAGTAACAGCATAAATGGAGGCGGCAATCATGACACTCATGATCCGCAACAGGCCCCACTCCCTAAGAGGATAAAAGCTGCAACGCCTGGTTGCACTTACAAAGAGTTTCTTGCTTGCAAACCTATTGAATTTGCAGGTAACGAAGGGGCAACTGCAACACTGCGTTGGTTAGAGAAAACCAAAGCAGTGATTGCAATAAGCAAATGTGCCGAAGAGGATCAAGTGATGTATGCATCAAATCTGTTCAAAGAAGGAGCACTAGAATGGTGGAACACGGTCCTCCAGGCAAAAGGAAGAAGGATAGCCTATGCCATGAGTTGGGAAGAATTTAAGAATCTGGTAGAAAGAAAATTCTGTCCCGAATATGAAAAAGATCAAATGGCAAACAAATTCCTAAGTCACCGTATGACAGGGGTAGATTGTCGGGGCTATACTTCGACATTCTTTGAATACGCAAGGGTAGTGCCAACACTGGCTTCGCCAGAACCGGTACTTATTTCCCGTTACATCTGGGGGTTAATTAGTGAAATCCGAAACATCGTTAAAGCTGCGAGACCTCGTACTATTGACGATGCTGTAGAATTAGCTAACACCCTAACGGATGAATTGGTACGCACAAGAGAGGAAGATCGCAAGAAGGAATTATCTCAAAAGATTACCCAAGGATTTCGTATGGGTAATACCAAGAAAAGAGGAACGGGGCAATCCTCATCATCTCCCTTCTGCAAAACTTGCAAAAAGAAGCATTATGGACAATGCAACATGGTTTGCAATTTTTGCAAGACACAAGGACATCGGGAAGAAGACTGCAGGAAGAAAACAAGAATTTGTTATAATTGCAGAGAATGGGGTCATTTCCAATTTGAATGTCCTAAATTAGCTAAACCTGTAGCCAACCAAGTCAAACCAGCTGAAGGAGCAACAAAGAGAAATGCGCGGGCATTCCAGCTAACCACTCAAGAAGCCGAACTCATTTCAGATGTGATAGCTGGTACGTTCCTAGTACATGATGTGTTCGCAAAAGTATTATTTGACTCTGGTGCAAACCAAAGTTTTATCAATACTTCATTTTGCCAAGCTCTTAAGTTACCTTTAACCACTCTTAGGCAAATCTTCACAGTTGAAACCGCAGAAGGAAATTCTGTGAAAATAGATAAAATCTGGCAAGAAGGAAAAATAGAACTATTAGGCCATAAATTTTCTGCAAATCTGTTACCAATGAATTTAGCCGGATTCGATGTAGTATTAGGAATGGATTGGTTAATAGCCAACCATGCACGAATCCTATGTGATAAAAATGCAGTAGAAATTCAAAACCCTTCAGGAGAGGTAATTATAATTACTGGAAATAAATCTCGAAAGCCACTGAAATTTATCTCAGTAATGAAATTGGCAAGCTATTCGAGAAAGCAGGAAATGGTGTATATGATTTCAGTAATCATTAACACTAAAGATAAGGAACTTCAGGATATTCCAATAGTCTCAGAATACCCAGACGTTTTTCCAGAAGAATTACCTGGATTACCACCTGATAGAGAAGTAGAATTTAGAATTCATTTAATTCCAGGTACTGTACCAATAGCCAAAGCACCATATAGATTAGCACCTACTGAAATCCTAGAATTAAAAAAGCAATTAGATGAATTATTAAGCAAAGGATTCATACAACCGAGTTCATCCCCTTGGGGTGCACCAGTATTGTTTGTGAAAAAGAAAGATGGATCGATGAGAATGTGTATCGATTATAGAGAATTGAATAAGGTTACGATTAAGAATCGATACCCATTACCTAGGATTGATGATCTTTTTGATCAATTGCAAGGAGCTAGGTATTTCTCTAAGATAGATTTAAGATCTGGATATCATCAGCTGAAAGTACAAGAAGAAGACATACCTAAAACTGCCTTCAGAACTAGGTATGGTCATTATGAGTTTACAGTCATGCCCTTTGGATTAACGAATGCCCCAGCAGCATTCATGGACATGATGAATCGAATCTGTAAACCATACTTGGATAAATTTGTGATCGTTTTCATCGACGACATACTTATTTATTCCAAAAGCCAAAAAGAACATTGTGAACACTTACACGTTCTCTTAACTTTGTTAAGAAAAGAAAGGCTTTATGCCAAATTCTCAAAATGTGAATTTTGGCTACAAGAAGTACAATTTTTAGGTCATATGGTAAATCATGAAGGTATCCATGTAGATCCTGCTAAGATAGAAGCAATTACAAAATGGAAAGTCCCACAAACAGCTATGGAGATAAGAAGCTTTCTAGGCTTAGCTGGATACTATAGACGATTTATCAAAGATTTTTCTAAGATAGCCGTACCTTTAACTAAGTTAACCTGTAAAGCCGCTAAGTTTGAATGGGGACCTAGACAAGAAGAAGCTTTTAAGATTTTAAAAGCATAGATTGACGAATGCACCAATCTTAGCTTTACCCGAGGGAACAGAAGACTTTGAAGTATATTGTGATGCTTCAAAATTAGGATACGGATGTGTGTTAATGCAACGCAAGAAGGTAATTGCGTATGCTTCTAGACAATTGAAAAAGCACGAAGAAAATTATACGACTCATGATCTAGAACTAGGAGCCATAATTTTTGCCCTTAAGATATGGAGACATTATCTGTATGGAAGTAAGTTTACTGTTTATACAGATCATAAGAGTTTAAGATATATATTTGGGCAAAAAGAGTTAAACATGAGGCAAAGAAGATGGATGGAGATGCTAAGCGATTACGACTGTGATATCCAATATCACGAAGGAAAAGCAAATGTAGTTGCAGATGCTTTAAGTCGTAAGTACCATGAGAAACAGAAATGAGTCCGTGCTCTGAGGTTAAATCTACAAGTAGATTTAATAGCACAAATCAAAGAAGTTCAGAAAACAGCAATCAAAGATGATGCTGAAGGAATGAAAGGTTACCTAAAAGAATTAGAACAAGAAAATGATGGAATTTGGAAATTTCATAAGAAACGAATTTGGGTACCTAAGCAAGGAGAGTTAAGAAATAAGATTTTAGAAGAAGCTCATAAATCTAGGTATACCATGCACCCAGGAAATAATAAGATGTACCAAGATTTAAGAAATAATTTCTGGAAGATAGGAATGAAAAAGGATATAGCCGAATACGTATCCAAGTGTTTAACTTGTTCACAAGTTAAAGCCGAACATCAGAAACCTTCAGGACTACTCCAACAGTTAGAAATGCCTGTATGGAAATGGGAACTCATAACAATGGATTTTGTTACTAAGTTACCCAGAACCAGAAAAGGTAATGATGCTATTTGGGTAATTGTCGATCGATTAACCAAATCAGCTCATTTTCTACCAATGAAAGAAACCTTTAGCATGGAAAGATTAGCGCAGCTGTACGTGGACGAAGTGGTACCTTTACATGGAGTCCCGCTCTCCATTGTATCGGATAGAGATAGTCGATTTACTTCTCATTTTTGGAAAAGTTTTCAGAAAACAATGGGAACTCGACTAAATTTAAGTACTGCTTATCATCCACAAACAGACGGACAGAGTGAAAGGACAATACAAACTCTAGAAGACATGCTCCGGGCATGTGTAATTGACTTTGGTGGTAATTGGGATAGCCATTTACCATTAATTGAATTCTCCTATAACAATAGTTATCATTCAAGCATCGAAGCTGCACCATTCGAAGCACTGTACGGACGTAAGTGCAGAACTCCAGTATGTTGGGCAGAAATCGGAGAAAGTCAATTATCAGGTCCTGAAATTGTACAAGAAACTACTGACAAGATAACTCAAATCAAAGAAAGACTGAAAACAGCTCGAGATCGTCAAAATAGCTATGCAGATAATCGTCGCAAACCTTTAGAATTTCAAGTCGGAGATAAAGTACTTTTAAAAGTTTCTCCTTGGAAAGGAGTAGTACGATTCGGTAAGAAAGGAAAGCTAAGTCCAAGATACGTTGGACCATTCCCTGTGATTCAACGAATAGGACCAGTAGCTTATCGTTTACAACTACCAGAAGAATTAGCCGGAGTACATGAGGTATTTCATGTATCCAATCTCAAGAAATGTCTATCAGACGAATCCCTGGTAGTCCCTCTACAGGATGTAGAGGTAAACGAAAAATTAAAATTCGTAGAGAAACCATTAGAAATTGAAGATCGAAAAGTCTAATTCCTCAAGCATAAAAGATTGGTATTGGTCAAAGTCAAGTGGAATTCAAAGAGAGGACCAGAATACACTTGGGAGCTGGAATCAGAAATGAAGCGAAAATATCCACATCTCTTCCAGTAAATCTCGAGGACGAGATTTTTCTTAAGGTGGGGAGGATGTAACAACTATCAATAAAACCGGTAATTAGGATAATAATCATTCAATAAGAAAACCCTAATTAAGACACCCAAGTAATTTGGCATAAACCCTGAAATTTCCGGAACAATCGGAATCAGGATCAGGACCCCTAAAACTCGAGGGGGCAAACCCTCGTTGATAATTATCTTAATTAATTCGTTGCTCAGTTCTTATTTGTTGAAATTGTTGAATCACCTAAGCTACAACCGAACTCAGCTAGGCTAGGAAGTAGGCTGCACCCTTTACGGACCGTAAAGGATTAGCCTTATGGACCGTAAGCTGACCGGGTTCCCTTACGGACCGTAAGGGCTTAGTCATACGGTCCGTAAGCCAATCGAAATTTTAGCTATAAATAGCCGACCTTGGCATTAGAATTTTGATGTTAAAACGTCGATCAGATACTGTCTGTACGTCGTGTTATACTCCGATCAGTTCAGCACACACACACGATCACGAAACGCTGCCGCAATCAGGGTAATAACTCGATCGCTATTACGATTCAACGTCCGATCGATTATAACTATCTAACGATAGTCCGGGTGCTGCTCAATTGAGCTTGTACTTTGATTATTCGTCGTGATTTCGACTTGAATATTTGAGTGCTGTTCGAATTCGGACTATGCTCTGTTATTCGTCGTGAATCCGATTGAATTATCGAGTATTGCACTGATTAATCGTGTGAGGGTTTAATCTCGTGAATTGACGTAACTGCTGTATTAGTTACTAACCTGCCTGTGTGTGCATTGTGTTAAACTAGGTGTAATCAAGGCTAATCAGTAGGCTTATCTATTTGCTCGTTAATCTGCAATGTGAGTCATTCTTCCTTTTAACTGTTTTCTCACAGTTTGTGAGTAAGTATTACAAAACTTCAAGTTATTTTCAAAGGTTATAATTACAGGGATTAAGTCTTTGTAATCACCATATTACAGCTGGTATGTGGGGTATTGTGCACATTACTATTTTTATTACTCTAGGTGAGTGAGCCGTCACTATTGGGGCGACGGGACCCAATAGTGGTATGACCACAGTCACAGATCCGGTCGAGTGACAAATACCCATTCTTGATAATTGGTTGATAAAAACATTGTAATTCCCCTTAATACTGTAATTTATAACTAACGGGTCGTTTTAGAAAACAGAATGATTCACTCAGTATTTCCCCGCTGACAAAACTTTTTTTCAAAACATGTTTTGGCAAATAATGATTTCTGTGTGAAATCAACGTATTGTAAATTATGGAAATTTATCCCTAACAACTTTGTGTAATATATTAAACTAGAAATTTTTACGGTGAAAAGATCCTGTAATAAAAGACTTCCGCTGCCACATAAATCAGATACCACGGGAACTGCCTCGCGGCCCCCGACTCCGTCCAGGGTGGGTCGGGGAGCCGTGACAGTGGACTCTTTGGATTGGGCCGCTAATCTCATCAGATCATCATGGGATCCACGCAAGTCAAGGAGATTGGCGGCAGACTTCTTTGGTTTCGTGAGACACAAAATAAAAGCAAAACATCACATGGATTGGAGAGCATATGTAACTTATCGCATTTAATAACCATTTGATGAAGAGTTAAGGGGCCAATCATGCTATTTCGGTTACAACGTAGAGATTAATCATTTTTTGTATGGGGTTACACACAACATTTAGGGGAGTGAACGAATTTGGGGACTTGGTGGAGGATGGTTGTTCAAGCCATGGATAGCTAAACTCTTTATGGTCATCTTTAGTTGAAAGTTTGTAGAGACAATTTGTGCTTGATTTCCTATTTCTAGAATGGTAAATTGAATTTATGTTTTAATTATCATGGTGTGTTCTTATTTGCTTGTAAATTGTTGATGCTTATGATTATTCTACTTTGAAACCATACGTTCTTGGTGCCGTTGGCAATCGAGATATCATGGGTAGAACTAGGATCGGGTAAGGGTCAATTGGTCATCGGGTAACAACCTCACGTTCTAGGAATCTGAGTACTTAGTTCCCTTTCATCACAACAAGTAATTGCACATGAACTATGTCTATGTAGTTCTTTCTAGTGAATGATAGCACAAATGTTGAAGCAAACCGGAAACTAAAGATGGTCATTCGTCTCCAAATTGTTTACAAACTCAACTTTCATTTCACAAATTACTTAGTATTTTTAGTTTTAAAAATCAACCAATCAAACCCACTCTTGAATTTATTTTTCTTTCAATTTAGTTTACTTTAGTGAAGTTAGACATACATCGAGATAACACATATTCCACAAACTCCCTGTGTTCGATACCCACTTACCGCTATCTATTTAGTTGTTATTGGGATTAAATTTGATTGTGACCACGACATCACGTCAAATTTTGGCGCCGTTGCCGGGGAGTAGTGCGCAACGTGTGTTATCTTGTGTATCAGTTTGAAAAAAAAATTAAAAAAAAAACAAAAAGATTTCTTTTATGTTCATGATTTATACTTGGTAGTTGAGTTGTGTTGTGCAGGATGACAGGGCATTACACAAATTTCAACTTATTTACGTGTAGATTGTGCGGGGGTCCACGACATCCATGTATTGGTTGCCACGAGGCTCACTACAGGAGGGCACATGGAAAACCGGTGTCTTATGTTTCACAGCTTCCACCTCCATCATACGTTGACGATTATGAATCAGAAATGGAGGATGACTATTATTCATATGGATACGATCGGGACGAGGAAGTTTATTATGAGGCAAGGATGGATAGTCTATGTTTTTGTTGCGGTCGCGATCACACTTATGATTATGATGTGTGCACAGTGTATTCAGAAAACCCAAAGTATTGGAATAAAAGATGATGGAAGCGCGTATCTATAGACCGTATCAGGGATATCGACAATATCATCCCGAAGAATATTCTGAGCCCGAGGGTGTTTATGTTTATGAGACCGATGAGGAGAAAGAGCTTGCTGCATTGGAAGTAACTTTGTCCAAACTCGAGCAATATTTAGCAACACCCAACCTGTCCGATGAAGCCCGAATCAGCTGCTTAGTTTCTAAGTGTCATACTTTAAAATCGAAGATAGAGATAGAAGAACGCCTCTCACCATTACCTGACGATATTAGAGATTATTCTCACATGAAGGAGGAAGTTGTGGAGGATAATACCACACCAATGAGTCCTTTATCTGATGAAGAGTCACATGTAGATCAGATGATGTGTGCAGATTATGAGGTAGAGCAGGCTGATGGGATGGATATGTGTACCGAACCTCTTCCCATATCAATGATTCAAATTAACAAGTGTAGGGAAGAGGGTTCGAGGAATAAGAAGAGAAAGGTGAAACTACCAGACATTAAGGTATATGTCATGAAGTGGACTAGCAAAGCCCGTAGGAGCAGCTTTAACATGCCAAATATACTGACAAATCTATGGAGATGGCATGTAAATTTCCGGGCATTTGTTGGAAATGCTGCGGGTAAGTGTGCTTTAAGACCACCATAACGAATATCAGGTATGGTCTGGCTGAAGACCTTTAAACTTAGCGCTCTCGGGAGGCAGCCCGAGGATGTAGAGTATTGTATTTGTGTTTTGTTTTGTTTTGTTTTGCTTTGTTTGGTTTTGTTTTGGTGTTGTGTTTGTGTTTTGGCAGGTTATTACGTTTCAACCCTCGCGGATGCAATAATTCAAGTGTGGGGATGTTTGGCAACATCCCTGTTGAGATATCGGCGAATCCAAGAGATGTTTATGAACCGGTCCGATTACCGCAGCTGCATCACTACCAACACTGCTGATTTACTAATCAGGTTGTGTCTTGTTCTCATTTTGTGCACCTTTGTATATATTCATGTTTAAGTTTACGGTTGGGCGGTTGGGTGGTGTTTTGATGTGTTTAGTTTATGGGTTGTGAAGGATTGGTGGTGTTTCAAATAATTAAAAAAAAGAAATTTGGGATTTGAGAGTATTAGCGAAAGCTAATGTTTTGGTTAGAAGTGATCTTTCCCTCAAAACCATACATTGGGACAATGTATCCCAAGTGTGGGGATGAGGGGTATTTTTGAGAAATTTTAAAAATTTTTGTGAAGCCAAGCGAAAATTGTCAAAATTTGAAAACTCGATGTTGTTCCACTTGACACACCGATACCCATTCCTAGTCTTTTCTTGGTGAGAATTTGAGCCACATATGATTATTATAGATAGTTCCTTGTTTTGAGTGGCGGTGTGTGTATTGTGTTAATAGAACTTGTGTACGAATTCTTGTTGAAGCCTAGGATTAGCATGCTTGTGAAAATGATAGGGGACTTTTAGGTAGCCTCGTCTAGATGTGTGGGAGTGTGGGAATTAGGGGTTGGACCTCATACGTTACATATATGAGCATGGTATTGTGAGGGGTGGGGGTTTGGTCCTTAGAAAGCCATGTTTGAGCCTTATACCATTCGGTTGTGACCCAAACCTACTTCCTACAAAATTTTACCTTTTGAAATGACCCGGTTTAGGAGATTTAGTATGTAGTATTGATGTTCTTGTATTTATTGTTGAGATTGATGTGTTATGAAAAAAAAAGAGAGAAAAATATGAGAAAAAATACAAAAAGAAAAATGTAGTTGCGTTGGGAGTTTAAAAGTTGTTGAAATTGTGTATATAGTTGATGTTTGTTTTGCTTAGTAGTGAAAATAAAAACCGGGTCAAATCAATTAGCTCTTTCATATATATTCCACCATTTTCCTACCTTTGCACCTAGCCCCGTTACAACCCGTAAGTCCCTTTGATTCATAAGCATGTTAGATATTCGTTAGGAAGAAACTTGATTTTCATACAAGCTTATTGTCGCACACACACATACACGCATTGAGTGGTTTAGCATTATGTGCTAATATTTCTTGTCACCGAGAGTTTTTGTGAGGGGTGTGTCTTGTGGTATGATTGAAGGTTAGTAAAAGGACGATACATTTTAGCTTGGTTTGCATGTTGATCGCTTGTGGTTTTGAAATAATTTTTGAATGGGTTGCTTGGGACAAGCAACGGGTAAGTGTGGGGATGTGACGGGTGGTCCGTAGGACAACCCTTAAGAGCCTTAAAACGATTAAGATCCCATGCTATACACGGTTAATTGCTTGAACTTGGTAACCACTCTATGTTTGATGATACAGGTGCTAAAGTGCATAAGGAGTTGATATTTTGATGATTGGATGGAAGCTCAATGTTAGTGGAAGTAGGATTGAAGTAATCAAAATGTAACAAAGGAAACAAGAAGAATCCTCCAAGAAGCGTCGTAGCCTACGGTCCTTACCGTAGGTTACGGTCCCTATCATTCTCAAATAATCATCGCCGTAAAACAGTAATCACGTGGCGTAAGGTTTTAATGGGTGCCGTAGCCTATGGTTTGGCACCGTAGGTTACGGCGCCATATGTCGACTTCTTTGATTGGGCCGCCACACATTGGGGAATATCACATGATTGGGCATCTGGTGGACAAGATTGAAAGTCAAGCAAGCACATCATCAGATTGGTCTTTGGGGGCGGCACATGTGGAGAAGCAAACAACAACATCATCAACACACACAGACATGACATCCTAATCACTTTTAGAAGCAACACATGAAGAGGCAACAAGGCACACATGGGCTTGGAGACATGGGCCATCATCATCATGATCGATCCATCATATCATCAGCCAGCATCACGTGCACATCTTGGGCTTTGTGAAAGATCATCTTGGAAGGGTTTTTGTTTTTTAACAACAATCATATCAAATTGTCATCAACATCAAGTGGCTTTAGGCCATCACACAAAAAGTCAACATAACCATTAAATCATCACGTGAAGATCCAAAGGATCTTGTGGACTCTTCTCATTGGGCCGCACATATGGAGCCTGACTTTGCTATTGGCGGCAACATTGGGCTGACAACTACATTGGATGGCTTTTGGGATCTCTTTGAGTGGGCCGCTATCACCAAAGAGAGAATAAAACAAAATTACATGTGGGCTTGGACCTTGGCGGCGTGGCTTTGATGGTAAGGAGCATCGTGGACTCTTTGGATTGGGCCGCTAATCTCATCAGATCATCATGGGATCCACGCAAGTCAAGGAGATTGGCGGAAGATTTCTTTGGTTTTGTGAGACACAAAATAAAAGCAAAACATCACATGGATTGGAGAGCATATGTAACTTATCGCATTTAATAACCATTTGATGAAGAGTTAAGGGGCCAATCATGCTATTTCGGTTACAACGTAGAGATTAATCATTTTTTGTATGGGGTTACACACAACATTTGGGGGAGTGAACGAATTTGGGGACTTGGTGGAGGATGGTTGTTCAAGCCATGGATAGCTAAACTCTTTATGGTCATCTTTAGTTGAAAGTTTGTAGAGACAATTTGTGCATGATTTCATATTTCTAGAATGGTAAATTGAATTTATGTTTTAATTATCATGGCGTGTTCTTATTTGCTTGTAAATTGTTGATGCTTATGATTATTCTACTTTGAAACCATACGTTCTTGGTGCCGTTGGCAATCGAGATATCATGGGTAGAACTAGGATCGGGTAAGGGTCAATTGGTCATCGGGTAACAACCTCACGTTCTAGGAATCTGAGTACTTAGTTCCCTTTCATCACAACAAGTAATTGCACATGAACTATGTCTATGTAGTTCTTTCTAGTGAATGATAGCACAAATGTTGAAGCAAACCGGAAACTAAAGATGGTCATTCGTCTCCAAATTGTTTACAAACTCAACTTTCATTTCACAAATTACTTAGAATTTTTAGTTTTAAAAATCAACCAATCAAACCCACTCTTGAATTTATTTTTCTTTCAATTTAGTTTACTTTAGTGAAGTTAGACATACATCGAGATAGCACATATTCCACAAACTCCCTGTGTTCGATACCCACTTACCGCTATCTATTTAGTTGTTATTGGGATTAAATTTGATTGTGACCATGACATCACGTCTGTTAACCGTTTCAAGTCGGTCGTTCTTGGTTAACCCGAAATCGGTGGTCTCGTGGATAGGATCTAGATCTTGAGCCAACACGTTACTAAGAACGAGTAGAGGTTAGAACGAGATCCGATTCTATCAGTTTGAGTGCATTGAGTGTAAAAGAATTGAAAGAATCTCTCAATCCTTTTCACCGTGAACATGTTTAGATTTATGAAAGATCTTTGTTTATTTATGTGGAAATCGGTTAGATTCGAGTTGTTCTTGAAGGGTTGAAGCCAAGACATGAAGTTCTTCAAGAACATCATGATGGCGTCATCTTAGAACATCTCAAATCGGGTGATTTCATGGTTAAAAGTTAAGATTTGAAAGATGGGAAGGCGTAGGAGTGCGTGTAGATCAAGAAAGTACAATATTTAGGACGAGATCTTACCGGATTTGAGAGAAATCGAAGAAAAAGCGAGGAGCACGAGCTGTTCGGTCAGAGGATTTCCAAAAGTAGAAAGTATGAAAGTGACATGGGTATTTATAGGATTCTAAAAGTGGAAAGGGTGGGTCGGTCGGATGACACCACACCCGGATGACAGTCAGTCGGATGGTACATCGGCCGGATGGCAGCCCGGTCGGATGGCAATCCGGCCGGCTGGCATCTGGTTCAAGGGCGCGGCGTGACGATTTTTGATATTTCAATTGCGATTGCGAGCGATGCGAATGTGATGGAGTTTCCTATTCAAATTACTTTTAATCCCAACCACTCATATCTCGCACTATCTCTTCTCCACTAATTATCATACTATATCTACATATAATCATCATTAGTTCGTATTCGGTTTGCGATTGCGATTCGATTGCGATTGAGTTCGATTGCGTTTCGATTGCGATTCGATTGATTACCACACATAACGTAAATAAACATGCACAAGTAACACATAAGGCACACCCACACGTATAATAATCACCAAAATGCGTAATTCGAGTTGCGAGCGCGATATTGATTTAGATTAGATTTATTAGCATTTAATTGACTTTATCGCATTGTTACTTCCTATTATTCACAGTCGTAAAGCGATTCGTAGCGATAAACGTACCTCGATTACTGCGATTGTACTTGATTACTCCACATAATACAACTAACGTAAACATAAAATAGACTAACTACGGTCAAAGAAGTCAAAACAGGGATTGAGCAAGGAGAGACAGATTGCAATTAGCAATCTTTTCTTCCTTTGACTTCAATCTTAACTTTGACTTTGACTTTCGAAACACGGGGTGTTACAAGAAGCATCCTTCCTCTGATGATTGTTCTTCATTTTCTTAGTGTTTGAGGTGGTGAAGTTAGCTACATCGGTAGTGCGATCCATCCTCATACGCTCTTCCTCCTATACGCACATAGCAACCATCTCACTCATCGTCCATTTGTCCTTCTGAGTGTTGTAATTGATCTTGAATGCTTCAAAGGACGAAGGAAGCAAAGTAATGATGAAATGAACGAGGAAACCATCACTGATTTCCATTTCCAGCCCCTTCAGCTTATTGGCCATGTCATTCATCATCATGATGTGCTCGCGAATGCCGCTCCTCCCATCATACTTAGTTGTCACCAGCTTGAGGATAAGGGTACTAGCGTGTGCTTTAGACGTCCCCTTGAATTGTGCCTCCACAGAAGCCAAGTAGGTTTTAGCATCTTCAGAATCAAGAATGACTCCTCTGATTGCATTGCTTATGGACTGCTTCATGAACATGAGAGACATGCGGTTACACCTAGTCCACTTTTCATGAGTCAACTGCTTAGCAGCAGTACTTTGAGTAGTAAGGTCCGCTGGCTTATTCTCTCTTAGTGCATAATCAAAGTCCAGCAATCCAAGTGTAAGCATGAGAGCATCCTTCCATGCAGCAAAGTTATCACCAGTCAAAGGTGGAATCTCGCAATTGGGCGCTGATAGTGGAAATAAGATGAGCAAGTTATGATACTAAGGAAGAAGTCCTAATGTGATCTAAGGGCACGTTAAACTAAGGAAGGCATAAATAATGATCATTTTACGTTATGAAGCTGTGATATTGTCTATTACTAACATCAAAATAATAGAATTAGTTAAAATTCTACTTAAACGAAGACAAATCAGCTTTGGCCAGAAGTGTAATCATTTAAGCATATGTGCAAAGTGATTGTAACAAATCAACTTTGGCCAGAAATTAACACAATCACTTTAGTTATGCACTTGTTAAGTATGCCATCTATGAAGGAATTAAATCAGCTTTGGCCATATATTAAGACATTCATGTTTATGATGCACACTTAACATAACTTTCGTAATATTTGAATGATAAGTAGATGTATCAAATCAGCTTTGGCCAGAAATGGTACATCAGAAGCTCATTCAAGTTAAGCTATTTTGGTTTTGTAAAAAACATTATCTGATTCTGATTAATTAACTAAGTATTTACAAAAACCAATTATTTAATAGCTAAATCTTAGTTTACATTAAACAACCTAAAATAATGAGGTTTCGAGTGAGATCTTGACTCAGTTATGAGGTCTCGAGTGAGATCTCGAGTCAAGTCTCGACTAATCTTGCAACATTATGAGGTCTCGACTCATTTATGGTCTCGAGTCGCAACCTCAGTGTCTCGAGTCGTAATCATGGTCTCGACTACTGTGTTTTATGAGATCTCGAGTGCTTGATGAGGTCTCGAGTCGCAACCATGGTCTCGAGTTGTGAAGATTGAAGCCCTAGTCGAAACCTCAGTGGTCTCGAGTCGAAATCGTTGTCTCGAGTTATAAAGATTTGAGAACACTTATGATTTCGAGTCGAGACCTCGTGGTCTCGAGTCGAAACCTGTTGGTCTCGAGTCCACTGTTAACAGCTGTTAATGCAAAATAACTGAAAGCTCGAAATTTTAGGGATTGTGTGATAGTGTTTCCTGTTTTATTGTTGACCTAAACTTATCAAGGATTTCGAAAAATTATAACTGATTATCTTGTAACAGTTTTTGAAGACTCTAAGAGATAAAATTCAGATCAAAAACAGTAAAAACACCCACTAATCCAGATTTTATTCCAAGACTTAAGGAATTTTTGAGTTTTTTCTTAGAACATGTGATGAACCCTAAAAATAAAACATAATTCTGGAACTCGAAACCTGAATTTTTAAGACTTTTAAACAAATTCCGGTCATAAAAACATAACCCATTTGATTTCGAGTGAACATATGATTAATCTTTTACGAAAACAGGGATTTCGAGTGATTATATTCGACTCGAAACCAACTGTGAATTAAATGAGGCTTTCAAAATTCCGTTTTCCAAGTTTCTATCCCAGAATTGATGGATACGAAAACAGAACTGACTAATTAACATGTGCTCTGATACCACATGTTGGATCAGTTCTGTTTAAACATGAGGGAAAACATGAAATCATACATGTTACAGCAGACAATGCAGAGGAGAATCCAGTGAGAGATGATGCCATGGAGTTCGACATGTTTGTCAGTATGATCTGGTTCCTCCTTAGGGTGTTGACTAATGATGGTGATGATGAAAACCGAATAGGGGATTCGGTATGGGGAAAAGGTCGATGATGTTATGATTATTAGGTTATGTCTAAGTGTGTAACCTTTTAACCTCTACATAATTCTCCTTATATAAGCACCTAAGAGAAACCTAATTAGTTAATAAGGGTAATATAGTCCATCAACAATTACCAACTAATTATTTAATAGGTTATTATATATTTTGATCTATATAATGTAAATGATTATAATGGCTACTAGATTAAATATTTAAACATAGTATATTTAATCTTACAAAAACACTATGTTATTGCCACGGAGGTAGTGGAGTCTTAACTAACCCGGTGTAGGTTAACTAATAATCTATACTTTCTATAAAAGGAGAAATCACAATGACATAAGAAAAGTTGATGTGTTAGCTAGAGAGGTTGTCCAACAAGGCTTTTCTTATGTCATTATTACATCATAAAGCCTAATATATAAAGACTTTAAAATTCAAAGGTGGCCCACATTCAAATTCCAAAGGTCTGCCATCAAACCACTGCCTATCTCCAAACTTCAACCTATGTTATAAATTCAAACCTAATCAAAACCACTGCCCATTCAAAATTTTGGCTCCAGATTCAAAATTTAAACATGGCTCCAGATTCAAAACTTAAACAACAGACGTATAAAAAGGGTAATCTCTGTTTCTCTATGCTTTATCAACTCTCAACTCTCTCTCTAAAATTCACTTTTGCTCTCTCAAATCCAGATCACACCATCCAATTCCTATGATAAATGGACATTGGTTCATCGATTTGAACAGGTAATGTTGTTACCTATTCCTAAATTGACAAGTGAAGGTCAAGAAGATGTGCATATAAGTAAATTTACTTTTGTGTTTAACTCTAAAAACAGTCAACTTATTTCCACGGTTACCTTTTTAAGGATGGTGTGCCTGGATATAAGTGAAGGTCAAGAAGATGTGCATATACATGTTGTTAATACAATCGATGATAGCACTATTAATGGTAAGTAAAGGAAGCTAATATCTGAAGTAATTTCTTTTCCTTGTTTCCATACTTCATCTTTTATAGTTTTGCGAAAAACAAAACCCTAATTCCCAAATCAATCATTAATATACGTATTTGATTCGATTATATAATCAGTTGTTTATGTAATCGTGTTATTGTTCGATCAGGATGACGAAAAAATGGAACTGCGCGAACATTGATACGGCAGTTGCCGATATTTGCCGCCGTGAAGTCGGCCGTATTTCTTGCTGGAAGTTTGCCAATCGCCTTGCTGCATCTGAGGTATTTTGTTCATGTACAGATGGATTAATGTTTTATTTTACCAATTGATTTGTTGTGTATATAGAAAGTATAGGGCAGAAGTGTTGTTTATGTTGAATGGATGCTTGAGGTGTAGGACTGTAGGGCAGCAGTGTTTTGAAGTGGAGGCTGATGTTAATACAGGAAGTCGGGCCTTACCGAGTTTTATAAACTTTCATATTGATATTTTAGAGGTAAGTAAAAGAAACAAACTTCAGTAGACATGTTTCATTATTCTTAAATGTCATGATATCCAGATGTTCCTGATATATGTTCATGTCTTATAGGGAATACTGAGTTTATTTCATTTACTTCAGAATTTGAAGACGGTTTAATCGATGGAAGTAGTGAGTGTTTTCGTTAGTTCTCCAGTGTTTAGGGCTTCTGTGTTTGATTACTGTGTTCCGATTCGGAAGAAGACGGTTGTCGATTGGAAGTTTGTGTTTAATTGTATGAATTGTTCTTCACTCGAGGTATAAACTGTTTTTAGATGTTGTTTTTGACCTAATTTTGTTGATTGAATGTGTTTAGTTTGAGGAATTTTGATAACTGGCTGATTGAGGTTAGTATGATAGTATCAAGTGTTGTTGATTGAGTATATACTATATAGGAATTTAGTAACGGATTTAGCTATTACATTTGTATTCATAAAAGGAGACGGTAGGACTTTTTGTCTACTAAATAAACCTCTTAAAAGATTCAAAGCTTTAGTTGTGATTAGAAAGAGGATATCATAAGGACTGAGATGTGTAAGTTTGGCTCTAATTGCACATAACTTCTATTACATTAGGACTGGGATGTGTAAGTTTGGCTCTAATTGCAAGTTTAACCACCCTATCAGAAGGAAAATCCAGGTCATTATTATGTCTTTTTCTTTCTAACTTGTGCATTTCTCAGCGATATTAGTTTTTTTATTTTGAAAGAATGATTTACTGTGGTTATTTTTCAATCTTACCTCAGAACTGGAATACTTATGTAACTGTGGTATGATGAGCTTCTTGGTTCTGATTTTTCATACTTTTGGATTGCATGCTGCATAAATAAATGTTATTGTTTAGTTTCCTACTTTCCCTTAGGGTGTTATTATCCTAACTGGCTAACCAACTATGACAGCTGTGAATGGTTAATTAAGTGGGGTATTTTCTCGACACATGAAACTTAATTTCCTTTATATTTTGCTAATGCTCTTGTTTCACACAATGGACTAGCACATGTTAATTACTCAATTCTAGCAAATCACTTAATTATCTTCATTCACATGTGCGGCATTGTAAATTCAGGGGTAGACCATGAAGTTGCCATAGGGAAGGATCTAGAGTATTTGTTGCATCTTCTTGATGGTAAGGAAGCTGTTTGGGACAATATGTTAGAGCGCTCTACCACCAATACGGCTTGTCAAGCTTGGCGTTATGAGCCTCAGGTAAATATTGACATTCATCATGGACAAAAAAGGTTCGGATAATAATCCAAACAATGATCCATTAGCCGATAATAATCAAGTTCAATCACCCTTTCAGAAGGAAAAATTAGGTTAATTTCCAACAGTTAGATGGTGTTTTTAACTGTAACACCATAATGTTATGTTGATTAGGTTTTTAACTGTAGTTAGAATTTCAAGAAACCTCACACTCTGTAAGTTATTGAATGTTAACAGCCTATCAAAGAGACACAGAAGCAAAAGGAAGAAAATGTGGAGAGGCATGCACAGACTGAGTGCAAGGTATTCATGTCTGATGATTTTGATTTACTTATGTGCTTAATTGTATAACCGACCGATGCTAATCAAGCATGCCATTTCTTAGTGGATGGAATGTTCACCTTCATCTTTTTAGGATAATCTTTTGATTGTATACTCAATTCTAATAGTCAATTGGTGTCTTTATGCATTTGCACCTTTCTATAACTTACTACAGTATCATACATCATCAACAGCGGCCTATGTTAGTTTCAGAGTATCCTGAGAGGCCCAGTCAACCTGATTGCAGTTACTTTATGAAAACTGGAGACTGCAAATACCGGACCTCATGCAAATTTAATCATCCTCAGAGCCGAACCACCACAACTTTAAGAGTAAGTTCGTCTCATTTGACCACTCTCTTTTTAGGGATAATTTTTGTTTATTAAATCGACCCATTCGTAAATATTCTCTCAAACTTGCCATCACTAAATGTACATCCACTCACAAGTCATTGTTGATGGCATGCCCTTCTATTTCAGCTTTTAGCTATAAAAGACGAGATTTTAAGACATTTAGAAAAGGACATAGGGGAGTGATGGAACTCAAAGAAGTGCACATAACTTCGAATTCACTACACAGGTTAGTTTGAGAGCTAAAAGTTCAGTTGTACTCACGTATCTTTATAGTAGAATGTCATGCCAGCAGTTCAACATAGTATGTTTGCAACTTTTCATGTTCTGTACACCTTTTTTTTTGCAGAATGTTGTTGGCACTCAGTGATCAGACGAAAGGACAAAAATTACCACCAAATGCATCAGACCAGGAAATGCTTGAAATAGTAATGGGCAGGTTTGTATGTTTGATAAGGGTTTTTAACAATTTGTGACACAAAACGAACACGACACAAGAATAATGTCACACCCCGATATGTCCACGTATTACTGGTGGGCCCGGTGGGGACTATCGTGACGTAGTTGATATCATCATAGTCAAATAATCATACTTCATTGCACAGCGGAAGTCTAAAGTAATAATATTACAAACCGATTCGAAAGTATAATGAAATATTACACAACGGTTGTAAAGTGGATCCACAGGCAGATCTAAAACAGAAAGAAAAAAATATTGTTCAACAGACTTAAAGTATTAATAGCTTGCAAGGCTCTTTATTTAATACTCGGAGTTTCCATCCCATTACGCGTAGTACCTGCACTTAATCTTTTTTAAAATTACGTCAGTTTACACTGGTAAATACAATTAACTGACTCTTTTTGAAAAGTGTTTATAAAATTGATTTAAATGCACAAGGCACAAATATTCTTTTTATAACTTGGGACAATTATTTAAAATAATCTTGTATACAGATTTACATGTTTGTCGTCTGTTCAGGACCCGGTTAGAAGAGCCGGATTAGATTAATTGACATGCCACAAGTATAGGCCCACAAGAGAGTGAGATACCGTTTTTACATACGCAACTGTCAGGTGTATGCCTACACCCCGTGCTTAAGCCGTGGCCATTTCAATGAATGAGCCGAGGATATCTAGGACATGGTCATCAACCCCCCAAAGGCATTGCCTCAAACAAAACAAATTAAAACGGGTTATTTCAATGGCTTAACCACTAATAGATTAAACATTCAATACCCGACCAAGCGGTATTATTATAATACAGTATCCCAAGCCCGTATAACGGAAAATAAGTTAAAAGTATTTACCTGAGCTAAAATATAAATTTAATCTCAGCCGTATATCAAATCAGCAAGTACAGTAGCTTTTACCGGGCTCCTAATCTGGAACGAAGGTTTTAATAACCTATTAGATTCCTAACGGGTCTTATTTAAGTTACAACTTAGACCGGTTAGTTTTAAAGAAAGGTATACGGTTCAAAATGCAAGATTAAGCGAAGACCGGATTAGAATGTGATTTAGACCCAACAAGTATGAAGACTTGTATAAAATGGGTAAACTAAATACATTCTGGATTTTGAAGTAAAAATGATATGGTTTGACCCGTTTCGGTTAATTTACGCAAACTAGTTACATAAACCTTACCGATCGCGTATATGCATAACGGGTAGCCAAATGAGTCATGTATAAGTTCCATAAGTTATGATGCTTAAATTATGTTGTGATATCAGTAGGATATCTTCCATTATGCCCAAACGAATTTAAAACCAATTTAAGCCCCGAAAGGGTATTTTGGTCATTTTAATATTATAAACGGGGCTTAAATATAAACTGAAGATCTGGTCCAAAACCTTCTGTGAAAATATTTATTTTATGTGATTATAACAGCAAGATATCATACATATGTGTGTTTAATCGTTTATGGCCAAACTATGAACCGTAGGGGCATTTTGGTCATTTCACATATGCTTTATAGGTCAAATCTGGAAATCTAAGTTCAAGACATAAGCTTACTGTTAAATTATAAAAAATTACTTTTAAAATCAGTAGCTAATAATTTTTAAGCGTTAAATATGGTTTTAAACCATACTATGCGCTTAATAAGCGTAAAAGTCGGTATTTGACGATATTTGAAATGTTTATAAATTTTTGAAGTCCTGATCAGTTTCTGAAGCTTAACATATTTTATTTAACATATGAAATCAGTAGGAAAAGGTTTGTTATCAAAATGTTATGTAAAACTATTTTATCAATAAAAAGGTCAATTTCGTCAATACCGAATTTACACTAGAACTCTATTATATGATCAGTATAAAATTTGAAAAAAATTTCCAAAAATCCCTAAATATTATATTATAATAGTGGGTAGCAAGTTTGGTGTAAAAATTTGGGTTTAAACATGATTTATGCGGAAAATGCCTTTTAATTAACAAAAAGCTTTCAATTTACGATATCTTGCATAACTCCTAATTTAGACCGTAAACTGATGTCAAACTTTTAGGACATACTTAAATATCAGTAACAAAGGTTTTTGTCCTCTCACATTTTCAAAAATCTCGTTTTTATAACATAAGGGCAAAATGGTCAACTTTTAAGCATTTAACAGAAACATGTAAATGATTCAGATTTTCTAAAGGACCATGTAGTATAACCTCAGAGGGTTATCCTAACATATAATATGGTCACAAAGGAACTTTAAGGCATAACTAAAACTAAGCTAATTCAGGTCAGAACTGAAAGTCAAAGCAAAAGTCTATTTTTGCGACTTTCGGTTGCGAACCGAGCCTAAACCCAGAATTGTCAGGTTGAACATGCCTAAACCTGTTCTTATATTATTTACCAAGTTATTTAAGTGTTAAAACATGTTCCATAACTTCAGCATTATCAGTTATGAATTATTTTGCAAAAACAGTCTGTTTGACTTTTCTGTTAAGTAGTTTGACCCGACAATTGACTGAGATAGCGTGATAATTAGGAGATGCTCTTTTAAGGGTTTAACACCTACATAATTACCAACACATAGCCACTTTCAATTCGAATAATGGTTGGACCGTTAGTGATTAATCACAAAGTCAAAGCGTAATTACGATATCTTTGACTTTCGGTCATTACACTAATGAAAACATAATTACAAAGGCTAAGCACACTTACAAGAGTCCTTAGCACGAAAATTTAGACTAAGAGAGCTTCCTTCCAAGGTAGGATGCTCCAGAGAATGATTTTAAAAGCTCCAAAGCTTGAGAGTGAATTGAAAGTATGAAAATTGAACTTGCAAGTGAGAATGGCTGCCAAATCTTCACCTATTTATACTACTAGAGGTTGCCACCAAATCATTACAGGTGTTAGGGCTCTCCTCTGATAATCACAGGTGTCCAAAATGGTTTTTAAAACCAACAAATAGTCCATAGAATCGAATTAAACCATGCAATGGTGAAGAGAATGGCAGAACCTGCACCTGTGCATGACTTCTGCCCAGATCATGCCGTCGTGTCACGCGACAGCAGAGAGACATAGGTGTGGCGTGATGCCACCAGGTGTATTACCAACTCAACAAGTTTCAATCTTGACACTTTCACCCCTGAACCTTTTAAAACGTAATATCTTTCATCTTAAGCACATTTAACCCATATAATTTATATTTTCATGATCCTTAGAGTATAACCAAACATCGTTAGGTCCGGTTTCGTTAAACGATAACCGAAAACACAAGTTTTGCCTTGTTGACGCTTTTAACCCCTTAATTACGAAAGTTAACGTATTTATCTCAAACGATATCGAAACCTTGTGAAAATTTCGTCACTTATTCTTGGGAGTATAATTTATCGTTACAAAGATTTAGGTTCATTAAAAGGTCACTCAGAGGTATTACTTTAACATGTTGACACATTTAACCCTCGCGTTTTGTAAACTTTCACTTTCTTCCACAAACGGTTTCATACGTTTCACAATTTATTCGTTTTTGGGTATAAACATCGTGTAGTATCGTTGAAAGACAAATTTTCACATGTTGACACTTTGAATCCTTTTACACACATACTTTCTTCATTTGTCAACTTTAGTCCCTCGTAATCAATTCGTTACATGTTTAAAGTTCATGACACGTGTCGATATTATATTGGACATGATTTTGCGAGGTGTTACAAATAATCAGGTTTTGTGTTGTCATGTATAGCCCATTTAATAATAGACGGTTCGTGTGCTTTGTTTAAACCATTTAATTAAAAGAGGTCAAGCTGCCAGCCCATTTGCATAATAGTAGCAACAATTTCTCTTTACAATGAAGCCGATGATGAAGTGATGATAAAAGATAGAGGGTTAGATGTCGGCGGATCAAACTGGGCAGCAGCTGAGAGGTCGAGGAGGCGTTCACTTCCAAAGCGATTTGAGGAGTCGTTCTCAGTTTCACGGTTTAATGGTTTGGTATAGCAGTTTGAATTGGTTTATTAAATTATATTTTAAAACATTAGTTTATATATCAAAATTGCTAAAATGTTAAAGATAGTTCATGAATACATAATTAGATATTTGAAAAATGAATCTATATATATATATATATATATATAGGGTAGGGTTCTAGAGTGAACACCCTCCTAATAGTGAATTGTGTGAACTTATATGGACCGTTGATCTTCATCATCTTAAGATTTTAATAGAATGGCAAGATCGTAATTATTGGTTTAATTTTATATATTTAATTAAATGTAGAAGGGTATTATTGTACATTTAAAATTAACAAATATGGAAGGTTGTAACCGAATAGCTTAATTATCTATCATTATCTCCTCCATTTATTATGGGTTTTTGTTTTGTTTTGAAATAATGAAACTCAAATTTAATTTCTATTTGTATGTTTTTTTTTGTTTTAAGACTTTTATACACCTCAGTTTACTTAATATAGCCTATTAATAATAAATTTTATACAATAGATACACAATACATAGGTGCACGGTTATGATAACCAATATGATACACAAATTATGCAACTCAGTACACATGAGTACTAGTGTATAAATATTCAAGTACACATGTGTACAGACATAGCAATCAGGTAAGTATACAAGTGTTCATGTAATATACAGTATATAAAACACATATTAATAAACTAAGTAAACTTCTGTAGGGATTTATGTAATATACAGTACACATGGTTGCCGGAATAAAACTACAATAACCAAATCAACTACCAGCGAGGATATAGTTGCGATCGATCTTCAGACGAAAAATTGACGTGATGTACAATGAAATTGGAACTTGATTTCCTGGGTTTAAGGAACTTATGTACGATGAAAGAAATGAGGGTTATACACATTCGTATAAAAGAAATAAGGAAAAAAATTAAAACTTTGATTGATACCTGCAATATCCCACAAATCAAATCGTCTTTTGAAGGAACTTGAATTGTTGAAGAAGAAGGAAACATTGGAACAAAAAAGGGAGGTCTGATCTTCTCGATTTAGAGAGAGAAGGTTGTAATTTTGTTTATGAATCATTAATTTGAATTCCTAAAATGCAGGAATTAGGTAGAATATTATGGTAACTGATTAGGATAAATCTTAATTATAATTGGTTTAAAATTAAATAAGAATTAAATATAATTTGTTAATGACAATCCTATCATTTTAAAATCAAGGGCCAAGATGAGTTCACACAGTTCACAAATGAGGGAGGTGTTCACTCTTGATCCTAACTCTCTCTCTCTCTCTCTCTCTCTCTATATATATATATATATATATAGAGTAGGAGTTGGGTGGAAAGTCTATTTTTCCTAGAAAGTCTAGGAAGGAATAAGAATTGGACATGTGTCATTGAGGGATTTTAAGTAGAAGGGCTATCATGTAATTTCACATTTTAATTTTATTTTTGGAATGTATCTTCATTAACTAAAATTCCATGATTTTCGGAATTTTTATTATTTTCGAATTCAAATCTGGAAGTCAATGTGTTCATTAACTAAAATTCCATGTCACATTACATCGCATATTCCATTGTTCAGAAGATTACTGGAATTTATCAGCATGTTCTTGGTGCTGTGTTTGAACAGTTTACAGGGCTAAAGTCAATTTTTTTATAGATCCCACAATATAAAAATGGTAAAACACATGGTATGAATCTGATTGCTGTTAAAACACAACTGTATGAATCTGAATGCTAAAACACAACTGTATGAATCTGATTGCTGTTAAAACACAACTGTATGAATCTGAATGCTAAAACACAAGTGTATGAATCTGCTTGCTGTTAAAACACAACTGTATGAATCTGTTTGTTGTTAAAACACAACTGTATGAATCTGAATGCTAAAACACAACTGTATGAATCTGCTTGCTGTTAAAACACATCTGTATGAATCTGGATGTTAAAACACATCTGTATGAATCTGCTTGCTGTTAAAACACATCTGTATGAATCTGGATGTTAAAACACATCTATATGAATCTGCTTGCTGTTAAAACACAACTGTATGAATCTGCTTGCTGTTAAAACACATCTGTATGAATCTGGATGTTAAAACACATCTGTATGAATCTGCTTGCTGTTAAAACACATCTGTATGAATCTGCTTGCTGTTAAAACACAACTGTATGAATCTGTTTGCTGTTAAAACACATCTGTATGAATCTGAATGCTAAAACACAACTATATGAATCTGCTTGCTGTTAAAACACATATGTATGAATCTGGATGCTAAACCACAACTGTATGAATCTGCTTGCTGCTAAAACACAATTGTATTAATTTGCTTGCTGTTAAAACACATCGTCAAGAAAACGGAGATGATAAGAACAATATTTGAATGGTGATGATGAACTCGGAGATGGAGAAGTGTTTTAATTTGATCCGGTGCTCTCCATTGTTTCTAAAGTTATCTTCTTCCATGATTGTAGTTATTTTTGGTAGGGATTGGGGTTTCCAAGATGGGTTTGGAGAGAGAGAGAGGGAAAATCGCTTGAATTTAGGAACTGGCGGTTATCTAATTGAATTAAAACACGACCATTGACAAAATTGCCCCTACTCATTTAAAACAATCAATTAATTAAACTCAAATATTACAAGATTGCCATTGATTTAATCTCAACCCTTAAACACACCAATCGGATGGACCAGATCGCTTCCTAGACTTTCTAGGAAAAACACACTTTCCGTGCGAACCCTACTCTATATATATATATATATATATATATATATATATATATATAATTTTTCCATTTTCAAGTTTGAACACTATGGATCTTTAGCAGCCCTTTGAACATCTGTTCAAGCTTAAACCAACCGGAGGGATTTAAACTTCTATTGACTTACCAAATATCTATTCAGGCTTAAATAGATGTTTGGCCTTCTATATAAGTGCGTTGTCTCTAACATGGCTTTGCCCTTTGAACACACTTTTCTTCTTCTTCAACAGTGCTTTCATGTCTTTAACAGATCTTTGAAGTCTTCAACACTATTAGATCTGGTGAAGACTATTATAGCATCTATTTGAAGACTTCAAAGATCTATTAAAGACATGAAAGCACTGTTGAAAAAGAAGAAAAGTCTGTTCAAAGGGCAAAGCCCTGTTAAAGACAAGGCACTGATATAGAAGGCCAAACATCTGTTTAAGCCTGAACAGATGTTTGGTAAGTCAACAGAGGTTTAAATCCTTCTGTTGGTTTAAGCCTGAACAGATGTTCAAAGGGCTGCTAAGGATCAATAGTGTTTAAGCCTGAACAGAGGTTTAAATCCCTCTGGTTGGTTTAAGCCTGAACAGTTGTGTGCATTTTTACAGATCTAGGTATGTTTCTTCTCGATTTTGTCGAATCATTATGAAACATGTATTTGGCAAAGGTCTGTTTTATGTTTCGAAACCTCTGTTTGTTGTGAATAGATGTTAGAACATAAAACAGATGTTTGAAACCACTGTTGGGTTAAAACGGTTGTTTGAAACCACTGTTGGGTTAAAACAGTGGTTGAAAGCGCTGTTGGTTTCAACTCCAATATTTTAATGTAGTACAATCCACTTATATCCACTTTTTCTTCATAAAGAATAATAAAAACATATTCATATTGACAAGGTTAAGTATTTGCAAATTAAATAATGATGATAGTATTTGCAATTAGAGGGCTTCATTTAACACGTTGGTTTATAAGTTAGTCTGTTACTCTTTATTACAGGCGCTTCAAATTGAGAAAATTGCAGGCAAGTTTCATGCAGTAATAACATAGATTGAAGAGGCGTTCAGCCAAATTCATTATCAAAGACTCAATATCCGAGTCTTTGATACACAGTTCATCTATATTTTTGTCTAACCTTTTGACTTTTCTTCTTTTCTACTTTCCTCTCATTGTGAGCACATACCTAAAGCTACTATCTTGAAGATACGGCTGCAATTGAAATCGAAAAAGCAGACCTAGATGAGGTTATTCAAAATTGGTACGCATTCAATATACAGTTTTATTATTCTTTCAAAACATACTGAATCATGGGATGATTTTCTTTAGTGATGACTATTGTTTTGCTAATGTAAATAATAAACTAATATAGTTATATTTGACTTGTTTTGACCGAGACTGAAAATGAACTATTTTGATGGCAGGATCAGAAGAAGTGAAGATGTGCATGGTGACAACATTGGCAGAAATGGAATTAACTGATCACTACAAATCTTCTTTATTTGAAAACAGTGCACTCGATTCATTTCTTCACTTAATCTCACACGGAAACACTCGAATGAAAGAAACTGCAGCTAAAGCAATTAGGAACCTCTCAGCCTTTCCTAAAAACAGCATACAGATGATAAAAAACAGCTCAGTCAACTCTTGGTCAATCCTCTCTACAGTCACACGTCATCACACTATTTACAGGATGAGCTGGCAGCCATAGTCATGCATCTTGCCACGTCAACCATGTCACAGAATTACAATGAGTTACCTGTTTCATTATTTGAATCCGATGGAGATATCGATAGCCTTTTTTCTTTTACCGGTTGTTCAAGACTTTTGGTTCAAGAAAGTTGACTTCATTCTTTTTATGCCATGTTTGATTCGCTTTTAGCTACTACTGCCAAAACAACGTTGAGATAGGTAACATCTTCTTTCCAATAACTAAAATAAATAGTGGTTAATTTATAGTAGGATTTCTTACTTTTTGTTACATGATGTTTCAGAGACCGGAAAATATACAATTGTTGGTGGATTTGTGTAAAAACAAAAACCGGAAAATGAGAGCAAATGTTGTTAAGTTATTTTGTTGTTTAATGGAAGATGGTGACGACAAAGAGATTACAGACCGCATGGGTCTGCAATCAATCGAGACATTAATAAAAATAATAAAATCTCCCCTTGATGAAGAAGAGATTGCTTCTGCAATGGGTGTACTTTCAAACCTGACTCAGTCATCTCAACTCACCGAGTCACTATTAAAAGCAGAGGACTTCACGTTATTTCCTCGTGTCTTCGTGACATAATGCAAAACCGGTCCCACAAGAAATAATTAATAGAGAACACAATCAGTTCGCTTTGCCATTTTACAATCCCTACAAACCAGACTTCACAGAAGAAAGTATGGGTCTGCCAGACAATCTGAAGCATGTCTCGAATATGGTATGCACGGGTCTAATCAGTTTATTCTAAAGTGTTTGGTTTTTAAAGATACAACAAAGTCATTGGAGGTAAATTTTATTCGGGAGACTGTTACGCTTATCACAGTTGCGGTTGAATCCTATTCACAGAAATGGCCTGCTTGAAATAGTAATTTTTGGGTATTTAGCTGCAGCAGTCCTTCAAATCATGGTGTAGCAATTCAAAAAGGAGAAGCATGAACTATCTCCTTTGTAATTTCATCATGTACTTTGTTTTGTTGTTTTTGGTGATTGGTGGTGGATAAAGTTGGTTTCCTTTTGTTGTTAAAAAAGAATATAGCTTTTCTTCGTTTGGTTTGTTAAGACTTATTTTGTTTCCAACGTTTGCAAGGTTGAATGTGGGCTTTCCTTTTTCAGAATGTAGATGAATGCCTAACTAAAGTTAGGTTAAGATGTCCATTTTCATGAACATATGGTAGATTAGACACTATTACGTTTTTAAGTTTATTTGTGTGGGTGCAGCTTGCTATTTGCAAGCTTTATATAAAGCTTTGATCAGCAGCGTTGTAGGTCGTTTGGAACTTTTTGTAGCTCAACAAAAATAATTTGGTTCAAGGGTAGTTAGATTCTTTTATTTTTATTAAAGGGTATGCATGGTTTTCTAAGAAACGACTCGTGTTTGCACACGGGTCTTACCGCTAGTTTAAAACAAAAAACAAAAAGTATGATTGGTTCAATTGGCCATGGACCCACCACTGAAAGCCATCAAGGGTGTTACTGCATTAGCGAGACGGGGCAAAGGATGGTGATGTGGCCTTTGGTACCCCTACGTAGAGGTGTACAAAAAAACTTATTATTCAACCGAAACCGAAAAAAAAACTAGAACCGGTTTTTTTGTAACCGGTTCGGTTACTAACCGGTTTGACCGGTTATAAAAGCGATTAGAATATTTGAATGATAAATCGATTTTAAAACCAGTTATTAAAAATACCAGTTATTAACCGAATGAAGTAAAAAACTGGTTAACTGGTAACGGTATAATAAAAACCAGTTAAAATAACCAGTTAAACCGGGTTTTTTGGGCCCAGCGAGAAAAAACGGTCATATGACCGTTAAAGGCTGCCGTTTTTTTGTTTTTTGTTTTTTTTACCAAAATTCATCTCAAACTTAGTATAAAAGGGTGGTGGGTGTTTAAGTTCAATCACACCACTCTCTAACCTTCAAAACCTTTAAAAAACGCTATCATTCTTGTTCGATAACTCACAAAAAACTATAGCAACCTCTAGTACCAATGATTCGGTCAATGTTGGCGAGTCTACAACCGACACGGTGATGCGTGTTGTTCCAACGAAGCGCAACCCCGAGATTTGGTCACATTTTCATTTGTGCGAGATGGCCAACGGTAAAAGAAAAACGCGTTGTCATCATTGTCAAGGCTTATACGCCGAAACCGCAAACTCCACCTTGAAACAACACATCGAAAACCCATTTTGCAAGGCGTTGAAACAACAACACGTTAGTGGTCAAGCTTCCATGGCAAGTGATGGCGCTAATATTTTCAACTACAATTTCAATATGGCTAGGGAGGAAATGGCGAAGTTTGTAAGCCAAGAAAGTTTGCCTTTCAACCACTTCAACAACCAACACTATACAAAGATGGTTCAACGAACTCTCCAACCACGATACACCCATGTAAGTCGTGCTACTCTTAGGAGGGATTGTTTAAGATTGTGGAAAAATGCTAAACTAGAATTAATTTCTTATTTTGAAAAATTAGAAACCGGTGTTAACTTGACTAGCGACGTTTGGTCCGCACCGCACGGTTCACCCTATTCGTATATTTGTGTCACCACCCATTGGATTAAACCGCCGACGTGGCAAATGATGAAACGCATGATTTTGTTTAGATTATTCGATTACCCTCACACCGGTGAAGCTATATATAAAGTAATCAACAAATGTATTACAACATACAAATTGGAAAAAAAAGGTTTTTTCAATATCTTTTGATAACACCTCAAACAATACGAGCGCGGTAATGCGTTTAAAATTAAAATACAATCCGATTTTTGAGGGTATTTTTTCCATAGTCGATGTGTTGCACACATCATAAATTTGGCGGTTCAAGACGGTTTAAGGGTTATTGAACTACAAAAAGAAGCTTTCAAAAGAATGTTACGAAGTATATTTAGTAACACGCAAAGACATGCAAAATATATTAAAACTTGTAAGGAAGCGGGTCAAATATGCTTAGGACCCAATTGGGACGTTGCTCATAGGTGGAACTCGACTTGCACCATGTTTGAAAAAGCTATTTTGCAAAAGGAAAGTTCAATAGAATTTCATAACCTTTTGGCTAGTCGTAGAAAGTGTTCGCCTTACCACCCATCGGGTTGGGCTACTATTGAAACGGTTACACAATTGCTTCAAGTTTTCAAAACATCAGCGAAGTTTGTAAGCCAAGAAAGTTTGCCTTTCAACCACTTCAACAACCAACACTATACAAAGATGGTTCAACGAACTCTCCAACCACGATACACCCATGTAAGTCGTGCTACTCTTAGGAGGGATTGTTTAAGATTGTGGAAAAATGCTAAACTAGAATTAATTTCTTATTTTGAAAAATTAGAAACCGGTGTTAACTTGACTAGCGACGTTTGGTCCGCACCGCACGGTTCACCCTATTCGTATATTTGTGTCACCACCCATTGGATTAAACCGCCGACGTGGCAAATGATGAAACGCACGATTTTGTTTAGATTATTCGATTACCCTCACACCGGTGAAGCTATATATAAAGTAATCAACAAATGTATTACAACATACAAATTGGAAAAAAAGGTTTTTTCAATATCTTTTGATAACACCTCAAACAATACGAGCGCGGTAATGCGTTTAAAATTAAAATACAATCCGATTTTTGAGGGTATTTTTTCCATAGTCGATGTGTTGCACACATCATAAATTTGGCGGTTCAAGACGGTTTAAGGGTTATTGAACTACAAAAAGAAGCTTTCAAAAGAATGTTACGAAGTATATTTAGTAACACGCAAAGACATGCAAAATATATTAAAACTTGTAAGGAAGCGGGTCAAATATGCTTAGGACCCAATTGGGACGTTGCTCATAGGTGGAACTCGACTTGCACCATGTTTGAAAAAGCTATTTTGCAAAAGGAAAGTTCAATAGAATTTCATAACCTTTTGGCTAGTCGTAGAAAGTGTTCGCCTTACCACCCATCGGGTTGGGCTACTATTGAAACGGTTACACAATTGCTTCAAGTTTTCAAAACATCAACAAAGACTTTATCGGGGGTTTACTATGCAACAAGTTCATTGGTACTTCACAATTTGTTTAAAATGTGTTTGAAATTAAACGAGTTGTCGATTAGAGGTAGACCATATTGTGACATGGCGGATACGATGAAGGAAAAACTAAGAAAATATTTTAAAGAACTACCGGCGGTTTTCACTTGTGCCGCCGCTCTAAACCCTTGTTTTAATATTTTTGGAACCGAGTCTTTGATTGAAAAAATTGCACACGAGTTGAATTTAAACACCACTCAAGAACCAAACTTTGGTGAAGCCGCAAAATGTCGTTTCAACGATCAACTTTCAAAATTGTTTGATGTTTATGTAACAAAATATGGTACAACCTCGTCACACATTCACGAGTCAATGAGAAACGCCGCTTTCGGTGAAGGTTCAAGTATGGAAGATCAAGATTTGTATGTTTATAACCAATTGTATGATAAGTCGAGTCAAATGCATCGTGGTAACACTAGTAGTAGTGAACTCGGTCGGTATGGTGGGTCGAACTTTCTACAAATGATGAGTTAACAAAACTTTAAAAATTTTGATGTGTTGGCTTGGTGGAAAAGTAAGGAAGATCAATTTCCGATCTTAGCCACAATGGCCCGAGATTTACTAACGGTCCAAGCTTCCACGGTAGCTTCGGAAAGTGCTTTTTCTATTAGTGGTAGGGTGATTTCGATAAGGAGGACTCGACTAACACCAAAGGCGGTTGAGATGTCGATTTGCTTGAAAGATTACTTGGATGCGGCGGAGAGATGTCAAGACACACGCTCACTCGAGGGAGAATTAGATTACGAAGCCGAAGTTTACGAGGACAAGGTCCAAGCCGAATTGACAACCCCAATGACCGACGAAGAAGCCGAATTAGATGAATTCCTACGCAATAGTTCGAGTTCGGGTTCGGGCGAAGAAGATTAAACGAGGCTTCTCAAGATATATTTTAGTATTGTAGTTCCACTAAATATATATATATATATATATATATATATATATATATATATATATATTAGTGGACCTTCTTGCGGATTAATATTTTAAGTTTATGTTACGATTATCGTTCGTATTTTCATGGTTATATGTAAAACCATTTGTTTCGAGACTTAATGTGTCACACCCCAACCGATGGCGGAAACATCGGGATGAGACGAACAAATTGCTCAAAACAACATAACACTAAATGTGACAATATGAATTAAATCATTTTATTAAAACTAAAGAATAATACAGTGTTTCAAATAAAGACAAATTGCAACAAACATGGTTTATTATTAAAACGGGTATCTAGTCCATCCTAACTTGATTTCTTCATCATCTTGACTATTAACCTACAACATGTATTAAAATAACATCAACAAAAAATGTTGGCGAGTATACAAGTTTGATACATAGCATAGTAGAATAAAATGTTTAAATACTCATATCCAACATGAACAACATAATACAAGTTACTAATATGCTGAAACAGTGTCACTATATGTCAAACCCAAGTTTCCAACGCACACGCCCCAAGACTCACTCAAGGGCGGTGCGTACTCCTGTAGCATAGGAGATTTAATAAGTCTCAGAAGTTTAATAAGTCTCAGAAGTTTCCAACGCAAACACCCCAAGACTCACTCAAGGGCGGTGCGTACTCCTATAGCATAGGAGATTTAATAAGTCTCAGAAGTTTAATAAGTCTCAGAAGTTTAATAAGTCTCAGCCAGGTTAATGAGCATATAGACACGAAAGCTTACATAACATACGAGATTAACAAGCATCAAATTGTTCCATGTTTAAAATTGGATAGAGTGTGCATATAACAAGTTTCAAACGTTGCGTGTTTTTGTATAGAATACATGTTGCACCCAAAAGTGATAAAATAAAAATGGGATCAAGTATACTCACATTGATTGCGTTGCGTTTTTCTTGGTAAAGAGATTAGAGATTGCCCACGAGATTCCAAGTGATTACCCTAATTGAGGAAAACGTTACCAATTATTATGGTTTGACTTTTGGGATTGTGATATCCATGATTTGTATTGTTACCAAACATAATAAGTTAGAATTTTATTAATGATAAAGCTAGTAATAATAATAGTAGTATTTATAATACTAACATTATTTTATAAATTAAATAATATTAATAATTATAATAATAATAGTTGAAATAAGGATAATACTAACAATAATATCATTATTAGTAATAATTAAATTTATAATACTAATAATATTAACAACTAATGATAATAATAAAATTGTTTTTTAATGAAAATGATAATATTTCTAATAACAATATTAATATTGATATTTATATAAAAAAATAATTAAATAAATTTCAGTGATTAATAATTATAACAATAATAATAATACAATACTAATAATAGAATAATGATCATAATTTTATAAATTTAGGTTAATATATATGTACTAATAATAATAATAATTCTGATAATGTAATTAATAATTCTGATTATTATAGATTAAATGAATCCGATTAATAAAAATTCCGATACTAATAATTCTGATTATTATTAATAAAAATTTCTGATATTAACAAACATTTTGATATTAATAATAAACCTAATTAATTATATATATATATATATATATATATAATAATCCTGATTAAATATAATAACTCTGATTAATTATATAATAATAATAATAAAATTTCTGCTTAAAAAAATATTAACAATAATTGAATAAATATAACTGGATTTATATAAACATTATAACTGGATTTTTATAAAAATAATATTAATAGTTAAGTTTATTTAATATTAAACTAAATATTAATAATAATAATAATAACTGAGTTTGTTAAATAATAACAAACTAGCAATAACACCCGCGCGCGTTGCGGCGCAGGTACATCGCAAACATCGAATGGATTAGTTCAAACATTATGTGATGTGTTAACCATATGAAAACGTGCATTTCGACATATCATAGAAAACATAACAGGTATAACAGAAAAATTGACATGTATAATCGAAAGAGATTAATTAGAACTTTTGGAAATAAAGGGAAAAAAAAACCACAATTTGACTCCACTCGGTTCGAAACAAAATTTGCGAAACATTCATATAATAAGCAAGTAAGCATATTATGTTTGACCTCACTCATTTCCCAAAAAAAGTTTACTTTGAAACATACACCAACTCGAATTTATACCAAAACGTACATATAAATATGGACGTAAAAATGTTTTTTAAACAAAAGCATATTATATTTGATCTGACTTATTTCCAGAAAAAAGTTTATGTCGAATAGAGAAAATCGAATTCATACCGACACGTACATAAAAATATGCACTTAAAAATAGTTTTTTTTTTTTTTTTTGAAGTAAAGGAAGTATAAGGGTAAACTTGAAACAAATTATTTTTAGTTAAAAATTTAATAGGTTAAACATATGTGTAAAAATGTGTCAAGTAGCCCAATGCCACACCACCACCAATAGAAGAGCTCGTAAAATAAAATAAATAAAAAGAGTAAAAATAACTTTGAACGAAAAACAGACGTAAAGTCATTGAAATGCGAAGAAATTAGTCTGAAATGTAAAACGTAGAAAGAAAAAACTAAGTCAATTTAGGACCCGCACATTAGAACGAACTTGTCAAACGAAGCATAATAGACGTGTTGCGACGGGCCTGTCAAATAGGAAAAGCAGACAAAAAACATTGAACCATACACACACGTTGCAGCGTGTTGACTCGCCAAATTTTGAACGAAACGTAGAACAAAAAACTTGTAAAGGATGAAAAGTATAGAGGACTAAAGTTGAAAATAAAAAAGTGTTAAGGTTAAATTGTAAATAAATAAAAAAAGTTAAATGAAAAGATAAAAACTTTAAATGGAAAATGAAAATGAAAAATAAAAGAAGATTTTTTTTGAAAATCACCCCATGCACATGGTACAACTAATAATGCAAGAAAAACTTGCTTATTTATAGTATAAAAATTATTAATTAATGATATTATTAATAAAACAATAACAATAAACAACGAACTTTAAGTGTAAACCGGAAAGTTGGCCGGAAACTGTATCAGAGAAGTTACCGGTGGGAACGGGGGTGGCAGTCGTCTTCTCCGGCGGTTACCGGTGGTTCCGGCGGTCGCAAGTTCTTCCGGCGAGTTGCAGGTTCTTCCGGTGGGGTAGTGAAGGTCGAATGGTGGTGGGTTTCGGAGGTGGTGAGTGCCGGTTTATATAGGAACCAAAGACGTTTTGCACGATTGGAAATGGTTTCGTAATTTCGGTGATTGATTCTCTTGAATGGGAATTTAACAGAATAAAAGGAAATGTTGATCATGGACCACGCGGTCTCGGTTGTCAATCTCCGATTAATCAGAAGGTTGAACAAAAGGAAAGTGAAGGTCAACGTGTTGCTGTTTTAGGCGGTTAAGTGGAAATTCGAAACACTGAAATACCGGATAAGAGTTATTAGTTTCCATAAACGTTTGGATGTGGCATGCCCGGCCGAGTGGTTAGTGCGTTGCTTTGTGTGATCGAGGTCGCGAGTTCGAATCTGGGGGGCCGGTCCTTTAAAGTAGAATCCCCCATTTTTTTCCTGTTTTTTGGCACTAACTGCACTAACTGAGTTTTCTAACTCAGTTAGTGGTTTCTTTTATAAAAACTAACCTAGTTGGACTAACTAGGTTATTTTGAATGTATTAAAGGATCTACTAACTAGGTTAGGTTTAAACTAACCTTGTTAACCAAAAACTAATTTATTAAAATATTAGTTTATTTAATTGTTTAAAATATTAAATTATTAAATTAAAAATAATAAATATTATAATTATTTGATTTAACCCAAATTTTGGGTATTTTAACGAATTAACGTACGAATTCCCGATTTTTGTACGGTTTAGGATCCGAATTTCAAGACGGGTCGGATTTTGAATATCCGTTTTTTACGGATGTTACAGTCTCCCCTACTTTAGGAGATTTCGTCCTCGAAATCTAAGAGGATCACTTTTGAAAAGATGAGATTTAAAGATTTAGGAGAGAGAATAAATGAGACTTGATCATAATGATTATTTGAGAAAAATTGTTTCCATGAATGCGTCACATAGCATACAAAAGTTTCAATTAGTTTCACATAGCATGTAAAATGTTCAACTAGTTTCACATAGCATGATCATGAATTTCACGTCGTGTAACATAGATAATAAAAACATCGTAGAATTTAGTTTATTCACGAGAGATTATTATTATTTGTTTTAGATTGCGAAGATAGTGCGTATCGTGCTTCCAAGCTTGAAATGAAAGTAACGTTCAAATATAAAGTTTCATTGAGAACGAAAAAAATTTGGCAACTACCTTTGAGGTAAGGAAATCACCCCTAGCTCATTGGTGAAGTTGAAAATTGAGCGAAGCTAATCGTCAAGGTAAGGAAATCACTCCTATCTTGATGATATTAGCATAAAATTTAGAACAATCCACATGACACACTTAGTTAACAAGATTAACGTATCACTGGCATGTGAATAAACATGTCAACCCATCGTGTACCGCAATGTTGACTACCCAACATCGTCGCAACGAAGAGGGTGTAATGTTGTTAATTTAACATGACCACTAGAATACGGGCGGGCGCTACTCCTATAGCACTACGCATAGTGCTATACATGTTAAGGTGTGGGTTAAAGGACAAGTTTATCACATAAGAATAACCCAGTAACACGAATCCAGTATAATATACTAGCATGCATGTATTAGATTGAAATGGTATATCGTACAAATGTAAAACACATGAAAATTGAGATAGCATAAAAGAGATTCAACGTAAAATATGGATTATCACGGAACGTAACATACGACAATTCCAAAGTGAATCAAAGTCCTTTTCAAATTAAGGAAACGTGCCTTGGCCTAATAGACAAATACTCTCATCGAGGAGCGACTAACGATATTTGTCCTTCCAGTTACTACACGTCCTTAATCGATTGGGAAATCGAAACTTTGGCGAGAGCGAAAATCGAGGAGTGGGACTAGTTAACAAGATGCGAGTATCACCTCTAACTTGATAACATCGTACCCTAATGTGGTTGGTACTTATCCTAAGATAAGGGTCCACTGGAATATGAAATGGAAAACTCCCATCAAGGTTTGGATATCACTCCTAACTTGAGGGTAGATTTCGTGCAAAAATCAAAGTATAGCTGAGTGAAAATCATCCCCAAGTGTGGGAATCACCCCTATCTTGATGAGTCTTTTCGATTGTGTTGTAAAAGTGTCTTCAAAGCCTCCAAGTGTGTATTGTGTTAGCCTTAGGAAAGGCATGTATATTAAGAGTCCAAAAGAAAGTAGAGGGAAGCAAAGAAGATAGAAAAGAAGTTGTTTTAAGCAACACATAGTGAATAAGCTCCTAAACTATAGACTAGGCAAGGCATTCCTAATTCCCTATAGTTATGGCTCTGATACCAATCTGGTAACAGAGTACTCCTACTATAGGCTAGGCAAAAGTAAGGCAATCCTACCTAATTCCCTATAGTTATGGCTCTGATACCAATCTGGTATCAGAGTATTCCTACAAGAGACTAGGGAAAAGTAAGGCAATCCTACCTAATTCCCTATAGTTATGGCTCTGATACCAATCTGTCACACCCCAACCGATGGTGGAAACATCGGGATGAGACGAACAAATTGCTCAAAACAACATAACACTAAATGTGACAATATGAATTAAATCATTTTATTAAAACTAAAGAATAATACATTGTTTCAAATAAAGACAAATTGCAACAAACATGGTTTATTATTAAAACGGGTATCTAGTCCATCCTAACTTGATTCCTTCATCATCTTGACTATTAACCAACAACATGTATTAAAATAACATCAACAAAAAATGTTGGCGAGTATACAAGTTTGATACATAGCATAGTAGAATAAAAAGTTTAAATACTCATATCCAACATGAACAACATAATACAAGTTACTAATATGCTGAAACAGTGTCACTATATGTCAAACCCAAGTTTCCAACGCACACGCCCCAAGACTCACTCAAGGGCGGTGCGTACTCCTATAGCATAGGAGATTTAATAAGTCTCAGAAGTTTAATAAGTCTCAGAAGTTTCCAACGCAAACACCCCAAGACTCACTCAAGGGCGGTGCGTACTCCTATAGCATAGGAGATTTAATAAGTCTCAGAAGTTTAATAAGTCTCAGAAGTTTAATAAGTCTCAGCCAGGTTAATGAGCATATAGACACGAAAGCTTACATAACATACGAGATTAACAAGCATGAAATTGTTCCATGTTTAAAATTGGATAGAGTGTGCATATAACAAGTTTCAAACGTTGCGTGTTTTTGTATAGAATACATGTTGCACCCAAAAGTGATAAAATAAAAATGGGATCAAGTATACTCACATTGATTGCGTTGCGTTTTTCTTGGTAAAGAGATTAGAGATTGCCCACGAGATTCCAAGTGATTACCCTAATTGAGGAAAACGTTACCAATTATTATGGTTTGACTTTTGGGATTGTGATATCCATGATTTGTATTGTTACCAAACATAATAAGTTAGAATTTTATTAATGATAAAGCTAGTAATAATAATAGTAGTATTTATAATACTAACATTATTTTATAAATTAAATAATATTAATAATTATAATAATAATAGTTGAAATAAGGATAATACTAACAATAATATCATTATTAGTAATAATTAAATTTATAATACTAATAATATTAACAACTAATGATAATAATAAAATTGATTTTTAATGAAAATGATAATATTTCTAATAACAATATTAATATTGATATTTATATAAAAAAAATAATTAAATAAATTTCAGTGATTAATAATTATAACAATAATAATAATACAATACTAATAATAGAATAATGATCATAATTTTATAAATTTAGGTTAATATATATGTACTAATAATAATAATAATTCTGATAATGTAATTAATAATTCTGATTATTATAGATTAAATGAATCTGATTAATAAAAATTCCGATACTAATAATTCTGATTATTATTAATAAAAATTTCTGATATTAACAAACATTCTGAAATCAATAATAAACCTAATTAATTATATATATATATATATATATATATATATAATAATCCTGATTAAATATAATAACTCTGATTAATTATATAATAATAATAATAAAATTTCTGCTTAAAAAAATATTAACAATAATTGAATAAATATAACTGGATTTATATAAACATTATAACTGGATTTTTATAAAAATAATATTAATAGTTAAGTTTATTTAATATTAAACTAAATATTAATAATAATAATAATAACTGAGTTTGTTAAATAATAACAAACTAGCAATAACACCCGCGCGCGTTGCGGCGCAGGTACATCGCAAACATCGAATGGATTAGTCCAAACATTATGTGATGTGTTAACCATATGAAAACGTGCATTTCGACATATCATAGAAAACATAACAGGTATAACAGAAAAATTGACATGTATAATCGAAAGAGATTAATTAGAACTTTTGGAAATAAAGGGAAAAAAAACCACAATTTGACTCCACTCGGTTCGAAACAAAATTTGCGAAACATTCATATAATAAGCAAGTAAGCATATTATATTTGACCTCACTCATTTCCCAAAAAAAGTTTACTTTGAAACATACACCAACTCGAATTTATACCAAAACGTACATATAAATATGGACGTAAAAATGTTTTTTAAACAAAAGCATATTATATTTGATCTGACTTATTTCCAGAAAAAAGTTTATGTCGAATAGAGAAAATCGAATTCATACCGACACGTACATAAAAATATGCACTTAAAAATAGTTTTTTTTTTAAGTAAAGGAAGTATAAGGGTAAACTTGAAACAAATTATTTTTAGTTAAAAATTTAATAGGTTAAACATATGTGTAAAAATGTGTCAAGTAGCCCAATGCCACACCACCACCAATAGAAGAGCTCGTAAAATAAAATAAATAAAAAGAGTAAAAATAACTTTGAACGAAAAACATACGTAAAGTCATTGAAATGCGAAGAAATTAGTCTGAAATGTAAAACGTAGAAAAAAAAACTAAGTCAATTTAGGACCCGCACATTAGAACGAACTTGTCAAACGAAGCATAATAGACGTGTTGCGACGGGCCTGTCAAATAGGAAAAGCAGACAAAAAACATTGAACCATACACACACGTTGCAGCGTGTTGACTCGCCAAATTTTGAACGAAACGTAGAACAAAAAACTTGTAAAGGATGAAAAGTATAGAGGACTAAAGTTGAAAATAAAAAAGTGTTAAGGTTAAATTGTAAATAAATAAAAAAAGTTAAATGAAAAGATAAAAACTTTAAATGGAAAATGAAAATGAAAAATAAAAGAAGAAATTTTTTTGAAAATCACCCCATGCACATGGTACAACTAATAATGCAAGAAAAACTTGCTTATTTATAGTATAAAAATTATTAATTAATGATATTATTAATAAAACAATAACAATAAACAACGAACTTTAAGTGTAAACCGAAAAGTTGGCCGGAAACTGTATCAGAGAAGTTACCGGTGGGAACGGGGGTGGCAGTCGTCTTCTCCGGCGGTTAACGGTGGTTCCGGCGGTCGCAAGTTCTTCCGGCGAGTTGCAGGTTCTTCCGGTGGGGTAGTGAAGGTCGAATGGTGGTGGGTTTCGGAGGTGGTGAGTGCCGGTTTATATAGGAACCAAAGACGTCTTGCACGATTGGAAATGGTTTCGTAATTTCGGTGATTGATTCTCTTGAATGGGAATTTAACAGAATAAAAGGAAATGTTGATCATGGACCACGCGGTCTCGGTTGTCAATCTCCGATTAATCAGAAGGTTGAACAAAAGGAAAGTGAAGGTCAACGTGTTGCTGTTTTAGGCGGTTAAGTGGAAATTCGAAACACTGAAATACCGGATAAGAGTTATTAGTTTCCATAAACGTTTGGATGTGGCATGCCCGGCCGAGTGGTTAGTGCGTTGCTTTGTGTGATCGAGGTCGCGAGTTCGAATCTGGGGGGCTGGTCCTTTAAAGTAGGATCCCCCCTTTTTTCCTGTTTTTTGGCACTAACTGCACTAACTGAGTTTTCTAACTCAGTTAGTGGTTTCTTTTATAAAAACTAACCTAGTTGGACTAACTAGGTTATTTTGAATGTATTAAAGGATCTACTAACTAGGTTAGGTTTAAACTAACCTTGTTAACCAAAAACTAATTTATTAAAATATTAGTTTATTTAATTGTTTAAAATATTAAATTATTAAATTAAAAATAATAAATATTATAATTATTTGATTTAACCCAAATTTTGGGTATTTTAACGAATTAACGTACGAATTCCCGATTTTTGTACGGTTTAGGATCCGAATTTCAAGACGGGTCGGATTTTGAATATCCGTTTTTTACGGATGTTACAGTCTCCCCTACTTTAGGAGATTTCGTCCTCGAAATCTAAGAGGATCACTTTTGAAAAGATGAGATTTAAAGATTTAGGAGAGAGAATAAATGAGACTTGATCATAATGATTATTTGAGAAAAATTGTTTCCATGAATGCGTCACATAGCATACAAAAGTTTCAATTAGTTTCACATAGCATGTAAAATGTTCAACTAGTTTCACATAGCATGATCATGAATTTCACGTCGTGTAACATAGATAATAAAAACATCGTAGAATTTAGTTTATTCACGAGAGATTATTATTATTTGTTTTAGATTGCGAAGATAGTGCGTATCGTGCTTCCAAGCTTGAAATGAAAGTAACGTTCAAATATAAAGTTTCATTGAGAACGAAAAAAATTTGGCAACTACCTTTGAGGTAAGGAAATCACCCCTAGCTCATTGGTGAAGTTGAAAATTGAGCGAAGCTAATCGTCAAGGTAAGGAAATCACTCCTATCTTGATGATATTAGCATAAAATTTAGAACAATCCACATGACACACTTAGTTAACAAGATTAACGTATCACTGGCATGTGAATAAACATGTCAACCCATCGTGTACCGTAATGTTGACTACCCAACATCGTCGCAACGAAGAGGGTGTAATGTTGTTAATTTAACATGACCACTAGAATACGGGCGGGCGCTACTCCTATAGCACTACGCATAGTGCTATACATGTTAAGGTGTGGGTTAAAGGACAAGTTCATCACATAAGAATAACCCAGTAACACGAATCCAGTATAACATACTAGCATGCATGTATTAGATTGAAATGGTATATCGTACAAATGTAAAACACATGAAAATTGAGATAGCATAAAAGAGATTCAACGTAAAACATGGATTATCACGGAACGTAACATACGACAATTCCAAAGTGAATCAAAGTCCTTTTCAAATTAAGGAAACGTGCCTTGGCCTAATAGACAAATACTCTCATCGAGGAGCGACTAACGATATTTGTCCTTCCAGTTACTACACGTCCTTAATCGATTGGGAAATCGAAACTTTGGCGAGAGCGAAAATCGAGGAGTGGGACTAGTTAACAAGATGCGAGTATCACCTCTAACTTGATAACATCGTACCCTAATGTGGTTGGTACTTATCCTAAGATAAGGGTCCACTGGAATATGAAATGGAAAACTCCCATCAAGGTTTGGATATCACTCCTAACTTGAGGGTAGATTTCGTGCAAAAATCAAAGTATAGCTGAGTGAAAATCATCCCCAAGTGTGGGAATCACCCCTATCTTGATGAGTCTTTTCGATTGTGTTGTAAGAGTGTCTTCAAAGCCTCCAAGTGTGTATTGTGTTAGCCTTAGGAAAGGCATGTATATTAAGAGTCCAAAAGAAAGTAGAGGGAAGCAAAGAAGATAGAAAAGAAGTTGTTTTAAGCAACACATAGTGAATAAGCTCCTAAACTATAGACTAGGCAAGGCATTCCTAATTCCCTATAGTTATGGCTCTGATACCAATCTGGTATCAGAGTACTCCTACTATAGGCTAGGCAAAAGTAAGGCAATCCTACCTAATTCTCTATAGTTATGGCTCTGATACCAATCTTGTATCAGAGTATTCCTACAAGAGACCAGGGAAAAGTAAGGCAATCCTACCTAATTCCCTATAGTTATGGCTCTGATACCAATCTGTCACACCCCAACCGATGGCGGAAACATCGGGATGAGACGAACAAATTGCTCAAAACAACATAACACTAAATGTGACAATATGAATTAAATCATTTAATTAAAACTAAAGAATAATACATTGTTTCAAATAAAGACAAATTGCAACAAACATGGTTTATTATTAAAACGGGTATCTAGTCCATCCTAACTTGATTCCTTCATCATCTTGACTATTAACCTACAACATGTATTAAAATAACATCAACAAAAAATGTTGGCGAGTATACAAGTTTGATACATAGCATAGTAGAATAAAAAGTTTAAATACTCATATCCAACATGAACAACATAATACAAGTTACTAATATGCTGAAACAATGTCACTATATGTCAAACCCAAGTTTCCAACGCACACGCCCCAAGACTCACTCAAGGGCGGTGCGTACTCCTATAGCATAGGAGATTTAATAAGTCTCAGAAGTTTAATAAGTCTCAGAAGTTTCCAACGCAAACACCCCAAGACTCACTCAAGGGCGGTGCGTACTCCTATAGCATAGGAGATTTAATAAGTCTCAGAAGTTTAATAAGTCTCAGAAGTTTAATAAGTCTCAGCCAGGTTAATGAGCATATAGACACGAAAGCTTACATAACATACGAGATTAACAAGCATCAAATTGTTCCATGTTTAAAATTGGATAGAGTGTGCATATAACAAGTTTCAAACGTTGCGTGTTTTTGTATAGAATACATGTTGCACCCAAAAGTGATAAAATAAAAATGGGATCAAGTATACTCACATTGATTGCGTTACGTTTTTCTTGGTAAAGAGATTAGAGATTGCCCACGAGATTCCAAGTGATTACCCTAATTGAGGAAAACGTTACCAATTATTATGGTTTGACTTTTGGGATTGTGATATCCATGATTTGTATTGTTACCAAACATAATAAGTTAGAATTTTATTAATGATAAAGCTAGTAATAATAATAGTAGTATTTATAATACTAACATTATTTTATAAATTAAATAATATTAATAATTATAATAATAATAGTTGAAATAAGGATAATACTAACAATAATATCATTATTAGTAATAATTAAATTTATAATACTAATAATATTAACAACTAATGATAATAATAAAATTGATTTTTAATGAAAATGATAATATTTCTAATAACAATATTAATATTGATATTTATATAAAAAAATAATTAAATAAATTTCAGTGATTAATAATTATAACAATAATAATAATACAATACTAATAATAGAATAATGATCATAATTTTATAAATTTAGGTTAATATATATGTACTAATAATAATAATAATTCTGATAATGTAATTAATAATTCTGATTATTATAGATTAAATGAATCTGATTAATAAAAATTCCGATACTAATAATTCTGATTATTATTAATAAAAATTTCTGATATTAACAAACATTCTGATATTAATAATAAACCTAATTAATTATACATATATAATAATCCTGATTAAATATAATAACTCTGATTAATTATATAATAATAATAATAATAATAAAATTTCTGCTTAAAAAAATATTAACAATAATTGAATAAATATAACTGGATTTATATAAACATTATAACTGGATTTTTATAAAAATAATATTAATAGTTAAGTTTATTTAATAATAAACTAAATATTAATAATAATAATAATAATAATAACTGAGTTTGTTAAATAATAACAAATTATTAATTAATGATATTATTAATAAAACAATAACAATAAACAACGAACTTTAAGTGTAAACCGGAAAATTGGCCGGAAACTGTATCAGAGAAGTTACCGGTGGGAACGGGGGTGGTAATCGTCTTCTCCGGCGGTTAACGGTGGTTCCGGCGGTCGCAAGTTCTTCCGGCGAGTTGCAGGTTCTTCCGGTGGGGTAGTGAAGGTCGAATGGTGGTGGGTTTCGGAGGTGGTGAGTGCCGGTTTATATAGGAACCGAAGACGTTTTGCACGATTGGAAATGGTTTCGTAATTTCGGTGATTGATTCTCTTGAATGAGAATTTAACAGAATAAAAGGAAATGTTGATCATGGACCACGCGGTCTCGGTTGTCAATCTCCGATTAATCAGAAGGTTGAACAAAAGGAAAGTGAAGGTCAACGTGTTGCTGTTTTAGGCGGTTAAGTGGAAATTCGAAACACTGAAATACCGGATAAGAGTTATTAGTTTCCATAAACGTTTGGATGTGGCATGCCCGGCCGAGTGGTTAGTGCGTTGCTTTGTGTGATCGAGGTCGCGAGTTCGAATCTGGGGGGGCGGTCCTTTAAAGAAGGATCCCCCCTTTTTTCCTGTTTTTTGGCACTAACTGCACTAACTGAGTTTTCTAACTCAGTTAGTGGTTTCTTTTATAAAAACTAACCTAGTTGGACTAACTAGGTTATTTTGAATGTATTAAAGGATCTACTAACTAGGTTAGGTTTAAACTAACCTTGTTAACCAAAAACTAATTTATTAAAATATTAGTTTATTTAATTGTTTAAAATATTAAATTATTAAATTAAAAATAATAAATATTATAATTATTTGATTTAACCCAAATTTTGGGTATTTTAACGAATTAACTTACGAATTCCCGATTTTTGTACCGTTTAGGATCCGAATTTCAAGACGGGTCGGATTTTGAATATCCGTTTTTTACAGATCTTACATAATGATATTATGTTTTATCTTTCTATACCTTTATTGTTAAGTTTTAATATAAAAAACTGCATTTACAATTCAAAAAACATCAAAAACAGCTGAAATAATAGCAAAATCAGCAAAAACAGCTGAAAAAACTGGAAAAAAAAACACTTCTGTGCTGTTTCTGCAGTACCGGTTTTTTTACCGGTTTTTCTTTATTGGTTTTTTTAATCGGTTATATTATTCAAACAAAAAAACCGGTTTTTTTAAAAACCGATTACAACCGGTTACAAGTTTTTCATATTAAAACCGGTTAATAACCGGAACCGGTTTTTAAATAACCGGTTTTTTTAGCCCGTTTTAACCGGTCCGGTTAAAAACCGTAACCGGTTATTGAAAAAAATCCGGTTTGTACACCTCTACCCCTACGGTGTGGTTTAAATGCCCTTAATTAGGTGGTGATGTGGCCTTTGAAAGCCCTACTATAACGCCCCACACCATTTAACCTTAAGATAAATCTAGACTAAACCATTATCCGAATAGAGTTGTGGTGCATATTCATACCCGTTCAAAATAATCTAAACCCTTATCTAAATATAGTTGATATAAACAAACATAGATCCAAGAAAAAAGGCATAAGAACAAAAGAATTCATACAAGTTATATATACTAACAATTAACTTGGAATACAGGGGCGGACACACATAGAGCGGGTCGGGGTCCCCAGACCCTAATGTTTTTTTTCCAATATAGTAGAATCAGTATGTTAAATTTTTTAAGGAGCTCATAAAAATAAATAATTGGACCCCATAACATCAAGAGTAAGACTAGCGTAGTGGTAAAATAAATCCCTTGTTTTCCAACCAAAAGGTTGCAGCTGATTGTTGTTAGTGGGAACCATATATCCTGGTGATATCATTTAATCCTTGTTTAACATTAATGTTATTTAATCTTTGTAAAACGGATGATTTGTTATTCGTTTGGAGGTTAAATTGTCAAAGGCACCGTTGTAACCACACTATCTAAAGTAGATCAAGGTGTAATTTTAGTTTATTTACTTAGTTACGAAAGATGTGGTGTTTTTGTGAAAAAATTAAAAAGAAATTAAAAGATGGATATGTTGACTTAAATATAGAAGTAAAAAGACTAACATTATCGGTCCTTATTATTATTAGATTGAAAATTTTAACACAATGTGAGATATGCTATACAAAAGATTGGCCGAACGTTTTAGTGAGGTAACCATCGAATTACTTACGTGTAATAATTTGAGTCTGCATGATAATTTTAGTACATCTAATGTTAAAAAGATTCTAACGTTAACATAGTTGTATCCCTTTTAATTTTCGTAGGGTACAATTTTAAATAATTATCATGTTTTTTTCATTTTGAATAACATCGTATTTTTATTGTGTGTTTTTTAACGAGTAATGATCATATAGTTTTTTATTTGATATTGTACTTTTATTATGTTTCTCGCCCCGACCCGACTCGAACGACGTCCGACCTGAAACTTCTAACGTTTGGTTAAGAAAAATCGTAACACATAAAAAGGGACCCCAGTAGAAAAATTTCTTGGGCCCGTCACTTCACTGCTTGCACCTTTTCCCAAAACATAAGCTCCTCTAATATGGTCTCTATGTTTATCCCTACAAATTAAATGTGGTTTCGGTCATATTTGAATAAACTTATTTTACCTCCTTATTACTTATTGGCTTCTTAGAAAAAAAGTTTTTAAGAAATAGTGTTTGGCCAATAAGGTGAAAAAAAGTTTTTTAGGCATTGAAAAAGAGAAATAAAAAAGTCACTTGGTTGTGACTTTTTAAAAAAAAAAAAAAAAGATCGAAAGGTTAAAAGTCAATAAGGAAAAATAAAAAACTCATTCAAACTTATTCTTCTAATTTAAATCAAGAAATTAGAAATTTGAAGTTAGATCAAATGGAGGTATACATGGTCCCTCATGTCCATTTATTTGGACTTTAGACAATACTTCATAGACCTACAATTATTGGTGTCATGTGATACGTAGCCGGTCACCTTTATTACTTAGTCAAGTTCGTTTGTCACCGACGCATTTTAACTCTCACCCACCGAAAAGACTTAAAGACGACTTACTACTTAATAACATAAATGTAAACATCACTCAAATAATTTATTACCGTATTCATTCAGTTGCAAACAACTTCCCAAACACAGACAAACTCAACATTAAACTAGACAAATCCAGAAGATAATATCGAAGCAACACACATCTTAGCTTATTTTTAGGGTCCCGTTAGATTTCCTTTCCCGAAGTGCCTTCCGGGGATACTGAATCCCGCATATTCTTGCGGATCAACTACCTGATATTCACCTGGATTCGATTGATTTTGACGAACCATTGCAGACTGTGACGGTGCAGACACATAACCGCTACCATCCTTAAAGGCAGGTGCAGAATTGTTGTCATGCACTAACGCACTGTGACTCGGTGGTGCTTGATCACCGGTTTGAGCCAGCCAACGGTTGTCATTCCCACCAGTAATCGAGTTTCCTTGACCATGGTGAAGATCTGTGCGAGATGGAGGTTGAACATGAGGTTCACCAGCCATGGTGCGTTGACCGTACTCTTCTGGGAACTGAGGTTCAGAGTTCCTCATGAGCCCTGGGGATGACATGGACGGAGCTTGGGCTGCATAATCATCTTCCGCGGTGGGTTGATTATTATATGAGAGCTCGGGCTCGACACGCGTGAATCCACCGGATGGAATGGACGGAGGTGGTGAATAGTCCCCGGAATCCATTCTTTGGTGGGTAGAAAATAAAGTTTCCAATGTATGTTTTACAAGATAATAAGATGGTGTTTATATTAACATGCTTGGTAATGAGGTAATCCACGAAGTCAACGTCTAGGTCAACGTATAAGTTGGCTTTATAATTCTAAACACCCTTGGCGTTCTGGTTTTGACATTTCTTCTCCCTAAACTATACACACATCCGTTATACAGGCTTTCACTATTCTCAGATTCCTATTAGCTGTTAATGAACTCTTGTGGTACTATACTTAGAGTTGATAGTTTGAATTGTCTCTTTAGCTCCACTAATAGCCTCTTAATTACTGTAACGTTCTTTTTTATGTTGGCAAATTTCCTGCCTGTCTATGGGATAGATAAGGATCAGAAGTACAACCTCCTTAATGTTGGGTTTCAAAGCTTCAACACATACACAAAGATAAACTCTCGAATACGAAACTTATTTTACTGCTTCAAAACTCACACTTTATTCTTTCTAAAAGTTTAATATATATACAGACTCATGCAAACGTAAATAAAGAAAAACTAACCAACTATGACCACTTCTCCATTATTTGACTCAAGTAACAAACACTAACCCATATTCTACTTAAACCAATAAAAACATGTGACAAATTAACTAAAATTATGCAACCCATTTGAATTTTGTGAAAATGTTTAAGTGTGAAAAAAAGTCACAAGCCATCCGGTCAGATTGTCGTTCGATCGGATGGCGATCCGATCGGACGACAATCCGTTCGACAACCTGCTCGTTTGAAAACTTGTAAAAATTGTTAAGTTTAGAAAGTTTTGCGGTTAAACCGAGACGGTATCACAACGTGTCAAACGACGGAAACCTCATCAAGTCTAAGTCATCTGATCGGATAGGAATCACCCCGTTCGATCCGAACCAACTGTTCTTGACAGATATTCATGTTCAACCCGTAAATCGGTTGTCCCTTTGATAGTAATCCATTCTCAGACCCGTAGGTCGTAAGTCAAGCGGTCTTGACAACCACTTAGACTTTCGAACCCGACCCGTTTGGTCGATCATTAGGATCCGACCAAACATATTTTGTGACCATAGTTGTATATGGAATAACCTTCCGAAGTTATACCTTATGGTCACTTAGTTTGATTAGTTGTATGATAGCTAGTTTATATGCCTTAGGAAAATGACCAAAATGCCCTTTTTATGCGTAATTTGAATTTAAGCATAAGTAACCAAGTTTTTGACACTTAAACTGATTATGCAACATTATTAAACATGTTAAGCATATAATACTTATATCATAGGACTAGTTAGACCCTCCGAACGCGCTTTTGCGCAAATGACGCGTTAAAGTAGCGTAAACTACCTTAACGGGTCATAACGGGTCATAAGCACTTAGGATAGGTTCCAAATCAGAATGTAGGCTTTGATAAACCATATCATATGAGTTTCAACACTCATTTGGTTTACAAGACCTCATTCTACCCTATCTCCCGATTTAGGTCCTGTTTATTAACATAGTGATTCCATACTAGGTGCCACTTGATTCCTTGATTTCCCGAGCTTTGTTAGGTCACTTTATCAAAGATACTTGCAATCTCAAGTGAGTACATAGTCCCATCTTTTACGTTTTCAAATGTTTTGGGTGATTCATATGTGCCTATACATTATTTTCATGATTTCAAGCTATATGTTTTTGTAGGACCGGTTTTGACGCCGTTCGATTGCGTAACGAACATTTCACGTGCGGAATCCGTGAACGTACGTGACCGAACACACAATAACGTACTAGAAACGTGAATCCATTGCAAGATATGACGTGTACGGTACAAGAATCACATTTACAACGACTTTCTCTCTCTAGACTTTCTCTCTCTAAACTTGGATCACCAAATGTACAAATGTGGAGGAAAGTCTTCCAAAATCCTTACTAACTTCTAAACTTATGTCATCAACATCCTATTTATAGGCCTTGGAATTAATGAGGATTCTCATTAATTACCAAAACGCCACCTTACTAATTCTAATTAGTAACATCTTCAAGTCTAGATTTCTTCGTTATCTCGCTACGGCTCGGATTGACGAAGGCGATAGACATTTGTGCACTAACAATCTCCCCCTTGGATATTGCCGTAGTCAATCCGTAGTGAAACTCGTAGCGACTTGTCTTTCTCTCTCTCTAAAACTCGAACAAAGATGTAGTCGACAGACAACTGCACTAACAAACTCCCCCTTTGATGTTGACGGAATCTTTAGTGAGAGTCTTCAAATACTCTTGCTCGAACATAATCCCGGTGGATCTGTCTTCAGCTTCCATTGCTCTCTTTCTTCAGACTCTTCAGGCTCCCCCTTTCGTCAAGCTTCCGTGCTTTTGGGATCGACGCCTTGCTTTCCGAATACAAGCTCCTTTTGCATTAAGCTCGTCTTCAGACTCCCCCTTAGACTCGGCTGTCGGGATCGTAGTCTGGCTTTTCGTAACAACAAATTCGAAACCTGCACATCTCAACCTCTCTATTACAAACCAATAAAGTTGTGATTCAACTTAATGAATCAACTAAACATTTGAGAATTATCTGCATTTACAAATGATCAAATATTTGAAACATTCCAATTTCTAATTCAAATTAATGAATTATCTTAAACATTTCAAACCATTTAACCAACCTGTCTGTTCATCATGTTTAGCCTTTGAGATTTTGAATGTCAGCTTTTCAACATCAGTTGTCGAAAATCTTTTTGGATTTTTCATACTATGAAACATAAATGCAAAGACAGAAATTAAATGCAGAAATGAAATATGTACAAACATATTTTTGTGAGTTTGTGCAAGAGGATCATATCAGTTTTTGAGACATATCACAAGCACCGTTAAGCTTCTAATCGTTTTAAGTTCTAAACGATTCACGTTGATTGACGATATTGTTGTCCACTTAAGCTCAATCTAAAAACTTTCGAAATGCTTACCGATACGTTAAGGTATATTAATTTTGCACTAAAATTCTTATGGACCCCACGATCTCAGCATATCCCCTCATCATGCAGTACACTAACTCGAGTAATGCCTTTAAACTTTCATCAACTGTGATATATGCGAAAATAAAGCAGAATGTTTAAACATTAACAATCAGGTCGATACTTCCGTATACGCAGAGAAAGTCCAATGTTTAAACAAAATAAGAAAATAAAACAAGTTGAAGTTGTTTAGGCTTTAACCACCAGGTCGATACTTCCGTATACGCAGAGGAGGTCCAAAGCTTAAACGAAACACCAAAGAAAATAAAGCAGAACGTTTAGGCAACAACATCCAGGTCGATACTCCCATATACGCAGAGGATGTCCGATGCTTAAATAAAATAAAGAAATCAAACAAGTTTAAATCTTTGCAAAATGAAATGCACAATCACAGCGACTTTTCAGCAAAGTTGTGAAAGTTCACAAACTTAACCAGTTTTATGCTTTTTGGCATTCAGCGATTACCGAGTAGGCACACAGTCAAGAAGGACAAAACTAAGTACTATGCTTTCAACCATGTTTCCCACTAGAACTAGGCTTTTACATTTAAGTTTGTATCGTTATCGCAAATCTACTAGTCTAGCTGAACCTATCGTCACATCTTTAGTGAGACCGTTTATCACATTTGACATTACATTTCTTTAGCATGATGTGATAGTCCACTGATTTACTATCATTTCCTCTTTTTCACAACAAAACTCGTTTTAATTTTTCAATGTTTTTGACATTTTCAAAATTTCTAATTTTTTTTAAAATTTTTCTCCCCCTAAAATCAAAATATGTTTCAATTTTGATTTTCTGGAAAAATTTGAAACAAACTGTACAAACTTGACAACTTGATGAGAATCACTTCAATTCTCCATCCACTTGGCGTAAACAATCAGAACTCCCCCTCACAACAAACTATTTTCCCATTATGATTTCAAAACACTTAAGTTTGTTTTAATCAAAATGGTTTTTCCGAAAAATTAGTTTTGTGTGACATTTCATAAACACGGGGTTTCATCACTTTGTTTTTCAAATTACCACTTGTAAGAAAGATGAATCAAGTACAACCTAATGTCCCTGATTTATCTTTTGAAAGACGAAAAATCACCAGAGTGAAATTTCTCAAGAAATGTGCCGATTCATGTTCCACGCTTACCAACCTGGGAACTCCGGCAAGTCAGGTTTTTCATTTAAATAGTTTCACCCAAGCCTGACTGTCCTTGGGTGATTTTGAATTCTTGTTCAACAATGATGGAAAGTTTGTATCATCCATTGTTAAACCTGAATTCTCAGATTTTACCTCAACAACTGGCTCTTCTGGCTTTACCGTACCAGAATCATTGCCTGAATGTGGCTTGTCTGACTTTATTGAGTCAGATTCATCGCCGACATGTGGCTCCTTCGTTTCCGAAGAAACTGATTCATTGCCACCAACTTTTACCATCTTCTTTTTCTCTTTCGTCCTCAGATTTGTATCTGATGAATTCGACTTACTTGACTTTGCAGTCGAGGGAGTTGATTCATCAGAACTCTTATTCGATCTGTTGGGTGAACCCGAGGACAAAATCTTCTCCAGATATTCTCTGGCCTTTTTTCTCTTCTTTCACAGTTTGTCTTTTTTCCCTTGAGAAAGCTTCACTTTCTTTTCTTTAACTTTAGGTTCTTGGACCTTCTGTTCTTTGACTTTCTGTTCTGAAACTTTCAGTTCCTTGGGCTTGACAGTGACTGGTTTCTTTGCCAATTTCTGAGAATTACCCCTCAATCTTTCATTTGATCTTCTTGGGCAATCCCTGGCAATGTGTCATTTGATTTGACAATTATAGCATCTCCTCGTCTCAAATCTCCAATTCTGGCAGTTAACAGCAATGTGTCCTTGATAGCCGCATCTGTAACACACTCTGTTATCGTACCAATCACCATTTTCTGTCCAAATGCTCAAATCAAAGCACTGTTTGGCTTGGTGATACTCTTTCCTCCTTTTGATTGTTGGATTTGACTTTTGAGCACTGTGGTCAAACCTGCACCATTTATTACCAACAATTTTTGAGTTTTCGTTTTTCAATTTTTGTGCTTTTTGAATGCGATTGGATGATCGATCTGATGAACTTTTATTATCTTTTTGAACAATTTTCAAATTTTTACCTTTTTGTTTTTGTTCTACGCTCTTCTTAACAGATTTCTGCTTTGAGCATTCACCTATTTCAGTAGATTGCAAAACAGTATTTTTGAATTTTTCTTTTAATTCTAAAAACAATTTTTGTTTTTCAATTTTTTTCAATTTCATCATCAGATTTCTAATCACAATCTTCAACTTTGACATTGTCAAAGTTTGTGACATCATCACTTATTGGATTAGAATTGATCGGTTTTGGGCATGAAATATTCACATACGCTGAAGAAGTCACAAAACCTTTCAATTTATTTTCAAGCTCGTTGATTTTCTTTTGAGCTTGTTGTCCTTCTTTTTCAAGTTGGATAATATTCTGAAGATGAGAATTTATCATTTTTTGCTTTTCGATGTTATTTTTGCTAAACACATCTCTCCCATCTTCAAGAATTTTTATTTGACTTTGAAAATCTTTTTCAATTTTTAGTTTTTCATTTTCTGAATTTTTTATTTGAATTTTCAAAACATTTTCTGATTTTTTAAGATTTTCGTTTTCTAATGTCAAACTCTCTAAATCCCTCAAGAGTTTGGCATTTTCGAACTTCAGATTTTCACAGTCTAAGCACTTCTCTGGCATATTTACAGTTTCAGCTTTCTTTTCCACCTTGATAGCTGAAATTTCTTTAACCTGCTCCTCTTCTTCTCGAACGATTTCCTAAGATTTTAATTTTGCTTCATTTCTAATCTTTTGGAATTCACGTTCTCGCTCTTTAATCTTCTCGATAAACAAGCTTAAATTCACGTCTAAGTATATCTTCCTCAAATCTAACAAATACGTGCTCCATCTATCATCCGGTAAAGCATTTGCTAACTTGTTAACCAATTCCTCATTGGTCTTGATTATCTTCAATCTCACCATCTCCCAATACAACTCGATATATCTTTTGATCAATTCTTCAATCGATTCTCCATCGATACCTGAAAAATTATTGAACTTGTTCAATGCAGTATAAATCTCAGAATTCATGTCTTGGTAATGAGAAATACACAGCAACAGATTTTCAATCAATTAGAAAATTTCACACAAATAAAAATCTGATGAATATCCGATTGATGAAAATCCGATGACAACAAATCACTTCGAATTACTCGTCGAAAAACGTCCGATTTCGATCACGATCACTGATTGGGCCGAACAATGTCAAGGGATTGGTAATGTTGGGCGGTGCACTCAAATTCAACAATACATGGGCTTGTGGCGGCAACAGTGATTGGCCAACACTTAGATGGGCGGTGTATTAATGGGCTGTTGATTGGGCCGCTAATGATAATGGGTCACAACAGAAATGATTTGACTTTTTTTAAAAAATAGTGGGCGGTGACAAATGGCCTTCAAGTTAATAGTGGGGCGGTGGAAGTTGAGTTTATTGGGCCGATATCTTAGTGGGGCGGTGACCTAACAAAATTTTAATCACATTCGACCTTATTGCTGATTTAGCCTACAATGATACAATGATTAAATCAACAACACATGGGCTTCATTGATTGGGCCAATGTTTAATGGGTCGGTGCACATGAGACACAACAGCCGACAAATGTTGGCTGTGATTGGGCCATCAATTATGTTAGTGGGCGGTTGTAACAATAACATGCATTGGGCCTTTTTGTGTAATGGGCGGCAATTGTAGGACTAGCATATATGATCACATCACATGCAGACAAAATGAAACTACTCTTCAACAATTTGACCGTCTTTGTTCACCACTAATATGACAATCCTTTTGTAACTTCACGTGCAAACACTCTGACAACAATCTTCCAACACAATTCAATTTATATGCACCAATCTAATTGGACCGTCAATTATCCACATGCAGCTTTTTTTCGATGTTCAGAAATTTCAAACGAGAGGACGTCAGTTTCAAACGGTAACCTCCATTTCAAACGATAGGACTTGTTTTAAACGGACAAGTTCAAACGGGAACCAATTTTCAAACGGTATGGCTGATTTCAAACGACGGAACCTCAATATTCAAACTGTATGGCTGTTTTCAAACGGTCACACGCTGTTTCAAACGGAATCGGATCACAAAAATTCGAATTTCTCCTAATCTGCTTGGAATTAAGATCTGAAACTTGGTAGGGTTGTTAATCTGATGTTTGCGCACAACATATTCAAAAATCAGCTGAAACGGACCGTATTTACCCGTTCAATTTGACGAAAAACGGTGAAAAACGTGATAAACCCGAAAAAAATGAAGAATTTGATGAAATTCAGATCTGAAAACGCCGAATTCTGGTACGAATCGATGTGTTTGATCGTGCAATCGAGCTCCTAGCTCTGATACCAATTGTAGGACCGGTTTTGACGCCGTTCGATTGCGTAACGAACGTTTCACGTGCGGAATCCATGAACGTACGTGACCGAACACACAATAACGTACTACTAACGTGATTCCATTGAGAAATATGACAATTCCGGTACACGAATCACGATTACAACGACTTTCTCTCTCTAGACTTTCTCTCTCTAAACTTGGATCTCCAAAAGTACAAATGTGGAGGAAAGTCTTCCAAAATCCTTACTAACTTCTAAATTGTTAGTGCACAAATGTCTATCGCCTTCGTCAATCCGAGTCGTAGCGAGATAACGAAGAAATCTAGACTTGAAGATGTTACTAATTAGAATTAGTAAGGTGGCGTTTTGGTAATTAATGAGAATCCTCATTAATTCCAAGGCCTATAAATAGGATGTTGATGACATAAGTTTAGAAGTTAGTAAGGATTTTGGAAGACTTTCCTCCACATTTGTACATTTGGTGATCCAAGTTTAGAGAGAGAAAGTCTAGAGAGAGAAAGTCGTTGTAAATGTGATTCTTGTACCGTACACGTCATATCTTGCAATGGATTCACGTTTCTAGTACGTTATTGTGTGTTCGGTCACGTACGTTCACGGATTCCGCATGTGAAACGTTTTCTCATTAATTATAAGTTTGTCACCTTGCCTTTTAACTAGATATGACATTTACAAAGTCTTGATTTCTTCGTTATCTCGCTACGGCTCGGATTGACGAAGGCGATAGACATTCGTGCACTAACAATCTCCCCCTTGGATATTGCCGTAGTCAATCCGTGGTGAAACTCGTAGCGACTTGTCTTTCTCTCTCTCTAAAACTCGAACAAAGATGTAGTCGACAGACAACTGCACTAACAGTTTTCACATGCATAGTACATATCCTAGAACGAATTGCACTATTATCTATGGCTTAAATACTGATTTTTCAAAGTTTGTGAGACTAATTGTTGGTTCATATTTTTATACATTCATTAACAATGATCAAGCTGATTGGTAGTACGATATATCGCTATAGGTTGACACCCCATTCCTGTTGTATGGAATGTTAGAAACCAAAGTTTAAACCAAATAGATTTGCTTTTGTGGTATTTCTATAGTCACCAAAGTGTAGTTTGATACACTAGGCTTGAATGTATTGCCAAATCACGATCTATGGTATATTTCGGTATACCACTAAGGGATATTTCGATATGCTGCCAACGTGATATTATAGTAACCAATGTATAGACTACAAATGTTTTCCAGTTAAGCCATAAAAACTTAGGTTATTTCCAAAACCAAAGCATAGTTTGATATGTTATTGTTTACTAAAGTATGGTTTGATATACTACCAAATCACGATTAAAGTATATTTCGATATACTACCAAAGCATATTTTGATATGCTACCAACGTGATACTGTTTTACTAAATTATAGTTTGATATACTACTAAATCACAAATTAAGTATATTTTGATATACTTCCAAAAACATAGTTTGATATGCTCCCAATGTGATATTGTTTACCAAAGCATGGTTTGATATGTTATTTTCAAAACCAAAGTATAGTTTGATATACTACCGACTTTGTTATTTTCTAAACCAAAGTATATTTTGATGTACTACTAAAGCATAGTTTGATATGCTATTTTCAAACCAAAACATAATTTGATATGCTATTTGCAAACCAAGGCATAGTTTGATATGCTATTTCCAAACCAAAGTATAATTTGATATACTAGTAAATCTATTATTTCGAAACTAAAGTATATTTTGATATACTACTTATCCAATTATTTCAAAACCAAAGTATATTTTTGTATATACTACAAACCCTTTTATCAAAGAAATGCGTTTTAGAAACAAAACTTTTTACAAGGATTCATAGCTATTTTTGTAAACATAAAATCTTTTTCTTATGTTATCCAAAGCCATGATCTAATTCACAAAACCTATGTTACTCACAGACATTTTTATGCTGACGTTTTATTTTCACATATGTTTCAGGTTCTACTATGTGATGATTGTTGACGCATGCTACACATAGGATGGACTCGTGCCTTAGTGACTTTAAAACCTGAAAAACAATTATTTGTATTTATCTGGTTTGTATTAAAACAATGAGTCCATTAATGGAATAAAACAAAACTTCAATCGCCATGTGTTGTGAAACAATGATTATGTGACATGACTCCCCGACGTTTCCGTCGCGGTTTGTTGTTTTACGCGGTCGGGGTGTGACAGTAACCAAATTAGTCACACCTATATTGTTTGGTTTAGGATTAAAGCCTGGTTCGGATATGCGATCGGTGGTCACAGCAGCTGTCACTATTTATAATTTATTATATTTTCGACCGATGTTTATAATTTTCAGATGCTATTTATAATATAGTTTTTCTAAGTTTGTTTTATTAATTTTTGCAACTGATTTGTGACTGAAAAAAAGCGGTAGCAAAATTTGTTTCCATAAGAACGAATATGGGTTGGTGGAACTTCTGTTGCCGTCTTGATTTCGGTTGCAAATTTTGATACCTAATTTCAAAACCGTTATGGATTTTTTAGGGTTTTGAATTTAAAACACTAAGACTAGAAGGTATGGGGGCCGGCTTGGCCCGGCGCCGGACCCCCACACCGCCCCCCTCTTCCGGCTTCCGTCACAAACGGCGACCCACAGCCGGGTCCGCCGTGCCTCCTTCTTCCTTTTCCTCTCACATATACCTATACATATATACATATATATACATAAAGGGGTTCATCCCCCACCCCCCTAGGTCCATCCCCTCCAAGCCACTCCTACGTGGCGCCTATGTGGCGGCTCATCCCCTCCAAGCCCATCCAAACCATACCTTCTAGTCTAACTAGTTGGTAATAATTCGAATTTACCGATGAACTTTCACTAAGGGATTCCTGCTAGTAATCACTTTCATAAAAGGGATTTTTGACAGAAGTGTCCATCCGTAAAATTTATTTAGTGTGACATGTATCCAATAACCTTTATCTCATGGTCAAATTTGTTTCACATAAACTCACCTAAACAAACAAAGACTTAAAAGACGACTTATAATTCAATAACACAAAAGTAAACCTCACTTCAATAATTTATATCTTCATTCATTGATTTCAAACAAGTGAACAACTTTTCCCAAACACAAACAAACCCAAATTCAGATTCAGATTCCAGAAACACATATGACAATCTAAGCAACACACATCTTTATTTGATCCAACCTTAATTATGAATAGTAGGGTCCTGTCAGATTTCCACGAGGAAAGTGCCTTCCTGGGATACTAACATTCTCTTGCGGATCATATGCCGGACTAGCCGCGGATACATGACCTGGATTCGATTGATCTCGTTGATTTATATCGGTGAATGTCGGTGGTGGCTCAGAGCCACTATCAGCAGCATTGAGACCAATTAGAGACTCGTGAACGTGGCCTGCAGCATCAACATCCGGTGCTTGAGCACTTGCAACCTGCACACGATCGACATCCCCACCAGTAAACGAACTCTCAAGATGTCGGATGTCTGAGAGAGATTGAGGTGGAACGTATGGCTCATCAGGCACCAGGCGTTGACCTTCTGTCGAAAACTGAGGTTCGGAGTTGGTAATCCCCATGATTGACATGGTTGGAGCTTGAACTTCCACAGTGGGTTGATTATCTGTCTGGAGCTCAGACTCCACGCCCCTGAAATTTCCGGATGAAAAGGTCGGAGGTGGTGAGTCGGAATTCATTTTTTTTTTCTGATGTGGGTGTTAGGTACAGAAATATCATATGAGATGTATATAAATCTTATATAGACGTTAGAGAAGCTTGTTAATAAAAAGTAAACGTCAATGCTCAATACATGTTGTTTTTTCCCTTATTATATCATTATTTTTTATATCTTTCCCTTATAATATGTTGTTTTTTTTCCGATTTTTTTTTTATATTTTCCGATTAATATGTTGTTTTTTTTTTTTTTCCAATAAAGTTACATCTAATCTAATCTTCTAACTTATAATAAAAGACTCTAAATAATGACACATGGCATTCTCTCCTTCAACCTCATAAATTATAATTATTTATTAAACTTCTTTTAATATTAATAACTAATATATAGATATCATTTATTTTTATTCTTATCTTTATCTAAGATTAACAAATAACTTCTATTTTCCAATTTAGACCCTTTGATTTTTTTACTTTTAACCCAAAGTTTTTCATCTTTTGCAATTTAATTCCAACTCTTTTTTATTTTCAATTTTGGTCCACCATACTTATCATCTTTCCCAAGTTTTTCGTTTCGTCCTAAATTTTGTGAGTTAATGCACCGCAACGTGCGTGTGGGGTTCAACATTTTTTCGTATATTTTTTTCCCGTTTGACTGACCCGTCGCAATACATCTATTTTTCTCCGTTTAACAAATTCGACCAATGCGCGGGTTCTGGATTGACTTAGTTATTTTTTTCTATGCTTTACGTTTCGGTTTAATTTCTTTGCAACGAGCATTCGTGATTCAAAGATTTTACGTCTGCTTTTCGCTCGTCGTTATTTTTTTCGTTTTATTTAATTTGTTTTTACGAGCTTTTCCGGTGTTGGTGGTCGCTGACAGTGGTATAGCATTGGTACTACTTGACACAGTTTTACAACAACTGCTGCAACACAGGGACTTAATACTAGTACTTCTAATAAAGCTTAATGAGAGTCTCCTTACAAGTTAACACCAAATCTTGCCTTGGGGACCCGTAATATTATGCGAACTATAAATATACCCATTAGTGATTAGATAATAATTATTTAATTAATATTATTATTATTATTATTATTATTATTTATTATTCTATAGCTTAGTTTATTTTTTTAATAAAATATGTAAACTACAAGTACAATAAAATAAATAGCAAATGATATAAAAATAATACTCTATAGATTTTACTTATTTATTTCTAAAGCCATGAAACTTACTATTGTTCAAGACCAAAACAATATTTTTTAAAACAATGATTAATAAAAATATGATAATTAAATTATAAAAATGCGACAGATAAATAAAATATTAATATTTTCTCAAAAACAGTATATTTTTTTATAAAAAGTTAGCTGTAAAAGTTCGTAGCCTTATAACGGTTTATGGTCCCGGATTTAGGATTTCTTAAACGATATACTGAGTTGACCAAATTCACGAGTTCCAAATCTGGTTTCAATCCAATAATCATTTTCCAACTATAGAAGCTTGATCTTGTATGTATTTTATGTGTGTGTACATACACAAACATATAGTCCAATATAATCAAAGCCCCAAAGTCCTCGTATTAAGATTGTAAGTGAATAACGTGTATCAATCAAATGATTTATACTTTAAAGTCCATGTTTAATCAAACTCCCAAATCTTTGCTTTTAATACAAATTTAATATATAACCAAAGTGCCTTCTTTAGATTGAGAATAATGGTGCTCTTTCAGTTTTTTTAATCTTTAACTCTTTTATTTTTTTCTCCGCATATGTGTTGGTTAGCTCCTGGCTAGGCGTTCTTGGTTTTAAAAAAAAAAACTTGATGTTCAAAAAAATTATTTAGCGTATTTTGAAAACCAATGAATCTGAAATGTAAAGATGGTTAAAAATAAATACACTTCGAAACAAGATTTTGTTAATGGAAGAAAAGGCAATATATTAGGTTATATAAAGTATAAAGTATAAACCCAATCTGTATGTGTATAGAAGAAAAATAGAAATTAATTATATTAATTTTTAGTTACAAGTAAATGAGTGGATCCATGGTATTCATGTATATTCCTAAAAATTCAATTCTACATGTGGTAGTTTAATATAGTGAATGCTAGTCGGGTGAGGAGGAGGTGGTAGTTGAGTGTTTTAATTACTGGATCGGACTGGGTTAAATCGGCTGGTCAAACAAAAAAAAAACGTTTAACTTGTATATGTGATATGTACTATTGACATTTACTGCATATCTAGTGAAGTAGACTTTGATACTTACCTAAAACTATGGGGTACGGTGGGGCGGGGGTTGAGAGCATGAGTTGACACGTGGAGTTTGAACCCTACTGTCGGTGAGTGACGTGTCAGTAGGGTATGGCGGGGCGTAGCTAGCCCCGCATGGCTTGGCAGTTTATTAAAAATAAAAATAAAAAAAAACCAAAAATTATAAAATACACACAACATTATTCCATATATAACTTTGCAACTTTTTTGTGCATCATCACTTGTACATTATGCTTTAGGTGTTTCCCAAAAAAAGTTTAATTTTTATTTTTAACCTTAAGGTTTTTACCTTTTACAATTTTAACCCTACATAATTTGTTTTTTAACTTTAACCCAAAACTTTTCATTATTTGCAATTTAACTTCACAACATTTGTCACTTATACTTTTCATCTTTCGCAAATTTTCGTTTTACGTATAGTTCTAAATTTTTCGAGTTAATACGACGCAACGTGCATTTGTGGTTCAACGTTTTTACCTCTATTTTTCCATGTTTGACAGGTTCGTTGCGCAACGTGCATGTGTGGTTCAACGTTTTTACCTCTATTTTTCCATGTTTGACAGGTTCGTCGCAACACGCATGTCCTAGGTCGAGTCAGTGTTGGTGGTCGATCACGGTTGTGTGACATTAGTACTATTTGACACCGTTTTACGCCCCGCCGCAACGCGGGGTGTGCTTTGGGGGGTTTTCAAAGAAAAAATGGTTATGCATATGGTTGTCGTAACGTTGGCTTTGGGGGTTTTTTTAAAAAATTGATTTTTTTTTTTTACTTTTCACCAAAAAGTATTTTATAAATTACTTTTAACTCAAAACTATTTGCTTTTTTACTTTTAACCCAAAACTTTTTATCTTTTGCAATCATAACTTTTTTTTACTTTCAAGTTTGGTCCTTTATAGTTTTCATTTTCTGCAAATTTTTCTCTTTATGCTTGGTTCTAAATTTTGTGACTTAACACATCGCAACGTGCATCTTTGGTTTAACGTTTTTACGTTTCGTTCTAAATTTTGCGACTTAACACGATGCAACGTGCGTGTGTGGGTGAATGTTTTTACATCATCTATTTTTTCCCCGTTTGACAGGTTTAACATAACGTGCGCGTCCTAGATTGACTTAGTTATAACTAAAGAATCCCCGCCGCATTGCGGCGGGTCGCAATCCTAGTTAAAAAAAAGCCTAAAATTTTATTAAATTCTTAAAAATTACAAATTTCATAAAAATTACAAAAAAACCTAAAAAGGATTACAAAATACAAAAAAAACCTAGAACGTTAGGTAAATTTTAAAAAGAGCGAGCTTGTCGAACGGCTTTCGCTCCTTGCCCCGAAACTCAATGTTCGCCACCGCCACCCGGTCTTCGTGGCTTATCTCACCGCTCGGAACGGCTTCGTAGTAGGCTTTGAAACGATCGGCCTTCGGCCATAGCTCGCGCCATTTATGTTGGCACGCGTTTAAGTTGTGCCGGTCGTTTCCCACGTTATGCCGGTAGCTAGCAAAAGCTTCCGGCCAGTAACGCGTTTCACCGGTTGTCGCCCCTTCATTGCGTCAACGACGCTCGTGACAAGAGCTAGCTCTTCTTCGTGTGTCCAAGAGGCCATCGATCAAGTGTGTTTGGGTAGCGGGTTAGATCAAGTGTGTTTGGGTTGGGGTAGCGGTGGACAACCAACAAGTTTGTTTGGGTTGGGGTAGCCGGTGGGGTTGGGGTTATATGTATAGCGATGTTGACTGTTGGGTTGGGTGAACCGCTTGGCTTGGCCAAACGGTTAGAATTTGAAATTTAAATGCCCCGCTATGACCTAGCCAACAAGCGAATAGGAGCCGGCCATATAGGATCGCTAGCCCGCCCCACGCCCAGCTTTAAACTCCCGCCCCTTGGGCCATGCCTAAACCCAAGCCCACCCGGGGTGGTGGCTTGGACGTTTTCAGCCAACCCCCGCTCCAACCCTCGCTCCATACCCCATAGTCTAATGAAAAGATTTTAAAGACGACTTATTATAAACAACTTGGTTTTACTGTATTTCTCTCAAATTATTATTCAACGTCTACAAATTCAAGCTGCGAGAATAGTGGTTTTCAACAATTGGGTGAAATGGTTGGTAGTGGCCATCTATTAGCTCACATGGGCAGCAAAGAGAATAGTGTCAGGCAGGCAGCTGCCTGACACGCTTCTATTGGCTCAACAAATTTACGATTTTATCCCGCTTTAAATTTATTTTTTTGCCATGAGTTCAAAATTATGATTTTACCCCCCATTTAAAAATAAATTTATGCTTTTGCTCTCAGCCAAAAATATCAATTTTGCCCGCGGTTCAAGTTTACCATTTTTCCCCGTTTAAATTTACAGTTTTGCCATTAGTTTTTCCCTTAAAATTACGATTTTGCCATCAGTACAAAAGTATGTTTTTACCCCCACATAAAAATAAATTTACGTTTTTGCTCCCAGCTAAAAAATCCAAATTTGCCATTGGTTCAAATTTATGATTTTGCCCCGTTTAAATTTACAGTTTTGCGATTAGGTTTTTTTCTTACAGCCGAGTTACGATTTTGCCCTCAACTTAAATTTACATTTTCTCCATCGTTTTTGTTTGTTTTCCTGGTTAAATTACAATTTTGCCCCCAGTGAAAATTATAGTCATGCGGCAGCTGCCTTTCTCTCCCTCATTGGTCCATTTAATTTAAGATTTTATCCCTAAATGAAAAATATGATTTTGCCCTCAGTTCAAAATTACGTTTTTCCGATCGTTTTACTTTTTTTTTAGCAAAACTATAAAAGTTTTTTTAATTAGTTGACTCCATTTAATTTATTTCGGTGTCAAGGAGCTGCCTAATACTCGCTCATTAGTCCTGAAAAATTACAATTTTGCCTTGAGCCAAAAATTACGGTATTATCATCGTTTTAGCTTTTTTCCTAGCAAAATTATCGTAGTGTTTTTTTAACTGATTGAGAATTATTCGGCCATCGCGTCGCAACACGGACGGGGCAACTAGTTGAAGCTACAATAACCATTATTCAGGGCCGGCCCAAGGGTAAGTCAAATGAGGCTTGGGCCTTGGGCCACCAAAACTATAGGGCCTTCACAATTTGATGAAACCACAGTCCATTTATAAAAGATTTAGGGTGTGGGTTATCAACATATTGATGGTTGGTAGTGTAGTGGTTTTGTGTATGTATGGATGTTGGTGAGACCCGGGTTCGAATCCCTGGTTCACCATTTTTTTTCTTGTTTTTAAATTTTAACACAATCTTTCAAATAATTACACTTGGGCCCTTCAAGTTTAACTTTCAATCACATACATTTTTTTGGGAAAAAGGCCACAAGATTTTACTTCGCCTTAGGCCACCAAAATAGTTGAGCCGGCCCTGCCATTATTTTTGTCAATAAAATAAATGAGTTTGACAATAGTGTATACAAATTCGAAGATAGCTGCTAATCTCGGTATTTGATTGCAATGTGTTTTTTTTTTTCTTTTTTCTTTTCTTTTTTTTTATAAAAGATTATAGTATCTTCCTATACTAATAAACAAAAATCTTTTTGTACACGTGTCACTCTCTGGTACCTCCTCTCTTTTAATAATAATATTACATATTAATTTTTATATACAAATTATAATATAATATTAATTAATATAGTTAGAGATAAACGTATAAATTCAAATTTAATTAATAATTATCTATAACAAATATAAATGTATAAAATAATATAATAAGTATAATATTATTTAATATACTTAGAGGTCAAACGTATAATTTCAAATTTAATTAATAGTAAATTACTTTTTGAGTCCCTATGTTTTAGTGGTTTTAACCACTTGAATCCAAAAATCAAAAAGTTTAACGCCCTGAGTCTCTAACCGCTCATTCACACCCCCTGTAAAAAATTCAAAAAACTTTTTGTAAGGCCGAGTCCTCTAAGTTTTCACAACTTGTAGAAATTTTCATTTTACCCTAACCATATATATTTGTTAAGATAAAATATATTATTTGGATATAAACAATAATTACTAATAAAGTATCAAATCACATGTACAACTACTTATAATATATAACTTAGAAGACTAAAATTACAAGCGGGTTATCTAAATAAAGTACCAAATTGTCTTTAAAGCGAACACTAAATGGTTTTAAAAGGCATATTTTTTTTTGCTATTAAGTATATAACATTATATTACTTAAGCCGTGTAATACACGTGTTCAATATTTTCTTCCAATTTTAAATTTATGTTAATATCAATATGTTTTCATCTTAAAAAATGGTCGAACTTCCTAATAACATTGAGTTTTAAATATTAAACGTAGTTTCAATCATATTACGCAACTAAAAACATTATCATCATGCTAAATAAAGACATTATATAATAATATAAAGAGTAAACTGCCATTTTGGTCCCTGTGGTTTGGCCAGTTTTGCCACTTTAGTCCAAATCTCAAACTTATTACATCCAGGGCCCTGTGGTTTGGTTTTTGTTGCCATTTTGGTCCAAATTTCAAATTTGACCAGATTCTCCTACTTAAACCCTTCTATTTTGTCTTTATTCTCAGGGGCATTTTGGGCATTTTGTAATTATTATAACTGAATTATGTATATAAAATACCCTAAAACAATTATATATATATATATATATATATTATATACCTACACATACAGAACTCTCAATCTCTCTCTCATCTTTCTCACTCTGCTCTCTCTCTCTAAACTACCAATACCACCGTCGCCGCCAACACCAACACCACCATCGCCACCCAACCCAAAATCATCATCCTCATCATCTCTCCACCCCCAAATCAAATTCCTTAAACACATCAAAAACCAAACCAGAAACCTTAAACAGAAGCTTGAATCTTTTTATGCAAACGATGGAGGAGAAAGGATTGATGGTGTTTGCCAGTGGGTTTGATTGACGGTGTTTGCACCGATGGAAAGTGGAAACCCTAACGGTGAGCAGAGGCAAAATCAAGAACACCAGACAAAAATGGTGAACAAAAGAATCAAGAAAACCCTTAAACCCTCCTTCTCACAAGCTTCCACGGAGGATGCTGATAATCAATCGATTGAATCTGGAGCTTTGATTGGATTGACGGTGTTTGCACCAAACGATGATGCTAGTAGGTTTGATTGGTTTACGGTGGAAGATGGGGATTGTGGTGGTGCTAGTGGTGGTTGTGGTGGTGGTGAGTGTGTTTAGAGAGAGATCTAACCTGATTTCGTGGGGATGATGCAGAGAGATGGTGGTGGTGGGGGTGGTGGTTTGTGGCGGCAGGAGGAGAGAGAGAGAGAGAAAAAGAGAGAGACGGTGGAGGAGGTGGTGGTGCTAGGTACGGTGGTGAGGGTGATGAATCTCACAACTTTGTTACTTGAATCTGTGCTGCATCTCTGTGAATCTCGTTTCTGGTTTTGTTCTGGTTTCTCTGTGAATACACACTCTGAGCACATACGATCTATGTTTCAGATCTGAGCACATACGATTTATGTTTCAGTTCTGAGATAAGGTCGACTAGATATTGTTGTTGTGTAAAAGAATCGTTTTTTTGTTGGGCAATAGTTGGTGCCCCCTATTTGTTAAAAAGGGCGGCTGCCCCTCTCTCTCTTTCTTTTTTATTTATTTTTTTTAACTTATTGTTGCCCTCTATTTGTTAAAAAGGGCGGCTGCCCCTCTCTCTCTTTCTTTTTTATTTATTTTTTTTAACTTTCATTTTTATTTTCAACATTTACATTTACCATAGCAGGGAATAGTATATCTCTGTTATTCGTTTAAATGGGCGACCGGCCCTCTCTACTAGACCAACCAGTTTATTATTTTATAAACACTTTAAAATTACGTTTTTCCCTTGAATAGTGTTTCTTTATCATTGGTTCAAATGGGCGGAGAGTAATACCCATTGGACCAACCAATTTATTATTTTATACGTACTTTAAAATTACGTTTTTGCCCCCAGTTAAAAAATACGGTTATGCCCCACCTTCAAAATACATTTACCCTTTTGCCCCGAGCTAAAAAATACGATTTCGCCCTTGGTAAAAAAATTACGCCTTTACCCTCAACCAAAAATTACGTTTTCGCATTGATTTGTTGCTGCAAATTGATATTGTAACGACTGAATCTGATTAAGTTGCAGGTTGTAAATTCGTGGTGTTTATGAATCTAAGATTGAAGTTTGTGTGTTCAACATAAATCAAAGTTGAATCAAAACTATAGGTTTGTTGTGTATTGCATTGAAGAAGAAGAGTGAATTTTGTTAAAGTGCGGCTGCTGTTCTTTCAGTTTAGGGAAGGAAGATGATGAGGTTGAAGATGATGAGGGTGGGGGTGGGTAGTTGGGCGGTGGTTACAGGGGGTGCGAGAGGGTGGTGGCAGGTGGTGGTGCTTGGCGGCGAGAGGGGGGTGGTGGTGGTTGAAGATGATGAGGTTGAACATGATGAGATTGAAGATTATGATGATCAGGGGTTGAGGTTGAAGATGATGATTATCTAGGGTTTTTTTATATTTTGGGGTTTTTTATTAAATGAATTGCTTTAAACAAAACATAAATGACCAAAATACCCCTGCATTAAAGGACAAAATAGGCAGCTCTCAACAGTAAAAAATGGGGTTTTTTGGATTTTGGACTAAAATGGCAACAAAATGCAAACCACAAGGACCCAGATGTAATAAGTTTGAGATTTGGACTAAAGTGGCAAAACTGACCAAACCACAGGGACCAAAATGGCAGTTTACTCTAATATAAAAATTTTAATTTGAATATTTAAATGTCGACTACTAATTAAAAAAGTTATTGTAGACGCTCAAATTTATAGTTTAAAAAACTTTAGTCCTATTTTTTTAAACATGTACTTTATTTTTAGTATGATTTTTTTAAATGTAATATTTTCTATACAATGATGATATTCGTATCTTGTCTCATGATCCATATATCTAAAAATAGTATTTATATCAAAGAATTTGTTATATCAGTAATATACATAGTAGAATTTAATTAAAATTCATTTACCATAACCTCATAACTGATAATTATTTTTAAAAATACTTACAATTTTATGATCATTGGTTTTTTTAGCGTTACTTCTTTTTAAGACATATAATAAAATGGGTTGTAGTATCTCAAAAGAGAAGTGAAAATTTAGAAAATTATTTTGAATAGCGAAAATATAACTGTTCTTTTGTTTTACTATTTTATCTAAATAAGTCGTTTCATTAATAAGGATTATATACAAGTTTATAATTTACTTTTTTGTCATTTAACCCGTGTAATACACGGGGTTGTAAGCTAGTATTACATTATGTTAAAAAAAATAAAAAAAAAACTTAATTGGTCGGATTGCTTATCGATTTCCATGAAAAAATTTTACTTTTTAAAATATGATTAACAAAGTAAAATTATTGAATAATTACTAAATGTATTATCTGTCTCTACTTTCTATAAAAGAAGAAATACAAGTGACATAAGAAAAGGTGATGTGTCAGCAGGAGAGCATGTCCAACAAGGCTTTTCTTATGTCATTATTACATCATAATGCCTAATATTAAAAAACTTTAAAATTCAAAGTTGGTCCACATCCACCTTTTCAAAGGTCTGCCCATTTGTATAAACCCTTATACTCAAAGGTCTGCCTTCATTCATAATTTAAAGTACTGATGTTTATTGAAAATTCAAAAAACCCCTTCTCACGTTCAAAATTCAAAATTCTGGCTCCACATTCAAAATTCAAAATTCAAACCATATATATTGTAATCCTATAAATAAGATATAATTATCTGGCTCCACATTTAAATCTCTCTCGCTCATATCTACATATGAATTTGGCTCCACATTCAAATTTCAATTTATCTCTCTCATTTATATTTGCGATCATATCTCTCATGATTGAGCCGGTTAATCTTCATATACAGTTCTTTGTTCCAATATCATTGTTCGAACATCGTTGTTTCATGGAAGCTCTGTTTCACACGCTCCTCCTTTGACCTTGGCTTTACGGGTTATTTTAGGTTTGTGGATTCTTTTAAACTGTTGATATATGTTGATAATATTTATTTTAAGGTGTTGATATATTTCAGCTTTTTTTTTTTCCGAGCGAGCAGTGGAGAGTTCTTCTGCACTGTTTTTGAAGTTTGAAGTGCACAAAGTGAAGTACTTCTTTATGATAAATGAAGAAGTTAATGGTAATTATGAGAATCTGCTTTTTTGTAATTTTATTTTTGTTCTTTCGGTTTATTGATATTTAACTTTTTACTACGATTATTATATCCTTCTTTTACTTGAGACTTGAAGAAATATACAAGCTAAATAACATATATGAATTTCGCTCCACATTCAAGAGTTAAAAATGTCAGCATACCCTTCTGTAGGTTCTTATGATTTAAAGTATCGGTTTATCAAGCAAGTTGAGGATCAAGTATATGAGGATAGGGCTACTGTTCAAGAGCTGAAGAGCTGAAGATGTGTTTTGGTGATGTCTTTCTGCACTTCGGAATTCAAAAACAGTGCAGAAGCTTTTCATCACATTTTACTACCATTATATCCTTCTTTTACATCAGAGTTGAAGAAATATACAAGTTAAAAATGTAATCATATCCTTCTGTAGGTTCTTATGATTTAAAGTATCGCTTTATCAAGGAAGTTGAGGATCAAGTATATGAGGATAGGGCTACTGTTCAAGAGCTGAAGATTATTAAATTTCGTTGTTCAGTTCTTAATGTAATTGTTGATCTATCGTCATATGTGATATGTAAATTTTAATTCTATTAATCTTTGTAGAGCATTTTATTTTTACTGATTTGAGCATCAACAGTTGTTAGTGTTGATACCTGCTATTGTAAATGTTGAGTTGCTATTGTTGCCAACATCTGTTTGGCAAAAGATTTATCCACTGTTTAAAGGTATTGTCTGTTCTCATAATTCATGTTTTTCGTAAGGACTGTTGAGTTGCTACTGTTGCCAACATCTGTTATTCCCAACAATGGTTTCTAAAGGATTGTCAACCATGAACCCAATAGAAGTTCTGAACATTCTTAAAAAAATAGGTATTTTGAAAAAATTTGACAAAAACTCTTTAAAAGTCTGTTGAAAACAACTGTTTTTAAAACATCTGTTTGGCAAAAGATTCATCTACTGTTTAAAGGTATTGTCTCTTCTCATAGTTCCTATTTTTTTGTAACGACTGTTGAGTTGCTACTGGTGCGAACATATGTAATTCCCAACAGCAGTTTCCAAAGAATTGTCAATGATTAACATAATAGAAGTTCTGAACATCTGTTATTGCTCAACGTCTTTAAATGAAGAGGTTTTTTACTGCTGTTGATTTACCACTGCTCAACAGTTCTGAACATCTGTTATTGCTCAACAGTTATTGCTCAACAATTCCTGTTTTTTGTAACGATTGTTGAGTTGCTACTGGTGCGAACATCTGTTATTCCCAACAGTAGTTTCCAAAGAATTGTCAATGATTAACACAATAGAAGTTCTGAACATCTGTTATTGCTCAACGTCTTTAAATGAAGAAGTTTTTTACTGCTGTTGATTTACCACTGCTCAACAGTTCTGAACATCTGTTATTGCTCAACAATTCATGTTTTTTTGTAACGACTGTTGAGTTGCTACTGGTGCGAACATCTGTTATTCCCAACAACAGTTTCCAAAGAATTGTCAATGATTAGCACAATAGAAGTTTTGAACATCTGTTATTGCTCAACGTCTTTAAATGAAGAGTTTTTTTACTGTTGTTGATTTACCACTGCTCAACAGTTCTGAACATCTGTTATTGCTCAACTGTTGATTTATCACTGTTTACAACATTTGCATCCGATGAAGTGGTAGTAGCCTTTATTTGCCATGTAGATTATTGTTGGTCTTTAAATGAAAAGGTTTTTTTTTTATATTTTTTTTTGGCAGAGGTTTAAAATTTGTCCTTTCAGTTTCTTGATATTTAATTATATAGTTTTCCCATAAAAATTTATTTTTTAAATGTTTTGCATTAAATGGCTGCTGATATTTAATATCAATTTATTCGTTTATATTAAAAGTCTGTTGAAAGGACTACTAACTTACTATTGTTGTATAAGATCTGTATTTATTCGTTTATATTAAAAGTCTGTTGAAAGGACTACTAACTTACTATTGTTGTATGAGATTTTTTTGTTGCCCAACAGTGGTTTCCAAATATTGCTGAAGGGTATTGTCTGTTCTCATAGATTCTGTTTAATCTGAGGACTGCTGAGTTACTAATGTTGCCTAACATCTGTTGTTGGCCAACAGTGGTTTTCGCAACAACTGTCATCCATTATCAGAGCAGAGGTTGTGACGTGGACAGATGTTAGCCATCAGATCTTTCTAACTTCTGACACGTCAGCATTCACCTTTTCACTTTATAAACCGTTGTTTCATCCCCAAACAGAGGTTTTACTTTCATCTGGAGTTTAAAATTTAGCAGAGCGGTTTCCACCTTCTTCTTCAACACTTCTTCGTCAACCTCTCGCAACTTTCAATTCCGATCATGACTTTGGTGATGAAAAAATCACATAACTACGTTGCTATTTTTGAGAAAACCGAGAACAATACTCTCTATCATTCGATGATTGATGTTCTTACATCATCAAAATATAAGGTCATTCTTAATGCCGACACACCCATTTTCCAAGAGACGCTTCGCGATTTTTGGGCTAATGTGAATATTGAAGAACGAAACAATGTGGCCGTAAGTATAACTTCAAAAGTCGGAGGTGAATCGGTTGCTATTACCCCGAGTACCATATCAACAACATTTGAGGTATACGACTTGGCAGGTAAGACCTCTTTGCCGAAAAATGAGATTCAAACATACTTGATGGGGAGGGGATATGATGGAGAGTTGAATAAGGCAACTATGTTTAAAGGTAATTTTCCACCGCCAATGAAATTCCTGTTCCATACTCTCTTAATATGTCTCTCAAATAAAACTACTTTTTTTTAATGAAATACCTTTGAAAATTCAGTCATTGGGGTATGCAATTTTGACAAATACTGATTTTAACTACTCCCAAGCACTGTTTTCTGATTTGGTTGCAAATTTAAATAACATTAAAAAGGGCAAAATTGCAGCTATTAAAAAGGGCAAAACTGCTGCTATTAAAAAGAGGAAAGCTGCTGCTATTAAAAAGGGGAAAACTGCTGGTTTTCTTATGTTTCCTAGACTATTAAGCTACTATCTGCAAAAACATGTTTATCAAAAAGCTTTTGAAAAAGGTGAAGGTACTAAAATGAATAGTCTAACTTTTACTCGCCTTATGGCTAAAGAGTCAGATGTTTTCAAAACTGAAGCAAAGGGGAATGAGGAAATTTTAGATGAGTCTACAACTCCTCCTCAAACGTCTGTTGCTGAGCCCACTGCTCTTGGTGATCACAGCACTACAACCACTGTTGTGAAACCCCCACCAACAAAACTCAAAAAGACCAAAACAAAATCCAAAAAGCCCACCGAAACTAGCAAAACGGGTCCTCTGGAAGATGAGATCCCAGTGGTTAACCCCGTGACAACACAGATGTCACTACAAACCACTGTTACTACTTCCTCACAACATGTGGAAAGATCTCAACCCATAAACCAAACTCCTCATGATTCCTCACAAAAGGAACATGTTGTATTCACAGGGACACCTCAATATGATGTCATACCCTCATATGAGAGTATACTTAAAAGCCCTTCTCCCGCGGCAATGTCTCTCTTTCGACAGCAATCCCTTCGTCTTCCATTCCACCAAAGTTTGTAACACTGATTCAAGCTATTGACATTCAGAGTGATAGCAATCCTTCTCACGAACACTTTACTGAGAGTTTAACTTCAAAAATAGCTATGTCTGAACCTTTTCAATTACCTAACCTAGAAATAGTTGAGGAGGCTACACCTCTTGAATTTCAGCAAATTCTTGATGGTATTTCAAGTGGAGCAGCTACTACAAATGTCAAATCCGCTGATTTACATTTGGATAGTAGTTTCATCAGTCAGACTCCCTTGAAGGTAACCACTGCTGTGTCTATCAAGGTATCCACTGGTGAGTTCAAGTTAACCACGGGTGAGATCACTAAGGTAACCACTGATGCAGAGGGAAGTCCCCAGAACCAAGAACAAGGGGCATCTGCTAATGAAAATTTGGAGATACCTCCTCTTTCAAAAGCAGATACAACCACCTCTGGTGGGAATTCAGATGATCCTATTAAGTTAGGTGATGGATTAAAATACCAGGATTTGACGGACAGGATATCTAACTTGGAAACAACTGTTGCTGATATGAAAGATCAATTGAAGTAGTTGGTGGATGCTTTCAAAAGTCGACCTTCTCATCAGCAATTATGCCAAGAGCTTTGGAATTCGGTACAACCCATTCTTGCAGCTCAAAGGGAACTGGCTGAGATTCAACTTAATTTCCACATGAAGCTAATTAGAGTTATGGTTGAAGCAAGATACAAAGATACACAGGCTGACATAAAGGGCATAAAAGAATGCATTGCAAAGTTAACTGGTACTACCCCTACACCTGTGTTTGAAAAAGATGATGAAGATGATGCTGAAAAGAGGGAAAAGGATTCCATGAAAAACTTTGGGAAACCAACACCAAGGAATCAGCCAAAACAAAATCCAAAGCCTGCCAAGCAAACTTCTGCAAAATCTCCTGGAAAATCTGATACTGGTAAGAAAAAGGGAATTGATGATTCCATTAACAAACAGACAGATAAGGAGATTGAACGAAAACAGAAGAGGAAGCATACAAAAGAGGAAGATGAAGTGCTCCACATTGGAACTTCAAATAGTAGAAAATCATAGAAAGATAACGAATCACCACCAGAAAAACCAACCACTGCTGCGAAACTCAAAACCACTGCTGAACCTAAGAAGTTAGATTCTGATACACCTAAAACAAAACTCTCACTAGAAAAACCACCTGTCAAAAAGCAGAATACAAAATCCTCATCACCACTGCCAACCTCGACTGAAACAATTGTTGATGCAACAAATGTTTCAACATATGTTAAGACAACAGCGGTTGAGACACCAGTTGTTTCAACAGCTGTTAGTCAATCCATTGATTCTACTCAATTTCAATTTCCATCACAATCAACCCTTACAGTCATGGCACCTTTTTCTTCCTTAACTCCTCCTTCTCCAAAATCTGTTTACACAAGAAAGAGAAAATTCATGGTGCATGAAGAAAAGAAGGAAGAAAAAGATATACCTACACCAATTCCGTTATCAGCTACTCCGTTCATTCAAACTTCACCTAAACTATTCGTCCCACTTCCATCAACAAAGATCAACCCATTGGCAGTAATTTTCCCTCTGGAACTGCTTGCAGTTCAAGATGAAATGACTCAATTTTACACAGAGGATGATCCATCGAAAAGAACCTTCTCATCTCTTCAAGGATTTGAAACTCCAAAGAATATTTATGAATATCTGAAGCTAAAGGGCAAGCAAGCAGAAGATAAGGCAAATGAAGAGTGTAAAGGGCTAGGAGACATTAATTTATCAGCTCGCATGTGTAACACCTCGAAATTTTGGGTCCAATAATGTATTGACACGTATCTTAGGTTTACACGTGGTATTAAATGCTAAATAAAGGACTAAAGTTGACAAACATTGAAAGTATGTAAATTCGAGGGTTAAAAATGTCAATGAGAGATAAATATACTGTACAGTAACCCTAAATGATGCTCGTACCTTCAAACGAATGAATCATGGATCATACGGAACAAAAGGTGGAAGAAAGTGAGGGATTACAAACTGCAGGGGTCAAAGGTGCCAACATGTTTAATTTATACCTCTGAGTGACCCTTTGACAAACCCGGGACTTTGTAACAGTAAATTACGCTCACTAGAATATACGATATAAATTTCGCGAAGTTCCATTTTAAAATGAGAAAGTTATGATCAATTTCGTATGCGAGGGGTTAGAAGCGTCAACAATGAAAGTTGGGGCTTTTCGGATAGTAATTAAACTAACCAGGGACTTAACGGCGCGGGTAAAAGTCATGAGGCCCTTATTGGTAAATAAACGAGGCCCAAAACGCAAAGTTACCCCTTCGAAACCGAAAGGCCAGGGCAATAATGGCAAAAGATTTGAAAATCTTGAAATACAGGCTTCAGGCGGGCCGCGTCGAAGAAGCCAAGAAGCTTACGCGGGCCGCGCGGGCAGTGCAGATCCGGTTCCTGACATTAGGATTCAGGCGACCCGCGTAAAGGTAGCCTGATCCTTAACGCGGGCCGCGTCAGACCGCCAGATGCAGAATACGGGGACAGGTTCACTGTTTGCTATTTTAACCGCCTTAGAATGCCATTATGAGAGCATGGGCGCCCCCTAAACGACCCCTAGCACTCAGGGACACATGTTGATGATCAAGGAACCCTTATAGCCTTAGTTGTGATGATCTTGTGCTTCCATTTTCACTATAAAAGGCCATGAGTTGTGCACTTAGTAAACACACCTCAAACCTGCTTTCTTGATCACCTCTGGAGCTCAGGAGCACTCTTCTAACATCTCTGGTCATGTACCAAGCTTCTGTAAGTATGCCTAACCCTTTGTGGTTTAGTTTTTACATAGTTATAGCTTGAAAGTCAATCCGTCGTAATTAACGATTGACTTTACGATAAATCACAAATGGTCCAGTGGTTTGTCGAATCAAAGGTAGTTATATGTTGGTAATCATGTGGGCTTTAAACCCCAAAAAGGGCACCCTCTGATTACCACTCTAACTAGTCCAAATGTCGAGTCAAACTTGCTTAGAAAAAGTCAACAGAATGCTATTTTGCGATTTTATGCATAATCAGTAATGTAGATGGCATGTAACCTGTTTTAACACTCATATAACATGATAATAAGTATATTAACTAGTCTAATCTTGTTTGATCCGACCATTTACTGTTTTGACCCGGTTCGGAGCCGAAAGTCGCAAAACTTTGACTTTTGCTTTGACTTCAGTTCTGACCCATTATGGTATGAGTTAGATATGCCTTAGGACTCTTTTAGGACCAGGTTACATGATGGTATAACCCTCTGTGACCGGTTCGTGGGTTGTCCGAGTCTTTAGCACATTTCCGTTAAAAGCTTAAAAGTTGACCGTAACGCCCTTTTTACTTTAAAAAGAGAATTTTGGATACGTGAAAGGACAATAACCTTAGTTACTGATTTCTAAACATGTCCCCAAAATTTCACGCCAATCCGAGGTCTAGAATGGGAGTTATGCTAATTAGCGCAATTACGAAAACTTTAGTTATTAAACGGCGCATTTAGCATAAAGCCTATCTAAACCCAAATTTCGACACCAAACCTTTTACACACTGATGTAAAATAATATTTTGGGATTTTTAAATATTTTTAATTATTTTTAACCTGCTCATAACCTGCGGTTATGGCATCGGTTCGGTAAATACCGAATATGCCCTTTTTGGACATAACTTGAGTTCTACAAGGTGTTTTGACCCGATTCCAGTTGCTACTGATTTTAAATAATAAATAGAGTATTTTGGACTTTATAAACTGTTCGGAAAACTCAGATTTCTTGTAGAACTCAGAAACCCCTTTTATAATCTTTAAAATGACCAAAATACCCCTACGGGGCATAAAATGGATTAAACTCGTTACGGGCATTATGGAAGGTATCCTACTGATACCACAACCTCTTTAAAGCATATTAACTTAGGAAACTTGTGTAGGACTCTTACGGTTACCCGTTACGCCTTTTGCGCGCACGGTCCGGTTTATGTAACTAGTTTACATAAACTAGCCGAAACGGGTCAAACCTTATTGTTTTAACCTCAAAATCCAGAGTGTGGTTATTATACCCATATTGTTGGGTCCAAACCACATTCCATTCCCGGTTTTCGCCTTTCACACGACTAAACCGTATATATCCTTTGAAACTGACCGGTCTAAGCTAAGGCTAAATTAAAGACCCGATAGGATTCTAATAGGTTGTTTAAACCTTCGTTCCAGAATAGGAGACCAGTAAAAGAAACTTGCATTTGTTTATTAAGGATATTACTTGCTCAGGTAAATACTTTTAACTTATTTTCCTTTATACAAGCTTGGGTTACGATATTTAAAATACCGCTTGGTCGGGCAATTGACCCCGACTCATTAGTAGTCGGGTGCTTTCAATGTGACCTGTTTAAAAATTGGTTTTGTTGGCTTTACGCCTTTGGGAGCTTAATGACCATGTCCCGGACATCCTTGGCATCATTTTACGAAATGGCCACGACCTCGACACGCGGGTGTAGGCGTACACCCGACAATGTGTCTATATTATTAAAGGTATAACCGTTGGTTTTCCCGCCACGGCTTTATGCTTTGTGACGTCTCTATTAACCTTAAACCCGGCACGACCCGGGCGACCGAACGCATAGTAAACATGTAATTCTTTTACAAGATTTAATTATAAATTATCCCAAGTTATAAAGAGTTTGTGCCTTGTGCATTCAAATCAATTTTATTAAACATTTTACAAAAGTGTCGGTTGAATGTATTTACCAGTGTAAACTGACGTATTTTCCCCAAAAAGATTAAGCCAGGTTCTACTCGTAATAGGCTGGCCACTCCTTAGCATCGTTAGAGTCTCGCAAGCTTTGGATGCCAATATCTGTTGAAAGATTATTTTTCTATCTTATTTTGATCCCCTGTGGATTATATTTCAACGATTGTGATACTTGGATATTACATTCAATAGTTGAATTATATTTATCTTTATGCTTCCGCTGTGCATTTATATATTGTGTGGTTTGACTATATTGTTGCCAACTACGTCACGGTAATCCCCCACCGGGCCCACCGGTGATACATGCGGAAATCGGGGTGTGACAGATTGGTATCAGAGCCAACGTTGAGTGAATTAAACACTATCCTTATGTGTTTAATCTCAATGACACAATTGCACATACTTGAGTCTAGACAAGAACATAGGACAAATTCGAATTGTTATTCTAGTTTGTCTTTTATTGTTTATTGTGATTTAAAAGTTTGTTAAGCAGGAAATATGCCACCAGCAATTAGAAGAGGAGGAAGAGGCAAAGGGCCGATCACTACCCATAATGATCACGAGGCCGGACCTTCGAACATGCGAGCTCCTTCCAGCACGAGGAGCGAAGAACCTCAGAGACGTAGAAGAAACCTCTTTGAGCCAGCAAGACGGTCTACCTCACACAGTTCGACACCTTCATACCGTCACTCTTTTGGACCAGATTCGGAAAACAATCCCAGTAACCCTCAACCTTCGTTTATACCTCTCCAGCGATCTGCTTCGCACCGTTCCTATGGCGATCCTACTCCTTTCTTCCAGGGTCGATTTAACCCGGCTAATTACGTCCAAGAACCAATAGGTTATAACCCTTTAGGACCCGAAGACCATTTCTCCGAAGATAATGCGGTAGATATGGATGAAGACACGGATCCCATAGAACCTGCACGAGGTACTCCCAATCACCCTATCGAGATCTCTGATGGCTCATCCTTCCATGGAACGCCCTATCAAGGTCCCGATAGTTACCAGGCGAGGTTTAACCAGTGTGATTGGTACTTCACACCTTCTCACCACTTCTCGCCTCATGAGCAGCAGCAGCAACAGGATCCCTCCGAGGATTCGCGTTTCGTGGCAGTTACGCCACCGCCTCCACCGCCACCAGTTCAACCAGCACCTCCTGATCCGCCAAGGTGCAGGAGATCAGGCGCGCGGATGTCTACCCGAGGAGGGGAATTCCACTTTAGCACCCCTCGCCACTCGAGTGCAAGTCACTTTCCGCCAGTACCTGAAGAACCACAGTTAGGGGAACCTTCTGGTCACCCTGCAGAGGTGAATTCTGCACCAGTTGCACCACCTCCGCCACCATTCGGCTATGACAATCCGATACCAACGTACGCCAGTTCCACCGAGTACAACCCGTTTGAGCAGCCGACTCACACGCACTACAACTATAATTATGATGCCGACCCATACGTGGTAGCGGCCAATTACAATGCCCTCCATCCCGACAGACCTTATGGAAACCTTTGGGGACTAGATTACTCAGCTCATGGGTATCCAGCACCACCTAGACCTCCGGTTCAGCAACTGTCGCAACAGCCACGTTTTTCTCCACCGGAGCAAGAAGAAATCCTCCACCGTCTAAACCGAGTGGAACGAGACTTTGAGCAAGAACGTAAAAGTAATCGTGGATTCCTTAAAGGCCTAGCAAACCTACTAAAAGGGAGGAAGAAACGAGATCATTAGTCTCTTTGTGTACTATAGTATTTACCATTACAATCAAGTCCCTGTGAGGACATTTGTTTTGAGTATTTTAGTCCCTGCGTGGACATTTATCGTGTTTAGTCCCTGCGTGGACAATTGCATTTCAGTCCTTGTGTGGACTTATCTTTTTGTCCCTATGCGGACATCTATCCTTGTATTTGGTCCCTGCGTGGACTTGTTTTCTGTAAACCTCTGCGTAGGTATTTGGTCTAATTAAAAGTCCCGTTTAGGGCAGTGTGTAATCATTATTATGATTAATGGAATGTTAAGCTTATAAATTTCATTTTTGTCATTATATATGAAATAAATAAATCAAAAATCATTCCTTTTAAATTAAGCTTCTTAAATAAAGAATCTTAATGGTGAAACCTAGCCTGGCGTCATTATAAGACCCGGCCAAGATGGTAAGACCTGATTAAAAGGTTCAGATTCCTATTAGCCTCTGTAAACATGTTAACGTTCTTGGCAGATGTGATTCGTTAAAATCGCACGCGTCATTCCTATATAAGAATCCCTCAAAGGATTCCAAAACCCAAATTAATGATTTGTAAATCATGGGTTAAGTCGTCAATAAAGATGATCATTTATTTAAACATCCATTAGTGATGAAGTGCCTACGGGCCATACTTATTGTCATATAAGACAAAAGGCAGTTGTAGTCTATGACTCCCTGTCAGAAAAGGTAAAAGGACTACGGTTCAAACCTTCATGCCTTGATTCTCTATAATCCCGGCATTATATTATAAAAACGTCCTGGTGACTAGGCTTATGTGCCACTAACAATATTATTTGTAATTAGGATAAGTTATATTCAAATCCTAAATAAAAGTGAGTAACAAATTAACCAGATATGGTCTATGTTTACCATGGTTAATGAATTGCCATAAAAGACAATTCCATAATAAACTCCTAAATAAAACATTGTCATTATCTTCTGTAGCAGATTCAAGTTTACAATGGCTGACCCAAGTGGAGTTAATAGTCAATCAAAAGAGGATGAAAATGATAACGCCCAAATTCATATAACGGGTGCAGAATTGAAAGCTCTTGTAGACGGCGCTGTTAAGGCAGCCTTGGATCGACAGTACGAAGAATACACCGAGTCCTGAAGCAGAACCCTATCTACACCACACTCAAAGCCAAAAACCCACTCTAAATCTCACAGCAAACCACCATCGACTCCGTCTAAGCCTAAGAAGGACGACGATAGGCACTCATCCAATGAGAATAGCGTCCACCCTAAGAAGAAAGTGGTCGATGATGCACCTCACGCCAGGGGTTGCACGTATAAGTACATTGTTTCCTGCAAACCCCGAGACTTTACGGGGGAGAAGGGCGCTGTAGATTGTATGACCTGGTTAGACGAGATGGACACTGTTGTGGACATCAGTGGTTGTGCTGAGAGAGACGTGGTGAAGTTTGTTTCACAGTCGTTCAAAGGTGAAGCCCTAGCATGGTGGAGATCTCTGGTTCAAGCCTCTAGGAAGGCTGTTTTGCATAGCATGGCATGGGAGGAATTTATTGCTCTCATCAAAGATAATTACTGCCCTCAGCACGAGGTTGAGAAGATAGAGTCTGACTTCTTATCATTGGTCATGAAGAACCTGGATTGCCAGGCATATCTCACGACTTTCAACACTCTGTCGAGATTGGTTCCGTATCTTGTAACACCGGAACCCAAACGGATCGCGCGCTTCATTGGGGGTTTGGCCCCAGAGATAAAAGCTAGCGTGAAGGCTTCTAGGCCTGCTACCTTCAGATCCGTGGCAGATATATCTCTGTCTCTCACACTAGATGCAGTGAGACAGAGATCTCTGAGAAATGCCGACAGTGAGAAGAGGAAGCGTGAAGATGATGATTCACGAAAATCCAACAAGAAGCACCGGGGAAATCGTGAACACAAGAGGGGGTCAGAGAACAAGAAGAATGATTGACAGTCGGGCGATAAGCCCTTGTGCAAGGTTTGTCAGAAGCACCACTTCGGAAGGTGCAGATTTGAAAAGAAATCCCAGCCGAAGGCCTGTGGGATATGCAAGTCCTCTTAGCATAGGACTCTTGAGTGCAAGAAACTCAAGGATGCAACTTGCTATAGTTGCAACGAGAAAGGGCACATCAAGACTAACTGCCCGAAGATAGTGAAGAAGGCTGAAGATGGGAAAAAGACCAATGCGAGGGTCTTTCAGATGGATGTTAAAGAGGCTATCCAGAACGACAACGTCATAACCGGTACGTTTCTTATTAATGATGTATTCGCAAGAGTGTTGTTTGATTCTGGAGCAGATAAATCCTTTGTGGATGATAAGTTCTGCGAATTGTTAAGATTGCCTGTTAAAGCCTTGAATGTGAAATATGAAGTAGAACTAGCTGATGGGACTATGGGGACAGTTTCAACTGTCTTAGATGGATGTGTTATATCCATTAGGAATCACTCATTTCCTTTATCCCTGTAACCCTTTAAACTCGCTGGTTTCGACGTAGTATTGGGTATGGATTGGTTATCGCATAACCAAGCCCAAATCGTGTGCAACCAGAAGCAAGTGGTAATCCAGACTCCGTCTGGAGAACCACTTACCATCCAAGGAGATACTCGACATGGATTGCCTGCACATGTATCTATGCTAAAGGCATCCAGATGTTTGAAGAAAGGATGTGTCATATATATGGCACAGGTGACTATTGGGGAGGAGAAACCCAAGATTGAAGACATCCCAGTCATCTCTGACTATCCTGAAGTGTTCCTAGAAGAACTGCCTGGTTTGCCACCAAATAGGCAAGTGGAATTCAGTATAGCCATCATCCCAGGAGCCGCGCCTATCTCAAGAGCGCCCTATAGATTGGCACCCACGGAAATGAAAGAATTGTGGACGCAGCTAGATGATCTGCTAGCCAAAGGTTTTGTTAGACCAAGTTCATCTCCTTGGGGAGCGCTAATCCTATTCGTCAAGAAGAAAGATGGTTCGATGCGTCTATGCATCGATTACCGTGAGCTGAATAAAGTTACAATCAAGAATAGGTATCCTTTGCCCAGGATCGACGATTTGTTCGATCAGTTGCAAGGAGCGAGCTACTTCTCCAAGATTGACCTACGGTCAGGCTACCATCAATTGAAGGTCAAGGACGAAGACGTGCATAAAACTGCATTTAGGACTCGTTATGGTCATTTCGAGTTCCTAGTGATGCCTTTTGGGCTCACTAATGCGCCTGCCGCATTCATGGATCTCATGAATCGCGTTTGTAAGCCTTATTTGGATAAATTTGTCATTGTCTTCATCGATGACATCCTCATCTATTCAAAAAGTCAAGCTGACCATGAGAAGCATCTCCGATGTATTCTCAAACTACTTCATCAAGAAAAGCTTTATGCCAAGTTCTCTAAATGTGAATTTTGGCTACGAAAAGTCCAGTTCCTTGGACATGTAGTCAGCGAGCGTGGTATCCAGGTGGATCCTGCTAAAGTTGAAGCCGTCATGAATTGGCAGGAGCCGAAGACACCTACGGAGATTCGTAGTTTCCTAGGTCTAGCAGGATACTTCAGACGCTTCATCGAAAACTTTTCAAGAATTGCTGCACCCCTAACTTCCTTAACTAGGAAGAGTATAAAGTTCAATTGGGGCCCTAAGCAGCAAAAAGCTTTTGATATCCTCAAACAAAAGCTGAGCAATGCTCCAGTGTTGACATTGCCGGAAGGAATGGAAGAATTTGTCGTATATTGTGATGCATCGCACACCGGAATGGGTTGTGTGCTTATGCAGAGAGGCAAGGTGATTGCCTATGCTTCGCGACAATTGAAAGTGCATGAAAAGAACTACACCACCCATGATTTGGAGTTGGGTGATGTTTGTATTTGCACTAAAGCTTTGGAGGCATTACCTTTATGGCATTAAATTTGTGATCTATTCTGATCACAAAAGCCTTCAGCATCTGTTCAATCAGAAAGATCTGAATATGAGGCAGCGACGTTGGATGGAAACTCTGAACGACTATGACTGTGAAATAAGATACCATCCAGGCAAGGCCAATGTAGTCGCAGATGCCTTGAGCAGGAAAGAAAGAGTGAGGCCAATAAGGATCAATGCCAAGAGCATTGAAATCAAGAACAGCCTGAATGAACGATTGTTAGCTGCACAGAAAGAAGCTGTGTTGGAAGCTAACTATCCAAACGAAAAGCTAGGGGTAACTGAAGAGCAGTTATCTTATGGCAAAGACGGAATTATGAGATTGAATGGGAGGATATGGGTTCCTGTTTATGGAGGTCTTCGTGACGTTATTTTTCAGGAAGCCCACAGTTCCCGATATTCCGTTCATCCTGGTACTGATAAAATGTACCAGGACTTGAAGGCAAACTTTTGGTGGATAGGCTTGAAAAAGTCTATAGCCACCTATGTAGCAAAGTGCTTGACTTGTGCGCAAGTAAAGGCTGAACATCAAAAACCGTCAGGCTTGCTACAACAGCCTGAACTTCCCGAATGGAAATGGGAAATGGTGACGATGGATTTCATCACCAAGTTGCCAAAGACAAAGAAGGGAAACGATACAATATGGGTAATAGTCGATAGACTGACTAAGTCAGCACATTTCCTACCCATAAAGGAGACTCATAGCTCCGATATATTAGCCCGGTTGTTTGTAGACAAGATTGTAGCCCTTCATGGCGTGCCTGTGTCTATCATCTCCGATAGAGATACTAGATACACGTCACACTTTTGGAAGAGCTTCCAGCAATCTTTGGGTACACGTTTGAATTTCAGTATGGCTTACCACCCTCAGACAGATGGACAGAGTGAGCGTACGATCCAAACGTTAGAAGACATGCTTCGTGCATGTGCGATCGACTTAAGTGGCAGTTGGGATAACCACCTACCATTAGCCGAATTCTCCTATAACAACAGCTACCATACGAGCATTAAGGCTGCACCTTTTGAAGCTCTATATGGTAGAAAATGTAGAACGCCCGTTTGTTGGGCAGAAGTTGGAGATGTCCAGATGACAGGACCTGATATAATATTTGAGACAACGGACAAAATTGTCCAAATTCGCGATCGATTGAAAGCTGCCCGTGATAGGCAGAAAAGCTATGCAGATTTGAAGCGTAAGCCTTTCAATTTCGAAGTAGGCGACAAGGTTTTGCTTAAAGTATCACCCTGGAAGGGGGTGATGCGATTCGGTAAGAAAGGCAAGCTAAGTCCGAGATATATTGGACCTTTCGAGGTAATCGAACGAGTCGGATCGGTTGCCTACAAATTAAACTTACCAGAGGAGCTCAGTGGTATCCACAATGTGTTCCACATCTGTAACTTAAAGAAGTGTTTCGCCGATGAATCACTGGTTATACCGCATACAGATGTACACATCGACGAGAGCTTAAAATTCATTGAGAAACCTGTGTCGATCGAGGATCGACAGGTTAAGAAACTTCGCAGGAAGTATATACCGATTGTGAAGGTGAAATGGGACGCCCGTAGAGGTCCCGAGTACACGTGGGAGGTAGAGTCCACGATGAAGGAGAAGTACCCTCATCTATTCCAATAAATCTTGAGGTCGAGATTTCTTTTAAGGGGGTGAGGATGTAACACCTCGAAATTTTGGGTCCAATAATGTATTGACACGTGTCTTAGGTTTACACGTGGTATTAAATGCTAAATAAAGGACTAAAGTTGACAAACATTGAAAGTATGTAAATTCAAGGGTTAAAAATGTCAACGAGGGATAAATATACCGTACAGTAACCCTAAATGATGCTCGTACCTTCAAACGAATGAATCATGGATCGTACGGAACAAAAGGTGGAAGAAAGTGAGGGATTACAAACTGCAGGGGTCAAAGGTGCCAACATGTTTAATTTATACCTCTGAGTGACCCTTTGACAAACCCGAGACTTTGTAACAGTAAATTACGCTCACTAGAATATACGATATAAATTTCGCGAAGTTCCGTTTTAAAACGAGAAAGTTATGATCGATTTCGTATGCGAGGGGTTAGAAGCGTCAACAATGAAAGTTGGGGCTTTTCGGATAGTAATTAAACTAACCGGGGACTTAACGGCGCGGGTAAAAGTCACGAGGCCCTTATTCGTAAATAAACGAGGCCCAAAACGCAAAGTTACCCCTCCGAAACCGAAAGGCCAGGGCAATAATGGCAAAAGATTTGAAAATCTTGAAATACAGGCCTCAGGCGGGCCGCGTCGAAGAAGCCAAGAAGCTTACGCGGGCCGCGCGGGCAGTGCAGATCCGGTTCCTGACATTAGGATTCAAGCGACCCGCGTAAAGGTAGCCTGATCCTTAACGCGGGTCGCGTCAGACCGCCAGATGCAGAATACGGGGACAGGTTCACTGTTTGCTATTTTAACCGCCTTAGAATGCCATTATGAGAGCATGGGCGCCCCCTAAACGACCCCTAGCACCCAGGGACACATGTTGATGATCAAGGAACCCCTGTAGCCTTAGTTGTGATGATCTTGTGCTTCCATTTTCACTATAAAAGGCCATGAGTTGTGCACTTAGTAAACACACCTCAAACCTGCTTTCTTGATCACCTCTGGAGCTCAGGAGCACTCTTCTAACATCTCTGGTCGTGTACCAAGCTTCTGTAAGTATGCCTAACCCTTTGTGGTTTAGTTTTTACATAGTTATAGCTTGAAAGTCAATCCGTCGTAATTAACGATTGACTTTATGATAAATCACAAATGGTCCAGTGGTTTGTCGAATCAAAGGTAGTTATATGTTGGTAATCATGTGGGCTTTAAACCCCAAAAAGGGCACCCTCTGATTACCACTCTAACTAGTCCAAATGTCGAGTCAAACTTGCTTAGAAAAAGTCAACAGAATGCTATTTTGCGATTTTATGCATAATCAGTAATGTAGATGGCGTGTAACCTGTTTTAACACTCATATAACATGATAATAAGTATATTAACTAGTCTAAGCTTGTTTGATCCGACCATTTACTGTTTTGACCCGGTTCGGAGCCGAAAGTCGCAAAACTTTGACTTTTGCTTTGACTTAAGTTCTGACCCGTTATGGTATGAGTTAAATATGCCTTAGAGCATTCACATCCAGCTCCCTAAAAATATACATACATTCCACTAAAAAACAACTCATATATCAATATATTTTCACTAAAAACAAATACTTTTTCTCTCTCCTTTTCAATTAAGTAATATTTTTATACCTTTATTATTACATTTTTCTCTCTCCTTCACTCACAACCACTTTTAATATATATTAAAAAATTATAGTGGGTGAACAGTGTCCTCCAAATATACAGATGAACAGTAACATTTTCTCTCTCCTCCACTCACAACCACTTTTTATACTATTTATATTTTAAAAACCCCACCCACAGATTTTGATTCCCAGGATGTGAATGCTCTTAGGACTCTCTTAGGACCAGGTTACATGATGGTATAACCCTCTGTGACCGGTTCGTGGGTTGTCCAAGTCTTTAGCACATTTCCGTTAAAAGCTTAAAAGTTGACCGTAACGCCCTTTTTACTTTAAAAAGAGAATTTTGGACACGTGAAAGGACAATAACCTTAGTTACTGATTTCTAAACATGTCTCCAAAATTTCACGCCAATTCGAGGTCTAGAATGGGAGTTATGCTAATTAGCGCAATTACGGAAACTTTAGTAATTAAACGGCGCATTTAGCATAAAGCCTATCTAAACCCAGATTTCGACACCAAACCTTTTACACACTGATGAAAAATAATATTTTGGGATTTTTAAAGATTTTTAACCTGCTCATAACCTGCGGTTATGGCATCGGTTCGGTAAATACCGAATATGCCCTTTTTGGACATAACTTGAGTTCTACAAGGTGTTTTGACCCGATTCCAGTTGCTACTGATTTTAAATAATAAATAGAGTATTTTGGACTTTATAAACTGTTCGGAAAACTCAGATTTCCTGTAGAACTCAGAAACCCCTTTTATAATTTTTAAAATGACCAAAATACCCCTACGGGGCATAAAATGGATTTAAACTCGTTACGGGCATTATGGAAGGTATCCTACTGATACCACAACCTCTTTAAAGCATATTAACTTACGAAACTTGTGTAGGACTCTTACGGTTACCCGTTACGCCTTTTGCGCGCACGTCCGGTTTGTGTAACTAGTTTACATAAACTAGCCGAAACGGGTCAAACCTTATTGTTTTAACCTCAAAATCCAGAGTGTGGTTATTATACCCATATAAAACAGGTCTTCAAACTTGTTGGGTCCAAACCACATTCCATTCCCGGTTTTCGCCTTTCACACGACTAAACCGTATATATCCTTTGAAACTGACCGGTCTAAGCTAAGGCTAAATTAAAGACCCGATAGGATTCTAATAGGTTGTTTAAACCTTCGTTCTAGAATAGGAGACCAGTAAAAGAAACTTGCATTTGTTTATTAAGGATATTACTTGCTCAGGTAAATACTTTTAACTTATTTTACGTTATACGGGCTTGGGTTACGGTATTTAAAATACCGCTTGGTCGGGCAATTGACCCCGACTCATTAGTAGTCGGGTGCTTTCAATGTGACCCGTCTAAAAATTGGTTTTGTTGGCTTTACGCCTTTGGGAGCTTAATGACCATGTCCCGGATATCCTTGGCATCATTTTACGAAATGGCCACGACCTCGATACGCGGGTGTAGGCGTACACCCGACAATGTGTCTATATTATTAAAGGTATAACCGTTGGTTTTCCCGCCATGGCTTTATGCTTTGTGGCGTGTCTATTAACCTTAAACTCGGCATGACCCGGGCGACCGAACGCATAGTAAACATGTAATTCTTTTACAAGATTTAATTATAAATTATCCCAAGTTATAAAGAGTTTGTGCCTTGTGCATTCAAATCAATTTTATTAAACATTTTACAAAAGTGTCGGTTGAATGTATTTACCAGTGTAAACTGACGTATTTTCCTCAAAAAGATTAATGCAGGTTCTACTCGTAATAGGCTGGCCACTCCTTAGCATCGTTAGAGTCTCGCAAGCTTTGGATGCCAATTTCTGTTGAACAAATATTTTTCTATCTTATTTTGATCCCCTGTGGATTATATTTCGACGATTGTGATACTTGGATATTACATTCAATAGTTGAATTATATTTATCTTTATGCTTCCGCTGGGCATTCAAGTTGATATTTATTTGATTTCCTCAATGGTTACTACCTTTGGTTCTTGGAAGGACCGATTTTTCTTTATTTCTGAGTCCATTGTTCCTTTAAAGCTTGTTTGGAGGCACCCTGATGCTGTGTTAAACAAGCTTGAGCCATTTGAGTCTGAACTAGATAGTTAGTTGTTAAAAGGCATTAGGAAATGTCCTTCGAGGCTTCGTCCCTTTCCTGAACACCTTTTAGTATTGATGGGTGTGAGTACCTTGTGGGCTAAGCTAGATCGTGACCCTGTGCTCATGAGGGATGATCAGGGTATGATGTTTTGCTTTATCAGGAGTGATGGTACCTTTGATGTTGTGTTTGGGGATGCTGAGGCCATGCCCGGTGAAGATGTTGTTTCCAGGAACACTGAACATAGGTTCGAGGGTTCAGGCTACATGATTGTCCCAAACGTCAAGGGTTTTACCAAGGTTGCTGCTTACAAAGTCTCTACTCGTCGTTCAGACCGTCGTTTGATAAAGGCTGCCGACCAACCATCGGCTTCTGAGCCAGTGGAACTGAGCGATGACATAGAGGCTTTAGATGATTTAGAAGTTGGGTTGAGGAAAATAAAAATGACAAGGAGTTGCCCTTGGTGATTGGTAAGGAGAGTAAAGCAGCGGGTAAGAAGGTTGTAAGCTTGAAGGGTTTCGGGAAAGGTGGTGAAGGTTCCACCAATGTTAATCCCGAAGAGGTTTATGTGCCGGATTGGAAGGTCACAGTTGGTGACAGCTTCAAGCATTCATTCGTTTGTGAGGATGTTCTTACCCATTTTGATTCTCCTGTTGTTCGAGGTTCTTGCTCATCTATGGTTGATGACCTGATGATTTCGAAAAATGGTAATGGGTGCTTGTAACCTTGTTGCCTTGCTTTCAGAGGGTGTATCCCGATTTCGCAAGAGGATGCGAGAATATGATGTCTTCTCGAAGAAGAGGGATGAGATGAAGGCTTTACTAGCTACTCTAAAGAAGGAGGCAGAGGGTTATGCTGAGAGTGAGAAAAGCTGATGTTGAGTATTGATGAGCTTTCTTCCCAGCACAAGACTAAGGTGGTTGAATTGGAAAAACGCTTGGAAGCTGACAGGGTTTAAGTCAGGATCGATAAGGCTGCCTTGGAGGTTCAGAAAAAGGCTTTATTAGAGGAGAAAGAAGGGTTAAAGGCTTCATTTGCCCAGGCAACTAGGGATAATAAATGGCTCATTGAGTATGGATTCCAGCAAGTGGTTAAGTATCTTCTCCATTCATCGGAGTTCAAAAAGGTCTTGGGTGATGTGTACACCGAGCTTCTTGCTCATGGGAGACACCAAGGTTTGTTTGCTGGTTACAAAGCTTTGTGAGTCTGGGGAGCCTTAGGAAAAGTCTTCTCTTTTTCAACCTAAAGCCTTCGAAGCCTTCAAGGAAACTGTTTTGATGGTAGGGCATATTATTTACCCTTATGTGGGTGAAGTCTCCAAGTGTTTTGGTAAACCTTTGCCTGTCTTGCAGGAGCTAAAACCCGAGGGCCTTAATGAGGCTGTTTGTAACGAAGTGTTGAAGTCCCTCTCGAAGAAACGTCCTTGCTCCGGATATAGCGAGGAAACGTGTTCTGAAGGTGGTGAGGGCTCAAAGGGTTCAAGCCTTGAAGCCTCCAAGACAACGGGTGTCGTAGGGAGGAAAAAGAGGATGGCTAAAAACACCCAAGATGATGGGGTTTCGAATAAGGATGATGCAGCAACGTCTACCATCTCTGATGCTGATAAGTGAAGAAGAAACTTTGATTTGTAGCATTCTTAGCTTGTCGAACAATGTTATAGATTGTTTGTTTGAACATCCTTTTATTTTAAGGGAACCGTTTAGGTCACTTGGTGGTTAAAGCCTGGAAGGCTTGTGGACAATGTTTTATGTTTGATGGCCAGTATGGCCTTTGCTATGTCTAGCTTGCTATGCTTAACTTGTTATGTTTGCTTTGTTTATCTTGATGTGTTGTTCTATTTACTCCCTTGAGTTTTCATTGGTTTTGTATGTTGTCTTTGTTTTAGGCGGTGCATCTTATGTTACTCATACCTTAAAGGGTTCAGTGCAGCAGTCACTTAGCCTTAGGATATTTTTAACAAGAAGATACAACCTCTATCCTATGCATGACATTCACTTAGAGTATTTTTGGTTCGTAAGCCAATGTTAGGGCTTAAGGAACATTTGGTGTAGGCTGTTCAACCCGTCTATGAGACATGACTTTTAAGATTTCTATGAGTCTCATGGAGTTGTATTGATTTAGGAACTCACCCCTTATATAAGTCCATTCAACCCTTGAACCTATTGAGCGATGTGGCCTGGGAGCTCATCCCCTTACATGGCCCTTGCCATGGAGTTTCTTGCTAGGTTCTCAACCTGATTATAGGATAGAAAGACAAATTTTGATTCATTGTTCATTCATTTCAAAGTACTTTGATTACTAGGGGAAGATAACAACTTTTTGGAACTATTTGTAACACGTTTTGGTTAAACATGGAACCTTTTAAGGTTTTTGCCATCCCAATGGCGGGGAAGCTTTTTGCCTTGTAGGCCTGCCAGCTTGTATGATCCCCCTTTGTAGGCTTTAAGGATAATGTATGGCCCTTCCTACTTAGGGCCAAGCTTTCCTTGGCTTTCTTTCTTGCAGGCATCATTATTTCGAAGCACAAGGTCCTCAGGCTTGAAGCGTTCATGCTTCACTCGTGTATTGTAATACAATTCCATGTTTTGCTTGTACCTTGCTTTTCGTATGGCTGCTTGATCACGAGCCTCTTCGAGGAGTTCCAAATTCAACATCGTCTCTTTCTTATTTGGCTTGAGGTCGATGTTAATTGTTCTTTGTGTTGTTGCTCCGATTTCAGCTAGAATTACAACCTCTGATCCAAATACTAGGCTGTAGGGTATTTTTTTGTGGCTCGTTTTCTCGGTTGTTTGAATTTCCAATAACACATTGGGAAGCTATTCGAGCCAGTTGTTGTCGTATCTTCTCAATCGAGATTTAATCCCTTCAACAATGTTGTGGTTTGTCCTATCAACCTGGCCATCGGATTGTGGGTAAGCTACCGAGCTGAATACTTGAGTTATTCTGAGCTCCTTGCACCAGGAGCTAGAAGGCTTCTCGGCGAACTACTTCTCGTTATCCGTGACTAGTACCCCTGGAGCCCAAAACGACAGATTATGTTTTCGTAAACAAAATCAATGACCTGTTTCCCTGAGATTTTTGCCAATAGTTTTACTTTTGGCCACTTGGTGAAGTAGTTCACGGCTACCAATAAGAGCTTGACTCCTCATTTGGCTAGTGGGGATGGACTAACGATGTTGATTCCCCACTTGTGAAATAGCCAAGCCGAGGAGATGGGAACGGGGTCATATCTGAGGCTTTTGGGTACCGGAGCATGTAACTGACAAGCTTCATACTTTTGCAATTGTTCGGAGGTATCTCGATGCATGGAAGGCTAAAAGTGTTCGAGGTTCATCAATTTTGACACTACCGATTTTGGGCCACAATGAGCTCCACATATCCCTTCGTGAACCTCTTTGATCAGATATTGGCTTTGTTCTGGGCCAACGCATCGAAGTAGTGGTGCAAGGTATCCTTTTTGTAAAGGATATCTCCTTGTAACACATATTGCCTTGACTTGATACGAACCCTTTTAGCCTTAGTCTGGTCATTAGGTAATTCACCATTTTCAGGAACCTTTCGATGGGAGTCATCCAATTTGGCCCTTTTTTCGTGATCACATCTTGAACTTCAAGTCTTTGGATGGATGAGGTTTTTAACACCTCAATTAGTACCTTCTTGGTGAGGTGGGAAAATGTAGGAGATACAAGTTTGCTTAGTGCATTAGTTCTCTTGTTTTGAGATCTTGAAACTTTTTTGATGGAAAATGTTTGAAATGTGTTCTACAATTCCTTTGATTTCTCTCGGTACTAATACATGTTGGGTTCTTTTTCTATGTAGCTGTTATTGTCTTAGCTTGAGAGAGTCTGTGAGGACTTGAAGCTTTTGAATCCCTATTTCTTTGGCTATGTAGTTGTCACTTACTTGGTATGAAACAAGCAACGAGTCTGTGAAGACTTGAAGCCTTTTGACACCCATATTTTTTACAAGCTTGAGCCCAACAATCAATGCTTCATACTCAGCTTTGTTGTTTGTAGTCTGAAATTCAAGACGAAGGGCATACGTGAATTACAATTCGTTAGGATCAATTAGAACTAGCCCTGCTCCTGACCCTTCAATGCTGGAAGCTTCGTCGGTAAAGAGCTTCCAGGTATCAGGGTTGGAGGGTTCAGCTGCAGTTGTATTAACTTCTGTTATGGCTTCTTTAGGGACTTACAAGATGAAGTCAACCAAGATTTGAGTTTTGACAACTTTTCTCAGGACATAGGTGATTTTGTGTTCACTTAGTTTCACAACTCATTTGGCTAATTGTCCGGAAGTTTCTTGTTTTTCAAGCACATTCTTAATTGGTTAGTCAATGATCACTTGTATCGGGTGTGACTGAAAGTACCTTCGAAGCCTTCTAGCCGTTTGGACTAGGGCTAGAGCAAGTTTTTTTTTCAAAGAAGAATATTTGATTTCTGCTAATTTTGAAGTTTTGAAAAAGTAAACGGGTATCTGAACTTTGTTTCGTTCAATGATTAGAGCCGTACTTATGGTATTTTCAGCAATCGAAATGTAGATAGAGGTCGTTCCTCCTGTTTCTGGAGCCGAAATGGCTGGGAGTGAAGCCAAGTGTTGCTTCATTTGGTTGAAGGCTTCCTTTTGAGGTAAAACACTTCAAAGCTGTAAGCTTTCTATTGAAAGTCTTTCTTGTTAGCTCATCCTTTGAGGGTTGGCTTTTATGCTTTGTTTCCCCATGATGTGCCCTAGAAATGAGCACTTGACTGGATTAAGCTTTCATGTTTATCTTTCTCGAGGTTTGGAAGGTTTTGTTGTATGTGATTGAGCATTTGGTATTCCGTTTTGCTCTTGATTATCAAATCTTCAACATAAGCTTTAATGTTCTTGCCGATTTGTCCTGCAAACGCTTTGTTAACCAGACGTTGATAAGTGGCACCTGCATTTCTAAAACCAAAAGGGATTTTTTGATAGCAAGATATACCTTTATCAGTGTGAAATGTGGTTTTTTCTTCATCTTTTTTTTATTATTGTTAGGATCTGATGGTAATCCTTTTAGGCGTCAAGAAAACACTTGAATGGGAAGCCTGTGAGCGAGTTACCCTTGAGGTCTATCTCGGGCAGCGAGTAGCAATGCTTTTTTTAGTCTTTAAAATCGATATACGTTCCCCGAGACTTGTCGGGTTTTCGAACCATTACGGGATTGGCCACCCATGATTGATACTTGACCTCTCGAAGGATGCCGGCTAGAACAAGCTTTTCCATCTTTTGTATAATGGGCTTATTATCAGATGGGATCCATAACTCATGTTTCAACAATGCTATGAGGGATGCCGGTCATATCTTCGGGGCATCAAGCGAATACATAGTGCAATAGCAGCTTTTCAAGGTATGAGAGGGTTTCATTGGAAAGGTTAGTGTTTACCCTTATCCCCTGTTGAGGATAGTTTGGGTTTATGTCCAACCCTTGTTCATCGTTTTCGTCCTTTCTTGAGCTTTCCCTTTCAACCACAAAAGCTTCTTGGGTAGGTTGAAGGGTTGCTATCCCTTTTTCAGTGGGAAACTTCACAGTACCTTGACCAACTGAAACTGCCATTCCGAACACAATTTGCCCTGGCCTTCCTATGATGATATCATAGTTGGAAGGGATATTGATAACCACAAAAGTGAGTTGTTCGGTTCGTCCCTTTGTTCTTTCGCTGAACAAACATTAGGGGTTATTTGGCCTAAAGGCTTGATAGGTATGTCTGCGATACCTTTGATGGAGGATTTAGACTGTTGAAGCTTTGAACACTCATCGTCGCTGAGAGGGTTAAAGCGTTTCAAGCTTTTCATCAGCTGAGAGGGTTAAAGCATTTCTCAATCATGATTTTGGTGGTTACACCAGTGTCAATGTAAGCATTTTGTATCTAGATGGTTCCTATGTTGGATTTCATCACGAGAGGGTTTGAAAGCAACTCTCCTTTTAGTGTTGGGAAGCAAACATATTGATGTTCCCATGCCTTGAAATGATGGCGTTTGTGGGAAGCTTTGTTTTCAAGGTCGACCATGTTCACTTCCTACTTTTTTTTTCAATCATCTTGTCCTTAACCCCTTTAACCAAGTGAGCCAGTTCGGACTTGATGGCTTTTTTTATTCTATTTTTGAATTGGGAGCAATCATTAGTATGGTGACCTTTCTATTCGTGAAGCTCACAATACTGGTTTGATTTTTCCAATCTTTTGTTTTTTGGCAAAGGTTGAGGAGAGCGGAAGCTGTGTTTTACCTCTTCGGTGGCCAAGATCTCTTATGGAGCCTTGGTTAAGGCTGTAAAGTTCATGGTTTTTTCTCGGCTTGGAGGGTTCCGGCCTTTAGGCCTTCAGGAATCCGAACCTTTGAACCATTTGTCATAAGGGCCATACCAGTTAAGAGTTCTCTCTTTTTTTTCTTTGATGTCTACAGCTTATTCTCCTCGAATGTGGGCTTCAGCCCTTTTGAGTGTTTCTTCAAGGGTTTTGGGCAGACATTTATTGAAGTATCTTGTGAAATATTTGGAACTTAGCCTTCATGAACCCTGCAACCCTAATCTTTTCATTGGCGTAAGTTAAATCTTTCTTCTTGTAACTTTCGATGAAGTCTCTGAGACGTTCATCATCACGTTGTTCGGTCTGGAAGATTACCGTGGCATCATTGACATACCTCTGTTGTTATAGGGAACTTTTGCTAAGATCGCCAAAGGTCTGAACGCTTCGTCCAGGATGGTCATTGAACCATATGCGTGAAAACCCTTCAAGGGTTTGCATGAACATGAGACAACATTCGGAGTTGGGTCATTTTTCAATTCTTGCAGTCCCGACGAAGATTTGGAGGTAGTCTTTAGTACCGTGATGGCATCTTTATCTAGGTTTGGAACTCGTACTCAACAATTTGTTGGGAGAAGCAAGACAAGTTGTTGGGCTTGTAAGGTTTTCAGAGGTATTTTACTACCCTTGAGGCTGGGTTACCGTTTGAGATACCCTGGTGAGTGGTTGGCACTTGGTTGATGAAATTAAGGTTAAAGCCTTGAAGGCTTTCTGTGTTATCATCCAGCTTTCATGTGCTGCAAAGGAAATTGTGCCATCATCTGTGTCAGTAGCTAGGGCATAAGGTTAAAGCCTTAAAGGCTTTCTGATGGTACTCATAAAAGATGCCCTCATCTGTGTCTTCTGCTGGGGCATAAGGTTAAAGCCTTGAAGGCTTTCTGATGGAACTGTATAAGGCATTCCCATGGATGTGCTCATGACCCTATCTTGAGCCGAAGGCAGGGTGGCCATGGCTTGTTTTCACGAAGTAGCAATGGGAGGGGGGAACACTTGAAGCTGGTGACTGCCATAACTGATCAAAAGTGGTTGCATGCCCAATAGGTGCACCGGTTGTAACAGGTTGGTAGGTAAATAAGGGAAAAGCGGTTGGACTTGGCCTCCCAAAAGCTTAAAGGCTTGAGTGGTTGGTCTGTTACACTAGGACCAACTTCAAGGTAAGATGTGGCTGAACGTGAGCTGCTAAAAGGAAGAGATGGAGGGCCAGGTGATAATGAGGGTTTAGACTCCTCATAATTTAGTCTTATTCTCACCCTTTTTTCCTTTCTAAGCTCACATGCTAGTTGAGAAGAAATCTCTCATGTAAGAAATTTCTAGCTACTCCCTCAAGTGTTAGATCTATACATTCCGGTGTATGCATTGCATCGATTTGAGTAGGTGCAACCCCTGACCGAGATGGGGTTGGTGTTTGAAAAGAAGTGAACTCCGGGAACATATCCCGGTGGAGTACTTCCGGGAGTAGAAAGAGGTGTAAATAGGACCGGTGAGATCCGACCCGAATTTGGTGTTAAATCGGTGCTGTTAGGCACCTGATTTACCTGACCGAGAGACTCGCTTTCAGACATGATGTAAAGAGAAAATGGAGCTACACAACTGGTCTTTAAGATAAAGTAAGCGGTGTAGCCCCACAATGGGCGCCAACTTGTTGATACAACAAATAATAGACCAAGTCCTGTAGCGATATCTCTGGGGTAAAAGGGTTCAGGGGTTCGATTAGCCTAACGCAGGTCGTGGGGTCCCCCCACGTTTGCAAGACGTGGAGAGAGATTCACTAGTATTGTTTTTATCTTCCTTAGATCTTGAGCTGATTAGAAATCAGCCCAGAAAGCGATCGTTGGAGAAGATGAATTATTTAGTGTGAAGAAGAGAAACAAGCATGAAGCTAGTTCTCAAGAGGGAGAAGGAGAATCAGAGAGTTAGAGTGACATCTGCTGATCCTGAAGTGAATGGCATGGTGGAATGGCCTGCATTTTATAGGGGAAGGTGTTTCTCAAAGGAGAAACCCGTGACTAGTGAATCTGTGCTTGCAGTGAGGGGTTTGCCCATTTTGGGGGTTGAAGGGTTTGGACCTGCGGACAAAAGGGTGTGCTCTCCAACATGTTCTGGTTGCGGCTGGGCAGAAGGTTTCACATGTTAAGTGTTGATGTGACCGGACACTGTGCTTGTCCTTTTTACTGTTCATGACCGTTGGACCATTTCCGAACCTTTTAACCTTTTAAGCTGTTGTGTCTCTAATCAGTTTATTAAGGTTTGAGCTACCCCCGTCATCAGTATCCTACTGATACCATAACCTCTTTAAAGCATATTAACTTAGGAAACTTGTGTAGGACTCTTACGGTTACCCGTTATGCCTTTTGCGCGCACGGTCCGGTTTATGTAACTAGTTTACATAAACTAGCCGAAACGAGTCAAACCTTATTGTTTTAACCTCAAAATCCAGAGTGTGGTTATTATACCCATATAAAACAGGTCTTCAAACTTGTTGGGTCCAAACCACATTCCATTCCCGGTTTTCGCCTTTCACACGACTAAACCGTATATATCCTTTGAAACTGACCAGTCTAAGCTAAGGCTAAATTAAAGACCCGATAGGATTCTAATAGGTTGTTTAAACCTTCGTTCCAGAATAGGAGACCAGTAAAAGAAACTTGCATTTGTTTATTAAGGATATTACTTGCAGAGGTAAATACTTTTAACTTATTTTCCGTCATACGGGCTTGGGTTACGGTATTTAAAATACCGCTTGGTCGGGCAATTGACCCCGACTCATTAGTAGTCGGGTGCTTTCAATGTGACCCGTTTAAAAATTGGTTTTGTTGGCTTTACGCCTTTGGGAGCTTAATGACCATGTCCCGGATATGCTTGGCATCATTTTACGAAATGGCCACGACCTCGACACGCGGGTGTAGGCGTACACCCGACAATGTGTCTATGTTATTAAAGGTATAACCGTTGGTTTTCCCGCCACGGCTTTATGCTTTGTGGCGTGTCTATTAACCTTAAACCCGGCACGACCCGGGCGACCGAACGCATAGTAAACATGTAATTCTTTTACAAGATTTAATTATAAATTATCCCAAGTTATAAAGAGTTTGTGCCTTGTGCATTCAAATCAATTTTATTAAACATTTTACAAAAGTGTCGGTTGAATGTATTTACCAGTGTAAACTGACGTATTTTTCCCAAAAAGATTAATGCAGGTTCTACTCGTAATAGGCTGGCCACTCCTTAGCATCGTTAGAGTCTCGCAAGCTTTGGATGCCAATATATGTTGAACAATTATTTTTCTATCTTATTTTGATCCCCTGTGGATTATATTTCGACGATTGTGATACTTGGATATTACATTCAATAGTTGAATTATATTTATCTTTATGCTTCCGCTTTGCATTTATATATTGTGTGGTTTGACTATATTGTTGCCAACTACGTCACGGTAATCCCCCACCGGGCCCACCGGTGATACACGCGGAAATCGGGGTGTGACAGCATGCAACATTGGCTTGGTGAAGTCAAGAAGTTGGAAGATTTTGCTAGAGACCTGAGTAAGAATATGTCAAATCTGTCACCAAATGCTGAGCTAGAAAAGACATTAAGAAATGAGTTTTTGAACACTATCATGGAAACCAAGCCCTACGAAGCCTACAGATCTGATTTCAAAGACTGGCCCCTTGAGGCTCTTAATGAGCAAGTTAATAGAATTGAAAAGATGAATAAAGATCCTCAAATGCCGAAATCTGCTCCCAACTGGAAACAATACAAAAAGGTTGAAGTGGATGAAGTGTTGAAGTATAAGAGAATGAAGGCAGAACTTGTAGCAGCTAAGGTTGGGACTGCTAGACAAATTGGAAAATGGACTAAGCAGTCTATTGATCTAGCTTACAGTAGGTTAGAAGAGCGAAGAAAGACAGATCCATCCCTTCCTAAAAAGCCAGTATACAAAGATGAAACGACTGTTATATGTCGGCAGACCGTTACATCTAAAAAGTTGTTCTCATCAGCAGATGTATCCATTGCTGCCTTGAACCAAAGAAAAAGACAACAACTGATGGATGAGGAAGATGAAAATACGTATGCTGAGTACAGAAAAGAGTCTATCAGAAATCAGTTACGATATGGATTGGATGATGCTTCGTTGCAATTACAAGCTCAAGTTGCTCAAACACTTCAGAAGTTGGCAAGCAGGCCTCAATCGCCAAACTCCTCTCAAATAAAACTTCTCCCAAGAAACCCATCAGACCCAAAAATACTAAGGTGGAAGTCTGACAAACAGACCCATGAATTGACTTTGATCAAGTCTGATGGTAGTGTTGAAAAGATATCAAGGGAGAATGCACTTGGTCTGAATCCAGTTGACCTCCAAGATCTTTTTTACCTTCAGCTTGATAGGGATGAAGATGATACTGATTCCTTGGATTTTGAGCTCCAATTCAAAGGGCAAATCCGGGAAATGTTGATGAGAGAATAAAGATTTGCTGATTTCTAAAATCTGTTGATTCCTTGATTTAGTTTTGCTGAAAGTTATTGAGGCAGGTGATTGTGTTTTTGTAGTTAACGTTTGTTGAACTTTAAGTTGTATTCAAATTCTATGAAGTACGTATGTCTATAAACAGTTTATATTGTCTTTTTGGGTAAACAGTTAAATTGTATGTAATTGATATATTAACCGATATTCTATGTTTATAGTTGTCTTTTAGCTATAATAGATAACATTACGTTTTGGTACAATATCTATGCACGTATCTATATGTTCTATTAATATGTGTTATGCATGTTTGTCTAAGAAACGATTCGTGTTTGCAGCTCTCATTTTTAATGAGAGTACTAAATTCTTTCTTAATAACATCATTCTCTTAACATCTGTTTACTAACCTTTGTAATTTCTGTTGACTGACCTTTTTAACATATGTTGACTAACATGCATATCTGTTTACTATCTATCCATCTGGCAAGCTCTGTTGGAGATAATGGATAACATTTTTTAGGAAAGTCTGTTGGAAAGCAACATAAGTTTCTAACAGTTAATAGACAACAGTAGTTTGCTATCAACATAATGGAATTGCTGTTGAATAAATCTATTGACCATTAGTGTATATCAATTTTATAAGTCTGCACTAATTATTTTTTTACTCTCTGTCAATATGGGCTATGCATGGTTTTCTAAGAAACGACCCGTGTTTGCACACGGGTCTTACCGCTAGTTATATATAATAAATGAAAGTGATTTGGACCACGTGTCACTTGATTAGGGCATCTATTCTTCCCTTTTCCCGCCCAATAGTACCATCCCCTTTTTTCTTTATCTTTCTTTGTTTCACAAACCCTAAATATTCATCCGCTGTTTCTTTTTCTCCCAACCAGAAAATCTTGCTTCTCATAATCTTCCTGTTACGGCCACACGAAATCGAAGTAAGTTTGATCATCTTTTATATGATTTTTTAATGTTTATATGATTTTGTTTCTTCTTAATTTTTTCATTCATTGATTCTCTTCGTAACGTGTTTTCGTTCATTTATTTTCTTTTAGATCTGAGCCCTAAAAGTAAAGGTATATTATAGATTCGATTTGTCTTCCTCTTCTTTATCAATCATTCCGTTTTATAGAATGATGAAGATTGGTGAATCATTGGTTATGTCAATTAGTGCCATTTGAAAACCCTCATCTCAGATTCAATAATTACGGCCATTTGTTTGAGAGGTATGTTATGGTTGGATTTATTTGCACATATTTTTGTTTAAAAAATTAGGTTAAATTTGTTCGTTAAAGTGTTGATTCTGATTCTGATTGAATCGCCTCTGTTTTTAGGCTTTTTTATTTGTTAGTTTAGGTTTCCGATTATCATTTTTTTGGATTAGATGTCAAAAAATGTGCTATTTGTTAAGTTAGGGTTAGTGACTTATTGACACCATTGTTAGAAGATTTGGAATTAAAAAAAGAAGAAAAAAATCAAACAATTTAAAGATATAAAGAGTCAAATTGAAAAAAAAAATTAATGGTGAAATTTCTGGATTAAGTTAATTTGCAGATACATGTAATCTGGATTGGATTGATGAAGAGCCATTGATGTCATAATAGTAACTTTGACTCGCAGCTGATACGTTTTGGTACGATTGGATTGGATTGGATTGATGAAGAGCAATTTCTCTAAATACAATACTCCGAAATATATATATTTACTAATCAGTTTTGAAGTGTATTGACAACGAGTTTATAAAGCTCCATTATTTAATATATGTTAAGCCTTCTCCAATTGGTCGGTCAGTATTGTTTATTGGTTAATAACTGATATGAAATGGCCGTTTCTGTTATGCAGGGATGCAGGTCAAACAGGAGGCGCAACAGGTATCTTATGCTCATATTTTCTTGTAATTAGTTTGCTTAAATATATAGGCAAAAGTTACAACACCAACAGTTGTTTTCATGTTTTTTTTTCTAGCATGTGCGGTTTTCATGTTTTTTGGCAATAGCAGGTGCTCCGGATAACTTAAACTTGGATATGCTTATGGAGACCTCGATTTCTTGAAGATCCAACAGTTGTTGAACGCTGCAGTTACCGGAGACCTCGATTTCTTGAAGAGTAAGTTTCTTTTTCATAATCAATTGTTGTATGAAATTGAAATAATAATTCTCATTATATGTTATATATATGGTTATGGTGAACAGAGAAAGAGAGAGATGGCGGAAAAGGTGGTGGCATTGAAGGAGATGTATAGCGAGGAAGAAGTGAGGATGATGTATGGGTTTAAGATTAGCGGTGATGGGTATGCGAAGGTCACATGTGGATGCCCTAGCTACTGTTATGATGATGTCGTTGATGCGCTTAGGGTGTTTGCTAATGCTGATCTTGAAATCAGCTCCGATTGTACCCCCGGTTGTCAAGGTCTGTCTTTTTTTTTTTTTTGTTATCTTGACCAGAACTTGACTAAAGCAGCATCATCTTTTTTTTGTTGGGCATCACTCACATTATATTGTATTCCCACTAATTTTCTTTCATGATTTCCACCAAAATGAGCATGATAAGTAATTAGAAATGTGTCTTTTAAGTTATATTATTTTTTGATGACCTTTGCAGAAGTTTGATAATGGCCATTTTCTCAGGGTTTAAGGTTGTTGGCTAATTAAGAAGCAAGTAGCTGCTAAGGTATTGATTTCTTTTTTGTACATTAAGGAATCTATTTATTGAAAAAGATTTTTGCATTTTTAATTTATCTATGCGACTTATAAAATAGAGAAAATAACAATCCTTGGGGGCTGCACAGTTGTAACACCCGACCATTTATTTCATTATTTTAATCATATGAAACGTGGAATTAAGAAAACAAAATTTTATCTAACAAAAAAACTTAGTTGGTAAACTAAGTTATACTTCATCATAGTAATTAACATAGTCGTTTAACTAGTTTCAAACATAGATCATTCAGTAATGTTTACAAAACTACATAATTTAAGTAGATTCATTTAGTGAGGAAGCGTCCAACATTTCGTGTTCGGTTCTTGAAGCATCAACTTGACCATCGTCCACATACTTGCAATACCTGAAAACTGGAGATTTTTAACCAAAATTAGTGTTAGAATTCTTAGAATTATTGCTTAATCGAAACTACGCTTAGAAACGGATTCGATTAACTATAATATGCAAGATTAAACAAACGTGTCTGGGCTCCACCGTAACTTACGGTATCTACTGTAAGTTACGGTAGTCGCTGGATAACTTTGGTATGCCATAAGGCAGTAAAGAACTGCCGTAACCTTTTTATTTCTACCGTAAGTTACGGTAGCTACCGTAACTTACGGTAGACTCTGAAAGTTTATGTTTTGTTTGATTTTGTTTATTTCACCAAAAACCCAAATCTTGGATTTCCTCATTTTTAACGCCCACGTTCCCATCACAGGTTTGCGTGTTTAGTATTTCGCTACCCGTCGCTCGGGCTCAAAATCCACGAGTAAGGTACTACCGTTATTCGATCCATGCCCTCTTTTAGTGACCCGTTTAGTTCACCCTTAGGGACTACATCATTCTAACGAACCAACACGCTAAATTCTCGTATTCTAATATGTCATTTAGCAACAATCTCAAAAGACCAATTAACCATATTACGAAGTATTAGCCATGCATTATTTGATTATTCGACCCGTTTGGCTCATCTACGGAATCCTTCTTTATGATGACTACCAACGAGACCTAACCAATTCTTGACCTATTATTCAATATAGCGAACATCATCGCTTTAAATCGACACAACTTTTGTTCTACAATTCTACTATACATATGCTAATTATCAAAATTCACCCAATGTAACGAATCAAGTTACATACCTTTAGAGCACACCCTTCAAGCGCGTATCTCCCCCGGCGTGTCCGCTTGACGTTCCGGATTCTTTGCCTAAAGAGTTCAACTCACAACAAGTTTAGAACTCTTTCATAAACTTTAACGCATATTTCTCTAAAATGATCAAATCTGCGTTTTTACTCAACTTTTAACATTTTAATCCTCACTTAGGCGTTCCATCGAACACCTAGTGGGTCAGATTTTTATATAAACAAAACCAAGTTCATGACTTGTAATTATCATCTAAACTAACTTCAATTAGTCAATTCCATACATGTCTTAACATCAATATTTCCAAAATTACTCCTAAATTCAGGTTGTGCTATAACAAGATCATAAATTCTAGAGTTTATCAAGTTTTCTTCAAACTTCTTAATCACCTACAATGGTGATTTGAACTCTATAATTATCATGCAATCCTTTAATAAGTTTTCACCTAGGGTTTCTCCCTAGACACCATATCTCTTCTAATTACATTCATGCAAGATACAATCAAGCTAAATTTCAATTTTTCATCATTAACCTAGAATTTGAGATGAATCGAAATACTAGAATTTCACATACCTTGTGATCCTTTCAGTGAGGTGATCACTAATTCGTGTTTAGAATTAGATTTGGGGCTGAATTAAACCTTCAATTGATCAATTTTAGTGAGAGTTAGGGTTTGGTGGAGAACCCTTGTCGCCCCCTGCTTCTTGATCGAACAGACACACCCAAAGTGTGTGTTTGGTGTGTTTTAATTTTGTTTTATGAAATAAAGTTTCAAATTTAGCAACATAGGCCCCTCAACTTTCGTTTCTATTTTGTTCTAGCTCCTTAACTACTAACAAGTCATCATCTAACTAGGTTAATGTTATTCCTAGTTAGTTTATGTTACTAATTTATTTGCAACTTAATTGAAATTTAAGAGTTTATATTTTCGGGATGTTACAACAGTTTGCTTAAGGTACTACACCAGGTTTGGATGGATTGCGAATTTAATCTTATAACAACTTTTTCAGACTGATGCGATAAATATGAAAGTAGGCTATGACTTGTCATGGTATATATTATTGAATTATATGCTTTTTAAGTAGATTTGTAGTTTTGACAGTGCAGCGCGGTTGCTGTGTTTGAGTTGTTTTTGAAATTGAAGAATGACATCACGAGACGGTACTGGTGGACTGTCAGATCAGCCATCGTCGTCGCCACTACAGTGGCGGATCATGTAGACGCAGGCGGCGGGGAATCTTTGAGAGACGATATTTGATAGTGATGCGATTCCATCGTCGTTGGTGGAGATTGTAACTTTTTGCTAGCTTTGAAACATGGGCCGAAGGAAAGAGGAAGACCAAACAAAGTCGCGGTCAAAGCAAAGAAAAAGATGCCAAAAAAGACCGATTCTTTACATGGCAAAGTTGAGCAGAGTAACTCCTAGGATTGCTTATGGCTGTAAGTTTTTTTTATGCATAATTGTGTTAAAGATGTGAACAATGTTGTTAATTTCTCTTTATCCTTTTTGTATCATTAAGTTTTGTCTAGCTCTTGATAGTTTTATATCTAATTTAATTAACCAACTTGCACCCTTGGCAAACCATGAATTATGTACTCGAGAAATATGTTCTCGACAGAAATGCAAGAGAAGACTTATCACATTTGGAACTGAAATGGTACATGTGCTTTCATAGTTTTAATAAAATTATGTAGTTTTGTTCCGTTTCTATATTCAAGTTTGGGTATACTTTTACATTCATCTAATAAATCAGCTATAAATTACAAGCTATAAATGCTTTAGACAAACAAAAGGTGATTATCAAAACTATGAAAGTGTATGGTTCGAGCAAAGAAGTATATATGCCCTTTCCTAACGAACCAAACCATTTCCTACCGAACAAGGGTTTTTAAATGATGTGAATCATGTTTTGATATTCTCTTGATCATATTCATCATTTTATCTATTTATTTTTCCTTTTTCGGTTTTCATAACGAGTGTCGGTACCCTAACGAAAGAAACAGATAGCCACCAAATTTTCACCGTGTGGCGCGGGGAATCCCGGCGCAACGCGCTGGTTCTATAGAAAGCATAAATTCAACATCAATAAATATACAAACACTATAACAAACGTAGAAAAGCAAAAAAAAAAGAAGACAAATCGCGGACTGACACGTGGCTGAAGTTACTATTCCCAGGCTTTGATATTTAATAGATTGATAATGATAATGATAATAATTATTTGATGGTTGTTTGTGTATATTTGTTAAATACTGATTATAATGGAAGCGATTCAGGTTTAAGGATATTCAAGATAGTTATTGATTGGCACTGCTCTCAGTTTCCCTGTAGTGATTATTGTGTTTCCTCCGACTATTCAATCAAGAGGTATGTATGTATGTTGGATTCAAATTTCTTTTAAACCTAATTGGTTTCGTTAATCCCCCCCGCTATTTCCAGATTTGTGTTTCAGCCATCTCGCATATTTCTTATAGATATTTTACACGTCTCATTCGATCTCCACGCTGCTTCGTTTCTGACGGAATCTGCTATGTTTTGGTAAGTGGTTCCTATTAATGTTTGAATTGTTTGTTTGTTGATTGTGATTGGCGATTTGCCTTTATTGTTGACGACCTGTTTTTTTTATTGTTTGTGATTTATGATTTTAGCCCATAACTTAGAAGAACAATTCGAAAATGAAGTCCTCAAAATTTATGGTACTTGATCTTAGTAGCCCCGATCTCCACGAAAACGCGCTTCTTGAAATCTCCAAGGTATGTGTACTGGTGATCCTTTTATTCAGTCTCTTGCGGTGTCAGTTCGATGATGCAGAGTTTAATTATGTGGTTTCACAACTTAGGAACGTGAAAATCTTATTTGAATTTGTGATTTTTGAAGTATGTTTGTGTGGATTTGATCAATTTCAGTTTTAATTTGGAAATTATGGACGACAATCGGGGCTAAAGGTGATATATTTTTTAATATAATCGAAATTGTATATATTTCTATTTGCTTGAAATGATTATTAGAGAACTCGATGTTTTTATTCCTTTAATGGCATAACTAACCAAATTTACAAACTCGCTGGTGATATTGTTGTCAAAGAATAGGCTTATAAGTATGAACATGATTTAATGAACAAGGAATCGTTTCAAGATTTAGCTCCGTTGGTATAGATTCTTTTGGCATTATTATGTTATAATCTCTAACAAAGAAAACAATATATATGGTATGTCGAAGACATCGTATGGTTCACCTTACTAGAGTTAGTATTTTTGTTCCACAACCAAAAAGGAGGATGATTCCTATGATTCACTCATTTCTTAGTATGTGAAATCAAAATATAACATTTTGGTTCACCTTTTTAGAATTTGTTTTTTTTTTTGTTCCACCTGTATTTGTTCCACTGGTAATACTAATGTGTGATAGTAATTAAATGGATGATTTTACTTAGTGCGGTTGTGGGAGCATCTTTTAAAATGGATGTTGGCCTATTAATCAGCTATATGATACTTATTTAATGTTGGGATGAACTCGGTACCGAACCGCACCGAATGTCCCGGTCCTGAAAAGGGTAGAATTGGAAGTGGGTACCGTTATCGAAAATAATCGGTACGGTACATTACCGGTATTTGAAGGTAAATTAACCAAAATACCGGTACCGTACTGAACCGGTTCCGTCCTGAAAAATGGGAAAAAGTACTGATCAAAAAATGATCGATATGGTACGGTACATGATTTGGCAAGTCATTAGTAATCAACACGCTACTTACCAAAAATGTAAGTTTATTATTTTAGTGTATAGAAGTCACAATGTGATGTTATTTTGTGATATCTGTGGTTAATGTTGTTATCTTTTGATTTTATAATTGACAATATAATGAACTTGAAACCATACTTTTTTGGCTAACATTTTTCTAATGCAAAGGTCTGCAAGGTGGCTCCAATTTCCAGAAAGACTAAAGTTTGGTAATACATTAACCTTACAAAGAAGATATTCTTTATTACTTTCTCTGGTGTTGTTTGTGGCAGCAGTGATACTGAAACTGATATTCTTTTAAAGGGTGTGGTATGTATAGCTTCTGTTCATTTTTTGTAAAAGTCTAGATGTTTTTTGTACATTTTTAATGGTTAAAATGTAAAATAATTCTATTATTATACAGGTGTGAGTCACCAATTTGCATGATGCCACATAGCATAGTGGTGAAGTCTTAATACGTGTCAATAAAAAGCACGTGAAGGTGCGGCGTTATGAGTGCTTTGGTAATCGAAAAATGGCGTTAGGGTGCGGGATATTTCTTATGATTGCGGCTTTCAAAATGGGAAAAGGGAGTAGGGGGAGCAGGGTATTATGTTGCTTGCATAACTGGTATGATCCCATGCTCTAATATAGTATGAAAGTTTTGACTTTTCAAAGTCAACCAGTTTTCAGCTTCTAAAATGATACGAATCTGGTTTTTTTTTTAATATTTAACACAAGCTTAAATTACCAAGAAAGTAGTTGGATTCAAAGTTGTTCATTGTAGACATTTGCATATCAGTTTTTTATTTGAAAAGCTGATAGGTTGACCTTAAAAGTCAAAGTATGTTTCCCTATGTATATTATTGTGGCTTAGAATCCTAACAGTAAGTATTTGACAATAATGTTGAAGATGAAAACCCCTCAAAAGGGTTCAAGCAGCCTATACGGGTCAACATTGGCGGCGTGCAATGCTTGGTTGAATGCCGATACATCTCTAACTGTGATTTTCTTGAGGTAAAGTTATCATTTTGGTAACTTTAGTTAACATTAAGAATTAATTTTGAGTTAAATGCCATTTTCATCCCTGAGGTTCGGTCATTTTTGTGACTTTCGTCCAAATGTTTGTTTTTTCGCATCTGGATCCAACAGGTTCAAAATCTTGCCATTTTCGTCCCCGAGGTTTGGCAATTTATTGCGACTTTTGTCCCTCGAGGTTTGGCCTTCAAGGACGAAAATGCCAAGATTTCAAACCTTTTGGATCCAGATGCAAAAAAACCAACCTTTGGACTAAAATCGCAAAAATGACCAAACCTTAAGGACGAAAATGACATTTTACTCATTGATTTTATTATATCTAATGTTTCTAAAGTATCTAGAGCATCAATAATCGTTGTTTGAACAACATAGGACCTACACTCCTAGTTCATATGATGTGAAACCACTGTTTTAACCCAAAAGTGGTTTCAAAACACTGTTTTAACCCAACAGTGGTTTCAAACACTGTTAACCCAAAAGTGGTTTGAAAACACTGTTTTAACAACACTGTTTTACCCTAACAGTGGTTTCAAACACTGTTTTAACCCAAAAGTGTTTTAACAACAGTTGTTTGACTTTGGTCAAACAAACTTTTGAACCACTAACAATCATATTTTTGCAGTCAAACAGTGGACAAACCACTGTTCTTTTAAAACAGTGTTTGAAACAGTGGTTTCAAACCACTGTTTGGTTAAAACAGTGGTACCATAGATTATGGAAAATTTGTTGCAACAATAAAATTAAATGGTGGGAGACAACCACATCTGTACAGGTCTTCAAGTCATTATCAAAGGGCTCTTTCATCAAATAAGGAGAATCTGAAGTCAATGTATGCTGATGGTAAATTGAAACAGTGGTTTCGGGAATTTTTTGCTGGTAAATTTTGCTCAATCTTTTATCTTTATTACACTTTAACATCTTGCGTGTTATTTTATGCTTTTCTATTTAAAAAGCTGTTGCGCGATGCTTGATGCATGCACATCATGTATGTGAGGTGTTCGTTACTAAAAAACTACTAAAGAATTATTTATAGGTAATATTTTAAATTGTTGGCTTTTAAATACTACAATTTCATTCCTGGTCAAAGTTGTTCAATCAACAGAAGTGTTTTAACTTGTTACCCAGCTTGCATGAACCACCCATTTTGCTACCTTTGCCCGTGACTTGCTAATGTATACTTTCTTATCCAGTCTACCAGTAATCCTAATGAAGAATTTTCAGCAATCTGGACTTCACCACTATTTGGTAAGGGTGAGCAAATGTCGGTTCGGTTTGGTTTTTACACATAACCAAAACCGATAACCAAAGTTCGGTTTTAAGAAAAACCATAACCGAAACCGATCGGTTAAATAGGTTCAGCTAATTCTGTTAATATGTCGGTTATTGGTTCGGTTAATTACTAAAAACGAAACTTGTGCAAAATTTTAAACTTAAGTTAGTTAGTCAATGTTTTGAACCACTTTCAAGCATACAAATACACGAAAACACATGAAAAATAAATAAAATACCTATGAAATACATGAAAATATGTTTAAAATACATGGAAAATACATGAAATACATGAAAACATGTTTCAAATACATGGATATACATGAAAAGCACAGAAGTATATACTATCGATTCAGTTTCGGTTATTTCGGTTATGGAAGAAGGGTAAACCGTAACCGAATGATTCAGTTTTGGGCATATCTTAACTGTAACCGATCGGTTAAGTCAGTTTCGATTATTTTCAGTTCAGTTATCGGTTTTCGTATGCTCAACCCTACTATTTGTCCTGGCAGGTTATCTGAGAAGATGAACCATTTGGGAATTTTTCTGTCCTAACAGTTGCATCAGAAAAAGTTTCGGTGCCAACTGGGTCTGCGTCAGGTGCAAACCTGGCCATTGACTTCTTTAATTATTTATAGGCGTTGAGAAACTTGGAGTGGTTTCATGGTTTGTAATGCTTTAATTATTTATAGGCGTTGAGAAACTTGGAGTGGTTTCATGGTTTGTAATGAGTTCTTTTCAAATAGATCAGTATTAGCACTTCATATTTTTATACCAATGAACTTGCAGTAAGTAACTTATTATCATATCAACAGTTTGAATCAGATAATCATATTATGTATCTTTTTATAACTAATTTGTTGTTCTATTTTGTTATATACAGTTGGTTTCTGTAACTTCGCTTGCTGGGATAATGATACTATCAAGGAGTACCACTAGGATCAACATTTTCTCTCTGCCGACTCTATACAACCAAAACACTATCCCTAATCATCTTCTCTGTGCTGACTCCATACTACTCTGAGTTTTGTTTATAATCACGATGTATTCTTTGTTATTTAGTTTTTGTTTTTGCTAATTATTATTTTTTTCGAGTTTGTACTCATTTGCAGTATGTATTTAGTCATCCTGAATTCATCTGAAACTTATACAGGGTAGTGATTTGGAGAAAGCGTAACTCAGTTTGGGGCATAGTTAAAGCAAAGCAAATGTAAAATGCAATTCGTGCACACGAGGTGCACTTTTTTAAAAGAAAAGTTAGTGTGATTGTAGATCCGAACACTAAATTGTTTCATTTTGTATTTTAAAGTTAAACATATTTACAGTTCTTGAACAAATTTAAGGAGGTTATTTTATCTTGATATTCAGGTCTACTAAAAAAATTGTCCCTAACAGCGAGATTTGAACATTAGGCCTTCTTAAATCTAGCACTTTCACAAAGACTAATGAACATTAGGCATTCTTAAATCTAGCACTTTCACAAAGTGTTGTTTTTTACAGTGGTCATTCATGAGTGAGTATTTTACTATCTTTAGTATTCATTATGGTTTACTTTCTCATGATATATAGTTTTTAATATACTTTATAACCATTATGCTTATCTCTTGCCTATATAAATTCCCATATGAGTTGCAAATATTGATCGCTATTGAATTTTAGATGATACATATACTGGCAGTTTTTGCTTATTAAATAGTGATAAAGCGTTGGGGAAATCATAAGGGTGGTCTAGGGGTGTGCATGGGTCGGTTTGGGTTGGTTTTTACTATTAACCATAACCATAACCGCTAGTTCGGTTATGGAGTTTTGGTAACCATAACCATAACCAAACTTCGGTTACGGTTAATCGGTTATGAAGTCGGTTATGGTTAATTTCGGTTAAGTAACCAAGCAAGGTTTGAAATAAATAGGGTTGTGCATGATTTGAACTTAGCTTGAGCCTATTTTATAAGATAACGATTACTAAACTTTTTGGTTAAACTACCGATTTAGAGTTCTTTTTAATAAGCTAATTCTCAAACAAAAACAATTATGGCCATAATACCTTAGTTTTTTTTATCAAAATAAACGACATCTACATCAAGATCATTTTGTTACTAACATACTTTTATCTTAGTAAAAACCCTCTATATGGTTTTGTAAAACACAAATCTATTATATAAAGTTAACATCACAACTTCGGTTCGTTTTCGGTTATATTCGGTTAACCAAAGCTTCATAACCATAACCATAACTGATTGAGCGGTTATACAAAGTTTCATAACCATAACCATTGGTTATATTGGTTATCGGTTATTAGTGGTTCGGTTATGTCGGTTATGGTTCGGTTATCGGTTCATCATCATCATCATACTCAGTAAATCCCACAGATAGCAAAGCTAAGGTAGGGTCTGAGGAGGGTAGATGTAGACAGCCTTACCTCTACCCCGTAGGAATAGAGAGGTTGCTTCTAGTGAGACCCCCCGGCTCGATTGTAGTTTTGTATCAAGCCTTGGACCTAAGACATATAACACTCAAACAATCAGGACAGAGATTGATTGGTGCATGTACCTCCCGTGTCTTTCAACTATCAACGTCACCACCTGATGCATGATTAACCATCCGCCGCTTTTAACGTTATTTTCACGAAATTAGTAAAATAACGTTAAAGTTAGTACCATTTCACTTTCGCCCCCCGAGCGTCTACATATATCTATACTATATATGTGCACACCGTAAGTGGGGCAAGGTTCGGTTATCGGTTATGGTGGTTAATTTGCTCACCGCTAGGGTGGTCAAGCTCCCTGGTAGAGTTATTGGAGTGTTGCAATTACAAATACAATTGGGCCAGCTATGGAATTATGGAATTGAAGCCCTAAAATATATCAACTATCCTGCTGAGATGTGTTAAAAGTCTATTAGGAAATATTATTATTAATATAATATAATTATATTAAGATATTATATGAGAAAATCTCGAAAGTCGCCATTTTTGTAAGTGCGTTATACATTTATTGTTATGTCTATTCAGTTGTGCGCACATTGGCATGAGATATGCTAATCTTTGGTTGTGCATTAACTTTAGTCGTGATGTGTTTTTTCTTGCCTAAACCCGATGTTTTCATTTTATATGCAGATAATAGTACATACGCGAATTATTCATGTGGTCCTGTTGTGTTTTTGTTTGACCTGTAATATGGGTTTATGATCTAATCCGGTGATGTGAAGAAATTGTTGTTGAATCCAATGAGATGCTTGATGTAATGAGGTTGTATTAATAATATATAATAATTAATATAAGTAAGTTTCCCGAGCCCGGAAAGCAATCACGGGTAATAACCTAGTAAAATTATATGGAAAGGCACTCAGCTAAGTATAGGTAAATTATGTTCTTTCAATTAGCCGATAGTTTATTCAAATAATATTTTTCGCTGATAAAATTTGGTTCGTAAATTAGAAAAAAAAAATTACTTTGTTTTTTCTTACAACTTTAAGATTAGGTAAATTAGTGTTTTTTAAGATTATTTAATTAATTTAATTAACTTTGAAAATACTTTGTTTTTTCTTACAACTTTAAAAATTTAAAGTTTTCTGCATTTTGAGTACCCTATTATGACATTGTTATTTTTATCTATGTCTCGATATAAATTTGATTGAAACCGAGTTGTGAATATTTGTTTTTTCCCTATGTTTCGATTAGGGGTGTTCATCGAATCGAATATCAAATTTTCGAATTATTCGAATCAAATTGTTCGAATAATTTTTATTTTTCCTTGAATTCGTATTCGATTAAAACCTACCGAATTCAATTTGAATTCGTATTCGAATAAAAACCCAATTCGATTAAAAATTCGAATTCGATTTAATTCAGATTCTTTAAAAACATATAAAAAACTTTCAAAATGAAACATAAATGTTAAAGCAGCCATAAAACACGATATCACATTAAAAGGTTCCAAATAAAGTACCACAAGTCTAAAATTCAAAATGAGAAGTGCGGAATAACCACTCCACATTACAAGTTAATATTTTTACGCTTAGAAATCTATTGATAGATTGTTACTTAGGTTTTAGTTATGGGCCTTATAGTGAGTTTGGTAATGAGTAATTTTAATACTTGGAAAGAAAATTGAAAATAATTTATAGTATAGCCTAATAAAAGTTATATATGTATTATATATAAAAATAATAAATAAAAATGTATAATTACTTTTTGAGTCCCTGTGTTTTATAGGTTTTAACCACTTGAGTCCAAAAGCAAAAAATTTAACGACCTGAGTCCCCATAAGCATTTTCTTTAACCATTTGAGTCCAAATTTCTAACTCCATCCACTAAGTCTGTTAACTATGAGGGTAGTTTGGTCATTTACACACAAAGTACAAGTCTTATATGCACATGAATACAAGGAACAAGTCTTTAATGCATAAAGCTTTAATATTTAACATATATATAAAAATAAATTAAATATATATAACACACACCACTGACACCAGCACACACAGACACAGCAGCACTCTTTCTCTGTCTCTATACACCACCGAAGCGCCACCATCTCCACCACTACCTCACCTCCACCACCAGAAGCATTAAACCACCACCGGATGCATCCCCACCACCACCAGTACCGGATGCATCACCACCACCGCCATTACCAGATGCATCGCCACCACTTTCGCCAGATCCATCGCCGCCACTACCAGTATTACCCAACTCTCCTCCCGCATCACCACCGCAAATGCCCCTCCGCCATTACCACCTCCTGTCACCGCCACTCCCCCAGCTGCAACAGTTTTGTCTCCGCCACCGCCATCAGGCGGTTCCTCTCCTCCACCAGACCCAACCGTATCTCCACCGTCTCCAACCACGCCTCTCCCCCTACACGAACCACCAACCCGCCTGTAAACCCTCCACTAAATCAACACCAAACACCACCTTCACCTCCCCGGCAAACACAGGCAGTGTAGTAGCAATCAGCCTTGTTGTCGGTTTTGATTTGGTATTGACGGAGCTCAGATCTGTTGGGGGATTAAAAGGGGGATGCAGGTAGTTTAGAGGGAGAAAGGAAGAGATGAGGGAGAGAGAGAGAGAGAGAGAGAGAGAGAGAGAGATGTAGATTTAGAGAGAGAGATAAGGAGATAGATAAATCTGTGATGTGTGGGGATGATAAATTAGTTTTTATTTTTATTTTTTTAATTATAGGGGTAGTTTGGTCTTTTAACAAAATTTAACAAAAAAATTCTAACTGTGTTAGAAATTTGGACTCAAATGGTTAAAGAAAATGCTTATGGGGACTCAGGTCGTTAAACTTTTTGCTTTTGGATTCAAGTGGTTAAAACCCACAAAACACAGGGACTCAAAAAGTAATTTACCCTAGATTTTTCTATAAAGTTATTGAACCCAATCTAAATCTAAACTATATAATAAAAGAAACCACTTTGGGACACCTGTCATCATATTAGGCCATGTCTTATAGATAATTATTATTTTAGTTTAATCTTTTCTATTTAATTATAGATAATCCTTCTACTAAATATTATTTAGTTTAATTATTACTTCTATATTTATCCATTTACTTCAAATTCAAACTTAGTTATCTAATTTGATATTATAGTAAATTACGATTTTGACCCCTGTGGTTATATCACTTTTATCCTTTTAGCTCAAAAAAGAATTTTTTAACATCTGAGCCTTCAACGTTTTTTTCTAACCCTTTTGGAACCCAACGGCTTTTTTTCTAACACTTTTGGCCCCTAAAAGTAAATGGATAGGGTTAGTGTTAGGGGCCAAAAGGGTTAGAAAAAAAAAAACGTTGGGGATTCAGATGTTAAAATATTCAGGGCTAAAAGCGTAAAAGTGATATAACCATAGGGGCCAAAATCGTAATTTACTCTTGATATTAACTATCGCGTATCGAGTATTATCCATTTGTATATTGAAAGATATGATTTTTTTTATTATTGGTATATAAAATTAGATTTATTAAACCCATGTAATACACGTGGTTTTTTTTAAAGATATACCTTTTTTATTATTTACTATACAAAATTACATTTATTCGACCCGTATAATACATGAGGTTTTTTAATATATAACCTGTTATTATTTGATATATAAAATTAGATTTATTCAATTCGTACAATACACGGGGTTTTTAAGGATATATAATTTTTATATTTAGTATAGAAAATTACATTTATTCAACCTGCGTAATACACATATTTTTAAAGATAATTTTTTATTATTTGTTATATAAAATTACATTTATTCAACCCGTGTAATAAATGATTTTTTTAAAGCTGTGTTATTTTATTATTTGGTAAACAATATTACATTTATTTAACCCGTGTAATACACGTGGTTTTAAAGATATAACTTTTTTATTTGGTATATAATATTATATTTATTCAACCGTACAATATGGTTCTTATAGATATAACCTTTTATTATTTAATATATAAAATTATATGTATTCAATCTGTGCAATAAAAGAGGTCCTTAAAGATATATTTTTTTATTATTTAGTATATAAAATTAATTTATTCGATCCGTGTAATACACGGGGTCATAACCTAGTTATTACTAAAAAAAATTGAATAACAACAAAATATTGTTAATAACAAAAAAAAAAAAAACCAAATACGTAAAAAACCATCAGTTGCCTATTTATTATTACTAAATATACTTACCAAAAGATTAATAATTAATATATAGCTAAAAAAAAACAAAAATCTAAAAACTATCATTCACTATCCATCATCACTTTAAATTCATATAGATAATAATAGAAAATAGAGAGTCGTGAAGCATTTATCAAAACAAACGTAAATCATGCTGATAAATCAAAATTAGTATTATGTTTATGGAAGGTATATTTTATAATTTACCTTTTCTTAATTGACTAATAAACTTCTTGAGTTCTTGATATTAACACATTTTTTAACGGTTTAAATTGCACAAAATCCTCCTTTGACGAGAGTTTAAACCAAATATAAGTGAAATAGGGAGTGGAAGCGAGAAAAGGTAATCAAAGCACGATATACATAAATCATCAAAGACGTTTTCGAGGCAACATATGATTTTAATATGGCTCTCACTAATCCCACATCTCTAAATCTTATTCCCACATTATTTTTCACTCTCTCTCTCTCTCTCTATATATCTATGTATGTATAGATAGAGATAGAGAGGAGGGGTGTGTGAATATTAATTCCCAATATGTCATGAAAGCTTTCAAAGACCATTTCGAGGACATCTAGGTATCGTGCATATATATTTTGGAACCACATCCCCATCTTCAGAATCTAACCCGTGATCTGTTGCCACAACCACCCATAGATTATACTAAGATACTCTCCTATGTGTCCTCCCTCTTTTTTAACTATCCCATACAAATCATACAATTCTACCCTCTTCCCTTTCTCATACAATGGTGGTATTGGTCTGCCCAAAATTCTTAGATAAAAGTGTAAGAACCAATCTACCATTTGAAGAAACCTCTCTTTTATTTGATCTCTAAATGTCCATGGTTCATTTATTTCCTCTATTAGATCTAAGAGTCTTATACAATCTTTAAGCATATAATTCAATAGGTTTCTAAATAACTTTGTTTAAACTCTTCATGTTCCCTACTTCAAAATCTTGTAAAAAAAAAAAATAGGGTTATGGTACATTTGTCTACCTCTAATTTCACTACAAAGCCTTGTTGTCTTAATTGGTTAAGACTCACACTAGTACAAAAGTGAGCAATGGATGCGAATAACAATTGCTAAAAGGTGCGGTTCACCCTTCAAACCGCATCTTTTGAGTGGTTCTTTGCTCTTTTGAGTGTTTCTTTGGTTTCACACGCACCATTGGATGCGGAAGTTGTTGACCCGCAGCTTTTGCTCCTAATTTTCCCCCACAAAATTTCACTTCCCTCCGTCTTCAAAAAAATTTAAACCCTAAAAACCTCCCCTACCCCCACAAGAATTCATTTCCCTCCCTCTCCAAAAAAATTAAACACCAAAAACCATTCCATCTCCCAGAAACTTCTCCTCTCCGGTCTCCACCATCTGCTCCCAAAAAATTAAATATCTCGAAGTCATCCACCATCCATCGAAGATCGAACGCAATAGACAACCGCCTCAATCTTCCTTCATCTTGATGACGGTCTTAATCGAACATCACGGGTCTTGAACACATTTGAAGAGGTGATGGAAACCCCAACCTTCTTTTATCTTTATATTGTCCGATTATCGTGGTGTGTATATCCTGTTTTATATATGTGCTATATATATGTAGTCAAGATTATCGGGGATTTGAAAATCTTTGAAAGAATAATTGTGTTTTTAAATCGGTTTGTTAGTATCCAGATATTTCATGTTGAAGAGACCCCGTAGAAGATGCGAGGGCACAACCATGGGTGGCTATCATTGTCCTGGTCTCGGAATCAGTCTTTTTTTCTCTCGGTAATCTCTCCTCTTTTTGACCTAGATTCATCATTGGTTTTTGTTGAGTGTTTTGGGGATTTATAGTTTAAACTTTAAAGATGACAGATTTTGCAGGCCTGGTAAGTTGGGAAATGGATCGATAAGGGATTGGGTTGAAATCTTTTATTTTGTAGTTGTGTGTATGGAAGCCAAAAAACCTGGTCAAACTGATGGAAGTTGGTTGGGTCTGTGGTTTAATAAGTCTAATCGTATAGTCGGTTGGTTTAAAAAAATGAAAACTGGTTTACAAAAAATATAACACGAATTGAAATAAAATAATTTTTATTTGACTTATATGGCAGAGTTTGTTCAGTTTCAAGCATTGTTGATCTACCTGTGATTTCTTGACACCTTCCAAAATCATATTCTTCAACTTGCTGTAGCTTTGATAGTCTTTGCTTAGGTGTTTCGGCTAAGCTTTGATACCCACATTTTGCAGGATTTGGATATAGGAGAGGCACCTTACCACTAGGTAGGGGTGTTAACAAGGCCAGAGGCTCGAGAGCTACTCGTGGTCGGCTCGGTTAAAAGCTCGAATGAGTCGAGCCTTAACGAGCCCGAGCTCGAGCCTGAAATAGAGCTCGTTTAGTTATCGAGCCTGAGCTTGAGCCTAAAATACAAAGCTCGTTTAGGCTTGCGAGCCCAAACGAGCCTAAACAAAATTTTAGTTTTTATATGTATAATATAATAATGATGATGATAACATTGGTGAGCCGAGCTTTGGCTCGCTTAATCGCTGTTGAAACGAGCTCGAGCCGAGCTTTTAGCTCATTTGAGGTTGTTCTTGAAATAGCTTGAGCCGATTCGAGCCGAGCTTGAGCTTTGGGTTTTACTTGTGAGCCGAGCTCGAGCTCAGAGAAGTAGGCTCGCACCGAGCCGAGCTCGAGCTCAAGCTTCATAAAAACATAACGAGCCGAGCTCGGGCTCGGCTCGGCTCGTTTACACCCTTACCACTAGGATGTCCTTTGGGTAGGTTATACAGTAATTTGGTTGGTATGGTGGGTGAGTTTTATTGTTTAGGAAATTGGGATTATGTAGTTTATGGAGGTATGAGTTCCACCATTGTTGGACAAGATCCGGCTCTGATCAGTTCATGCAAGCTTACTGTGAGATACTATGCTATTTTCACAAGGATGGAGTCCCAGTTCAAGGTAATCTCTTTCTCTAACACAGATTCTAGTACATAATCTACTATTTTTTCACCTACATACACCCCTAGAGAGAGACGCGGATAGAAATGGATCCTCTAAAGAGGAACTTGATCTTGACATGAATAACAACAGTATGGTTGATCATCAAGCTAAAGATCGGTACAGTATGTACGAGTTTGACAGCGTTGAGTTAATATGTTACTTTGAACGGTTATTAGTGATCCTTCATGAGAAAGAACTCACTTGGGTTGGGCGTCTCTTGCATAAGCATCATACTTGTGTAATTTTTGAACTAAGAATCAGTACGTCTTTAAAGCAGCGTCCACTCATATGGTCTGCCACTGTAAGTTCTTATATATTCAAGCAAAACATAGCTCTTATTTTTTAGATATATTTGTTGACGCTGGAATAAGGGAGTGATTCCTATCATTTTTCTTTTTCTGTTTCTTTAATTTGAAAGTTTATAGATTCACTCTGATTACTTCTTATTACATGGGCTTTATCATTCAATTAAAGATTCCATCTTATCTTATACATATATACACTTTTAGACAATTTTTAAGCTTCATTTTTAATAATTTAACATTATGTTTTGTTAGGCAATTTCTTCGGTTCCTGTTGCAAGTATTAATTGAAGACAAAGGTTGGGGTTGCAAGTATCAGTCTCTTAATGACATGTTTTTGTAATGCAGTTCGTGCCGCTATAGAGTTGGAATTTGATTTTCATATGGCCATCTACAACCTCAACATTGTTTAGGTTATTTCAACATTGTTTTGGTTAGTTTAACGAACTTTTTCTTCTCTACGATTCTAGTTGCAAGTATGGATTGAAGACGTTGGTTTGGGTTGAAAGTATGAAGACATCGGTCGGTTCAGGAAGTTACTGTATACCACTTTCATCTTTAGAGTTTTATGTATTGTTGTGTTACTTGAAACTTTTGTAATATTATGTTACTTTGAAACCTTTGTATTTTATATTCTTGGGTTATATTATACTGGTTCTAATATACATTTGTTTTTTTGTATATTTTATTTTAATTTTCAGACAATTTGTTAATCATGGGAATTTATTGGAAATTTGTAATAGAATTTATTGGAAATTAACAATATATATATATATAATTTTACTCTAAACACCAATAGATGCGGTTCTAAAACCGCATCTTTTGAGTATATTAGGAAAAAAGTAGTTTTTGTTAATATATCAAAAGATGCGGTTAAAAAACGGCATCTCTTGGACCCGCATTATTTGATATATAGCCAAAAGATGCCTTGCCATAAGATGCGGGTCTAAAACCGCATCACATAGCTAATTTAACCGCATCTTTTGATCAAATATGTACTAGTGTCAACACGTTCCTATCAATATTCGGGGTATAATAAACACTAGGGATCAAACAATTTTCTTGCAATTGTAATCTAATCACCTCAATCCCTCTAATAGATAAAATGTTTTCAGATTATCGGGTTTCAACACCAAAAGATTTCTTAATCTTATGAAAGTGACTAAGAATACCAGCAAAATGATTTTGAAACTTAGTATTAACATACCATATATCATTCGAACATCCAAATTTGGTTTCGCTAATGATGTATTCCTACGCATAATTGTCGCTTTCTCGCATTCCTCTTGTTCCGGTGTGATCGCTTGTGGAATGAGTGAAGCCGCCTCATCTCTTTCCTTCACTTTGCATCGTTGTATCTTGTGCCTTGGTTCGTCACAGTAATAACAAGTTCGTCGATCTTGTGTCTTGTGTATGAATTTCGTGTTTCCCGTCATTTTATGTTGTGATATTGTTTCTAATGATTTTTCGTGTGTGATATGTTTGATTGTTTGAAAACCTCGCTCTGATACCATATGTTGGCCCATAACTCAGTTCCTCAAACACGAAACAAAGAAGATTATTGTGAACGAAATGGATTAACCGTTGTAAAGAACACCATTTAATACAATGTCACACACACATATGGCGAGTGACTTTCTTCCAACTGTTATGACGGTTTAGCGCCATTACACAACAGTTTATAACTGTATTGAGTAACTGCAGCCTAATCATATATTAAGGCCACCCGACACATCATGTCAAGTCCTAATAATCATTAGAATACATAGATTAACTTACAACAATAATAATAATAATATCATAAGTTTAGTTTATCTTCTAATATCGAACTTGATCAAACTCGGGCAGCCGACTCAGTCAAACTCCGGCATGACTCGACGGAATTGGCAGGAATGGTCAACTTGGTCAAACTTTGTAAAGTGTCTGTAAAACTCACCTACCGAAGCAAGACTTAACAACGACTTATTATTTAATACCATAAATGAATAATTTATAACTTTATTCATTGATTTGCAAACAGCTTTCCCCAAACACAAACACAAACAAACCCAAACTTAAGTCTCCATAAACACATATGATAATCGAAGCAATACACATATTTATTTGATCCAACCTTAATTATAAATAGTAGGGTCCAGTCAGATTTCCACGGGGAAAGTGCCTTCCGGGGATACTGTGTTGAACGTTGTTTAGCGGATCATATGCAGTGGATACATCACCCGGTTTCGATTGATTTTGATGAACCATTGCGGACTGCGACGGCCCAGCAACATAACCACTATCATGGTTGAGACCAATCTCAGACGTGTTCACGTGCCCTGTAGCATCAAGATCCGGTGCTGGGGCACCATAACCGGTTTGACCCAACCAACGGTCAACATCCGCACCAGTAATCGAGTTTCCTGAGCCATGTTGATAGCCTGAGAGAGATGGACCTGGAACGTAAGCGGTTTGAGCCTGCAAATGGTCACGATCCACACCTGTAATCGAGTTTCCTTGGCCATGTTGATAACCTGAGAGAGATGGACCTGGGACGTAAGGTTCACTAGCCACCGTGAGTTGACCATCTGCGGGTAGATAAGATGCCGAGAACTGAGGTTCCATGCTTATGAAATTTCCTGATGAGAAGGAAGGAGGTGGGGTGTAGTCACCAGAAGCCATTTTTAGTGGGTAGATAGAATAATAAAACTCTTATGATGAAGATGATAATTACAATGTTGAGTGAGATCTTGCATATATAGATGAGAGAGAAGCTTGGTTATCCAACAAGTCAACGTCAATGCTCCATAATCGGGTTGGTTTCTAGATTTATAACTGATTAGGTTTAGACATTTTACGTGTTTCATTTAAAATATTTTTTTTAGTAAACTGTTATTTTGGTTCTTGTGATTTGGGCATTTTTGACTTTTTACTTCAAATCTCAAATTTTTTACATCTGGGTTCCTGTGGTTTGCATTTTGTTGCCATTTTAGTCCAAAATCCAAAGTTTGACTGTTGAAAGCTGCCTATTTTGTCTTTTAGTACAGGGGCATTTTAGTCATTTTTGGACTAAGAGTATTTTAGTAAAATACAAATAAAGATTATATTATATAATAAAGCCCATCTGATCATCTCTCCTCTCTCTCTACCCTCTCTTTTCTCTCTCTCTCTCTCTACCATCACAAAAAACATCAAATCTGGATAGGATGTGGTCATGAAACGGTGGTTGGTGGTGGGTTCGATGAAGACGGTTGATAGTGATGGTGGGTGTGCGGCGAAGAATGGCGGTGGGTGATAAGTGGGAAAAGATGAAGATGGATCTAGATCTGGATCTAGAAAGGTTATGGTATTTGGGAGATGAACTAATATTGATAAAGAATAAAGAATAAACATGACTTTTCTTGCACGTGGATTTCATACAATTTAGTTTAGAAGATGTAATTTGGAATTTGATTTTGATTCTTGAATTTTGATTGAAGTTCTAGGAATTTGATTTGATTCTTGAATATGGATTGAAGTTTTGGAAACTAGTGAAAATACCTTTATTATTATATATAATATACTTTTATTATTATTATATAATATAATCTTTAAAAAATGACCAAAATGTCCCTGCACTAAAGGAAAAAATAGGCAGTTTTCAACAGTCAAAAAAGGGGGTTTTTGGATTTTGGACTAAAATGGCAACAAAATGCAAACCACAGGGACCCAGATGTAAAAAATTTGGGATTTGGACTAAAATAGCAAAAGTGCCTAAACCACAGGGACCAAAATGGCAGTTTACTCTATTTTTTTTAAAGTGTAGGGTGAGGATCAAATAGTAAGTTTATTTTGGCTACGAATGATAGGAAGCAATAGGATTATGATTTGTGGCAAAATTTAAAATAAAGAGAAAGAGTATTTTAGTCAATCGTATCCTTTCTTCTTCCTTCTTCTCCCCAATAACTTCAACACCCACCATTTTCAAAACCCACCATCTTCAACCTTTTCTTCACTTACTATCTCAATAATCATTACATTATAGTGTGATTTTCGTCACCAATCAATGATTCAAACACCCGATCAACGTGTTCTTCAGCTTTTTTGAAGAAACCCAATTTAATTTCATACAAAATCTCGTTTTTTCCGGTTATTTTTAAGATAATCACTCGATCCATGCGATTCGATCGCTGATAAGTGTTTCAATCATTCAAATTTCGTCAATCGTTGAAGAAATCGGCTTCCATCCATGTAAGAAATTCTTTAATTTCATTTTTACGATCTGGGTTTTTGATTTAGTCATTGCGTTTTACGGTCTTGGCGGGGGTCCGGGGCCAGCGCCCTTGGTAGCAGGGTCCAAGGGGCGGCAGCCCCTGGCGGGGTCCAAGAGGCAGAGCCGAATTTTTTTTCCGATTAAATTGCTTTAATAAAAATGCATCAGAAAATTTAATTTTCTGTAAATTGCCTCTGGAAAACTGCATTCATAGACAGCTTTTGATCTCCTACTTCCTGGTTCAGACAATTCACAGACAAAACTATTGTCCTGGTTTAATGCGTTTTAGAGAGAGAACACTTTCTTTGGTGTTTTTAGGCTATTGCGTTTTAGAACTAAGACATTTTTATGAGTTTTCTAGCCATTGCATTTTAGAAAAAAACACATTTTTGAAGTGTTTTCAGTCATTGCGTTTTAGGTAAAAATACTTTTTTAGGTGTTTTCAGTCCATTGCGTTTTAGAGAGAATACTTTCTTTTGTTTTATTTAGGCCATTGCGTTTTAGAAATGAGACATTTTTAAGTGTTTTCTGGCAATTGCATTTTATAGATAAGACATTTTTTGTGTTTTTTGTGAATTGCGTTTTAGGTAAAACATATTTTTATGTGTTTTCAATCCGTTGCGTTTTAGAAAACAGACATTTTAAGTGTTTTCTGGCCATTGCGTTTTAGAAATAAGACATTTCTTTGTGTTTTTGGTGCATTGCGTTTTAGGTAAAACACATTTTTATGTGTTTTCCGTCCATTGCATTTTAGAAAGTATAATTTATTTTGTGTTTTTAGGCTATTGCGTTTTAAAAATAAGACATTTCTTTGTGTTTTCTGGCAATTGCGTTTTACAAATAAGACATTTCTTTGTGTTTTTGGTGCATTGCGTTTTAGAAAAATGTCATTTTTTAGGTTTTTTTTCCATTGCGTTTTACGCAACTGAGTTTTCAAAAAAAAATCGAAAATATAGCAATAGTATACTCGTTTTAAAGATAAAAAACGCTCGTTTTTTGGTGCAATTTTTATAAAAAAATAATATCGTATGAAAGAGTTATTAACGTTTAAAAAATGGGGGGAATTGTAGGAGAGATAAACTATTGCCTTGTATTGACTAGAATGCCCCAAGATAAACTCACGCGCCTTCTTTTTTTCCTTCAATTTCACTCATTTAATCTTAGCCCTTGATTAAATAAACGGATGGTCAAGATTACTTCCTAGTCTTCCTACCCAAATAAACTTCCTATCATATCCTAACACTTAAAGTGTACTTCTGAGATTTCATTTTTTTTATTTTCTTTCAAATCACTAATTTAATTAAAATGTATTGTTAACTGGGGGCGATTTTGTCAATTTCCAAACCTTAAGGACGATTTTAACAATTTGCCCATTTATTCTTTTGTTTTTAATTTTTTTAATTTTATTGTTTTATATTTTTAAACAAAAAAACAATAAAAATAATTGTTAATATAATATATATATATATATATATATATATAGAGAGAGAGAGAGAGACACATTTATATATATACACACTTATTTTTTTAAATTTCTTTTTTACCTTTAAATAAAAAGATAATAATAAACTAATAATGATTGGTATGGCGGGAGACGGGTGGTACTAATGTTTGGTACGACAGGTCGACGAGGAGAGACGAGGTACGAGGGCCGAGATAGGCGAGGTGGTTGTGCCGGCGGAAGTGGTGGTGGTGGTGGCGGCGGCGATGGTGGCGAAGGAGGTGGAGAATATAGAAGGATAGAAAAGAGAAAGTGTGTATGGTGTATGTATGTGTATATATATATATATATATATATATAAATGGTGTGTATATGTATATAGTGGAGGGTTCAAATGAGAAGAATTTTTTTGTAAGAAGAAAAAAGAAGAGGTTTCAACCAATAAGTATGCTTCATTTTACTTCATTTAATATTTCCATTTAATTTTAATATAAGGGTATATTAGTAAACTTACATAAATGATTAAGTTGTATTCTTCCCCTTTAATAACTAACTAAATTAAATTTGTAATTTCTTTTCAAAATATATACTTTTTCCAAATTAAAAAAAAAACAACTTAATTTAAAGTGTAGAATAAATTACTAGTTGTGTAGGATAAATTAAGAGTTGTTTAGGATATATTTCGAGGTGTGTAGGATAAATTTCGAATGTATAGGATAAAATTCTATAATGTGTAGCCTATATGTAGAAAAATTTTGATACGTGTAGGTTTTATAGATTATATGTAGGATAATTAATGATTAGTTGACTAATTAATTAAAGAGAGAAAAATTAATGATATGAGTTATAAATGAAATAGTATTTTACTAATATGCACTTTCTTCTTTTTCTTCTCACATTAAATTTCTTCTCAAATAAACCTTCTCCTATGTATATATATTATAATTAATTTATTATTATTTAAAGGTAAAAAAATTTAAAAAAAGTAAGTGTGTATATATAAATGTGTATGTATGTATATAAATATAAATATGTGTGCATATGCATGTATATATATCATATATTTATAATTATTTTTATTGCTTTTTAATTTAAATATAATAAAATTAAAAAATTAACAATGGGCGAATTGTCAAAATCGTCTGTAACCTTTGAGAATTACCAAAATCTTCCCTGAGTTAACGATATATTTACACTAAGTTAATGATTTGGATGGAAATGACAAAAAAAATAATAATAATAAAACCTTAAGGGTCCGGGTACAAGGTTGCAATATGACCGTATAGACTATAGAGTTGATCGATCATAGAAGATGTTTCAAATTACACTATATAATCAGAATGGTCTCAATATCGGCTTGGTGTAAAAGCATTGAGTCGGGACACACTACAAGAAATTAACCTTATAGAGACGAAATTTTTAAGGTCTGTAGAGAGGACATGTCGTCTCTATAAGATTTGTCTCCATAACCCCGTCCCTATAAGTCACAAAAGTCGTCCCTATAGGACATGTCCTCTCTACAAGTCTATGATAAAAAATAATTAAAAAATAAATTAATATTTACTAAATAAAAAAACATTTATTAAAATATTTTTAAGCCCTATAGAGACGACATGTCGTCTCTATAGTTTTTATTTCAAAAAAATAAAAATATATATATATATATATATATATTCACCTATAGAGACAACATGTCATTTTAAGGTTTTGTTTAAAAAAATAATAATAAATATTTAAGCTCTATAATAACAACGACACGTCGTCTCTATAGCTTTTTCTTATATAAATAAAAAAAATGTCATTTTCTCCTATAAGGACGACATGTCGTGTCACACCCCAACCAATGGCGGAAACATCGGGATGAGACGAAGTGTGAAGATTGCTCGAGACATCATAACGCTAATAATTGTGGCAAGTATTTAAATAATCCCAATTTCATTCCATAACTTCAAATAGTCAACATTACATAAACTCAAATGACAACAAGTTCCAAAAGTAATACATAGCAACATAAGCAAAATTGATACAACATATTAAACCTATACGTCTATATGTGTATCTAGGCATCAACGCTACTTCATTTCATAGCATCGTCATCATCAACCTGTAACATGTTTAAAAATACAATTCAATGCAAAAGCAAAGGCGAGTATACAAGTTTGATACATACATAGCAAAAGGTAAGTTGTGAACAATTCCTCATAGCAAGCATGTGATTCAAGATAAACATTTAAACATGGTATGTGTCTAACATATCAAACCAAGGAAACGCAATATGCTCATGACATAACCGAAGATAAAGAGGCGGGTCGTTAATCCTATAGCGCTACATATGTCACGGTTTGGCTCGTACGAAGTTAATGATAAATTCAACACATAAGATTAATCCAAGTTTAAAGCATCAAGCCATCACGTATACAAGCATGTTATAGGAATGTTCATGTGTTTAAGCAAAATGTTCATGTGTAAGTTTGTTGATAGATAAACATGTTACACCCCAAAAGTGGTAAAAGTAAAAAGGGGAATACGAGTATACTCATGGTGGTTGCAAGCTTTCCTACTTGAAATCCCGCGAGTGAGTTGGTGGATGGATTAATTCGGAGCACATTGTCCTTCTACACGAGGCAAACAAGGTGTGTGAGTTTGGCGTTTACGGAAGATTATAGATTCGGAGTTTAATTTGTATAGAAAATAACATAAGTAAAAATAATCATCTTGTACACATAACCCTTGTTCTTGACACTATTAGAACTCAAAAGAATTGGTATGATTTCATGGATTCAAAGGTCCATTAGAGTCGTAACAAGAGCATGGTCATAGATGATGTAACATATTCTTGACAAGTAACTATTAAGTTATCATCAAGTTTAGTTACTTAGGTATATATGTATATAGGATAGCTTAGATATTATATAGATTACAAGTCTTATGATTCAAGCATGAGGTAGGAGATTGATGTCTCCATTTAGGCACCTCTTTGTGTCATAGAGTTCATACATGAGGTAGGAAGAACAAGTCTCCATTTAGGCACCTCTATTGTTCACCACTACACTTGTTGTTACAAACAACAAGGAGGGTCATGAACCTACAAGTATTATAGTATTAACAACAACTAATCTATAGCAAAACATCAAGTAATGAGTGGATTCTTATGAAGGATAGCCCAAGCTAGTCCAACCATCACACATTCATCAAGTTTCATACTTGAACACTACTTGTGGGTAAAACCCTAATTAAAAATAGAAAGTTTATGAGGTTTTAACCCCTGATTTAGATGTCTCAACCATGTTTTTAAGCTTAACCAACCATAAGAGGGGTTGTAAGCATTAGGACATTGGCTTGAGTTGTGTTAAACACAAGTTGGATGAAGTTTGCATAGGATGTAACAAAACAGAAAGTTTTTGGTCAATTTCGGAGCAATTCCAGGTCTGATTTCTCCATGGAGAAGTCAAGGAATCAAACTCCATGATTAACCAAGCAAATAGGAAGAAGAATCAAGTGTTTTCATCAAGAAATGAGCAAGTTATACCAAGTTTAGTGCAAGTGTGTGAATCTGTCCGAAAATGCAGATTCTTGCTTGAATTGGAGAGCTTTTTGGTGAGATTTGAGAGTGGTGAAAGTGTCCAAGTGCTTGGAGGAGCTTGGGTATTTATAGGGAGGTGATTAGGGTTGTTTAGAGGTGATTACAAGAGCCAAAACACGGTTTAAACTCAAAAATCCCGCTCAAAATGGTGGCTGGTCGCGACTGTCCAAGGGTTCTGCAGATACGAGCTTCACGCGGCCTGCCTGGGATATCCAGGCTAGTGGACGCGGGCCGCGCGCCACCTGGTTCTGGCAAATAAGTTTCATTTTTACAATTTTGGCCCCTATAGTTGTGTAGTTGATGATTTATGATGTTTTAAGGGCCATTCTTGTCACAAACTCATAGATTAAGGTATGTTTATGCATGAGGAATATAAACCAAGTATAATCGAGCATATAAGTATCAATTCAAGTGTCGTTCTTGTTTAAAACACGTTCAAAGCATAAGTTTAGTTAAATTGCAAGTCCACACATAGTTTCCAAGAGAAATGATCAAACATAGATTGATTCCCGAAGTTGGACATACGAGCTTAATTGGAGTGCGTACAACGTATACATAACAAAATACCAGTTCCATTAATGATCCAAGTCTCGATTTGATAAAGATTACAAAGAAAGGAAATGATTACAAGAATACAAGGTTTCCAAAAATAGATTACGAACAAAACCTTCTATAAAGGGAAAGTACAAAATAGCCGGGCGTTACAGTCTCCCCTCCTTTAGGAAATTTCGTCCTGAAATTTAGGAAGATGTAGGGAAAAGATGAGGATATTTCGATTTCATTTCGCTTTCGAGCTCCCAAGTAAATTCAGCGCCACGTTTTCCTTCCCATCGAACTTTGACAATAGGAATTCGACTGCGCCTCAATTGCTTGGTTCCTTGGTCCATGATCTCGACCGGTTTTTCCACAAAGTGAAGCGTTTCGTTGACTTGCATGTCTTCGAGAGGAACGTGGAGTCCTTCGTCAGCTAGACATTTCTTTAAGTTGGACACGTGGAAGACAGGGTGTACATTGCTGAGTTCTTCGGGCAGGTCCAGTCTATACGCAACCTCGCCAATCCTCTCGAGAATTTTGAAAGGACCAACGTAGCGAGGTGCGAGTTTCCCTTTCTTGCCAAATCGAACCACGCCCTTCCAAGGGGATACCTTGAGAAGCACGAAGTCACCTATCTCGAATTCCATAGGTTTGCGTCCTTTGTCAGCGTAACTCTTTTGTCGGCTCATGGCTTTCAATAAGTTGTCTCGAACCTGTAAAATCTTGTCCGTCGTCTCTTGTATAAGCTCGGGACTGGTGATTTGGGCTTGACCAATCTCGTGCCAACAAATAGGCGAACGGCACTTGCGACCATACAATGCTTCGAAAGGTGCCATTTGAATACTCGCGTGATAACTGTTATTGTACGAGAATTCGACCAAGGGCAAGTGTGAATCCCAGTTGCCACCAAAATCTATTACGCATGAACGAAGCATATCCTCTAAGGTTTGGATAGTACGCTCGGTTTGACCGTCAGTCTGAGGATGGAAGGCAGTGCTAAGGTTGAGTTTAGTACCCATAGCAGATTGAAAAGTTTGCCAGAGACGAGACGTAAAACGAGCATCACGATAAGAAATGATGTCGATGGGAATACCATGACGACAGATTATCTCCTTCATGTAGACCTTAGCCAATTTCTCGATTTTGAAATCTTCACGAATAGGGAGGAAGTGAGCTGACTTGGTCAATCGATCAACGATTACCCAAATGCTGTCATGGCCAGCAGTAGTGCGAGGAAGCTTAGTTATAAAATCCATGGCAATGCTCTCCCATTTCCAGATAGGAATTCTTGGTTGTTTGAGTAAGCCAGAGGGACGTTGATGTCCAGCTTTCACTTTGGAACATGTGAGACATTTTGAGACGAAAGTGGCTATATCCTTCTTCATTCCAGGCCACCAATAGGATGTACGCATATATGGTACATCTTGTCGGCACCAGGGTGAATAGAATACTTCGTGTTATGGGCTTCCTTCATCAGGAATTTGCGAAGATCATCACGGTTGGGAATCCAGATACGATTGAGATAGTATAAAATGCCATCAGGTTTGGACACGAGACCATTTTCAGCACCACATTGCATCTCGTTGTAGAGGTTACCCTCATTAACGGATGTATACTGAGCGTTACGTATGCGATTTTGAAGATCGTGGACGAGTTGGAAACAACGGATACTTTTGACATGAGTTTTACGACTAAGAGCGTCGGCTACTACATTCGCTTTACCTGGGTGGTATTTGATTTCGCAATCGTAGTTGTTTAACAATTCCACCCAACGGCGTTGACGCATGTTCAGTTCCTTTTGGTTGAAGATGTGTTGAAGGCTCTTATGGTCGGTGAAGACCACACATTTAGTACCGTAAAGGTAGTGTCGCCAAATCTTCAATGCAAAAACGACTGCACCAAGTTCAAGGTCGTGGGTAGTATAGTTTTTCTCATGAATTTTGAGTTGTCTCGATGCGTAAGCGATAACCTTGTCACGTTGCATAAGGACACAACCAAGGCCAAGGTTTGAAGCGTCGCAATACACGACAAAATCATCGTTACCATCAGGAAGCGTTAGGATAGGAGCATTGCAAAGCATGTCCTTGAGCGTTTGAAAAGACTCCTCTTGTTCGGGACCCCAAACAAAAGGTCTATCTTTTTGAGTCAAGGAGGTCAAAGGAACAACGATTTTTGAAAAGTTGGAGATAAAACGACGATAGTAACCAGCAAGACCAAGAAACGAGCGAATTTCAGACGGAGATTTAGGTGCGATCCAATTTTTCACAGCTTCGATTTTAGCGGGGTCAACGTGAATTCCAAGTTCGTTGACAGTATGACCAAGGAATTGAACCTCTTTTAGCCAAAATTCACACTTGGAGAATTTGGCGTATAGACGTTCAGTACGAAGGAGTTCAAGGATAAGGTGCAAGTGTCGCTTATGCTCTTCTTGCGTCTTGGAATAGATGAGAATATTGTCGATGAAGACGATCACGAAACGGTCCAAGTATGCTTTGCACACGCGGTTCATTAAATCCATGAAAAAAGAAGGTGTGTTGGTCAAACCAAAGGGCATGACCACGAACTCGTAATGACCATAACGCGTACGGAAAGCGGTTTTAGGTACATCTTCTTCGAGTACTCGAAGTTGATGATACCCAGAACGAAGATCGATCTTTGAAAAGCAGGTTGCGCCTTGCAATTGGTCGAAGAGGTCATCAATGCGAGGAAGGGGGTATCGGTTTTTGATGGTAAGCTTGTTGAGCTCACGATAGTCAATACACATACGAAATGATCCATCTTTCTTTTTGACAAACAAAACGGGAGCGCCCCAAGGAGAAGTACTAGGGCGTATAAAGCCTTTGTCAAGAAGCTCTTGAAGTTGGCTCGAGAGCTCTTGCATCTCAGAGGGTGCTAAACGATAGGGAGACTTAGCGACAGGCGTAGCGCCAGGCACTAAGTCGATGCGAAAATCGACAGAACGAGCAGGAGGCGGACCAGGAAGATCGTCGGGAAATACATCCGGAAAGTCGCGTACAACAGGAACGTCGCTTATGCTTGGGCCTTTGTCCTTCTTTTCCACAATGTGGGCGAGAAAGGCGAACGTACCCTTGCGTAAGCATTTGTTTGCTTTGATACACGACATAAGCTTAAGGCCTTGCAAAGGCTTTTCACCATAGACGTGTAGAGAGTCATCGTTTGGAAGAGGTAAGCGAATAAACTTCTCGGAACAGACAACTTCAGCACGAACTCGCCTAAGCCAGTCCATACCTACTATGACATCGAAACTACCCATTTGCATAGGTATGAGATCAATTGAAAACGTATGATCGTTTAGAATCAACGAGCAATTGGAGAGAACAGAATTGACAACGACGGTTTTACCATTAGCGACTTCGACAGCGAAAGATTTTGGCAACTTAGAGCGTTTACACTTGAGCAAGGACTCGAATTCTAACGACACAAAACTTTTATCGGCACCAGTATCAAATAAGCATGAAGCATAGACATGGTTAATGAGAAACGTACCAGTAATGACGTCGTTCGCGTTTTGAGCCTGAGCAGGGGTGAGAAGGAAGGCTCGACCTCTAGCGGGTTCTTGGACCTGTTGCTGCTGTTGTTGTTGAGGCTGCGGTTGCTGCTGTCGAGGTTGTTGTGGTTGGTATCGTTGAGGGCACACGTTGGCCATATGGTTGGTATCACCACACGTGTAGCATGCTCGCGCAGGGGCGACTTGATTCGGAGCTAAAAGGGCTTGGTTTTGATGGGCATGAGGTGGGAAGCGGCAATATGGAGCGGTATGCCCACCTCGGCCACACTTGTCGCACTTTCGACATTGAGCGTTTGGAGGGTGGTGATACTGGCATTTGCCACACTTCGGTTGCGTTCCAGTATAAACCTTGCGTTCATTGTTGGCAAAAGCAGGCACGGTTTGAAGGGGTTGTGGATTTGGCGGAGTGACGACCGCACAATTTTGGCTCGAAGCCTTCCGCTTCTTGCCTTGGTTTTTCTTAGACGACTGGGAGGGTTTGGGCTCATCAGGAGAGTCAATTGTAGCTTGGCGTGCACTCTTTGTTGAAACCTTGTCAAAGGTTCCATGAAGGACGCAGTTGTTGTTAAGTTCAGTGGCTATACGAAAGGCATCTTCAATGGTTTGGGGATTGGCAGAGGCAAGGTGGTTTGTCAGAGAAGGTGCAACACAACGGACGAATTTGGCTACGGTTTTGGGTACGGTTTCAACTTGTCCAGGACAGAGAACACTGAGTTGCTTAAAGCGCGTAATCAGGCCATCCATGTCACTCCCCTTCTGAGTGAGGTTCCAAAATTCGTTCTCCAATTTTTGGAGTTCATGAGGGGGACAAAAGTGGTCTTTCATAAGTTGTTTAAGATCATCCCAAGGCATAGCATGTGCGACCTCGTTTCCTCTTTTGTTGCGTTCAGTCGTCCACCACTCGAGTGCCTTTTCACGAAACACCTCAGTTGCATTCAAGGTTCTTAGTTCGTCAGGGCAACCACTTTGCAAGAAGGTAAGCTCGATGGCATCAAACCAGTTCATCATGGCGGTAGCGCCATTCTTGCCAGTAAACTCTAAGGGTTTACAAGCCATGAATTGCTTAAACTGGAAGGTCGGTATGGGTTTGTCTGCCTTTGAGTCAACAGAGCCATGCAGTGAGTCGGTTTGAATCTTGCTAACGATGTCGGGTAGGACTTTAGCAAATTGCTTGGCCATAAATTTCATGCAATCTTTTTGAGACATGGCGGTGGAAGTTGAACCCTTCTTTGACTTTTGCTTCTTGGAAGAGCGAGACGACATCTAAAAGATTGCAAGAGAAGGAAAGGATGAGACTTGATCATTAATTGAAAATAAGGTTTGTGTATGTACAAGCAAGTAAATGTTCATGTATCAAGTAAAGTTCACATAGAGCATAAGTTTCCAAGATGCATTCAACAAGTATAACACATAAGTTGCGAGAAAAAAAATATAAATTTAGTTTGTTCACGAGAATTATTATTGTTTGTGATTGCGGTAACGTGCGAATTGTTTAAAACAACATTTCGAAACGAATGAACGTTCAAGTATAAAATCACATATAAATTGAGATACATAAAAGAGAGGCTCAATAAAACATAGGATTGTTTCGGGTAGAGAAACGTCGACAATTCCAAAGTGGGTCGAAAGTCCTTTCGATTTAGAGATATTGTGCTTTGGCCTATAAGTAAGATACTCTCATCGAGAAGCAATTAACGGTATCTTACCCTTCCGGTTACTACACATCTCTAAATGATTGGAACATTCGGGACTTTGGCGAGAATAAAAATCAAGGAATGGGACTTAATCGATAAGATGCGGGTTTCACCCCTAACTTGACGATCTCGTACCCTAAATGTGGTTGGTACTTGTCGGCCAAAAATAAAATTTTGACACTTTGACAAGGGTCCACTAGAGTTGAAATGGAAATTACCATTAAGTTGTGGATGTCACTCCTAGCTTAATGGTGAAATTTCGTGCAAAAATAGATTAAAGGTAGAGTGAGAGTCGTTTACCAAATTGTAGGTTTCACGCCTATTTTGGTAAAGTTGTCTCGTTGATGTTACAAGAGTATAAAATAGCATAGGTGTATTCGTGTTAGCCTTAGGAAAGGCAAATAAATTGAATGACAAGAAGGGTAGCTAGGAAGCATATAAGGTAGAGTACAAATGTTTTAAACAACAAATAAGAGACAAAGTTCCTAAAACTATAGACTAGGGCAAAAGTATGGCATTTTTCCTAATTCCCTATAGTTATGGCTCTGATACCAATCTGTCACACCCCAACCAATGGCGGAAACATCGGGATGAGACGAAGTGTGAAGATTGCTCGAGACATCATAACGCTAATAATTGTGGCAAGTATTTAAATAATCCCAATTTCATTTCATAACTTCAAATAGTCAACATTACATAAACTCAAATGACAACAAGTTCCAAAAGTAATACATAGCAACATAAGCAAAATTGATACAACATATTAAACCTAAACATCTATATGTGTATCTAGGCATCAACGCTACTTCATTTCATAGCATCGTCATCATCAACCTGTAACATGTTTAAAAATACAATTCAATGCAAAAGCAAAGGCGAGTATACAAGTTTGATACATACATAGCAAAAGGTAAGTTGTGAACAATTCCTCATAGCAAGCATGTGATTCAAGATAAACATTTAAACATGGTATGTATCTAACATATCAAACCAAGGAAACGCAATATGCTCATGACATAACCGAAGATAAAGAGGCGGGTCGTTAATCCTATAGCGCTACATATGTCACGGTTTGGCTCGTACGAAGTTAATGATAAATTCAATAAATAAGATTAATCCAAGTTTAAAGCATCAAGCCATCACGTATACAAGCATGTTATAGGAATGTTCATGTGTTTAAGCAAAATGTTCATGTGTAAGTTTGTTGATAGATAAACATGTTACACCCCAAAAGTGGTAAAAGTAAAAAGGGGAATACGAGTATACTCACGGTGGTTGCAAGCTTTCCTACTTGAAATCCCGCGAGTGAGTTGGTGGATGGATTAATTCGGAGCACCTTGTCCTTCTACACGAGGCAAACAAGGTGTGTGAGTTTGGCGTTTACGGAAGATTATAGATTCGGAGTTTAATTTGTATAGAAAATAACATAAGTAAAAATAATCATCTTGTACACATAACCCTTGTTCTTGACACTATTAGAACTCAAAAGAGTTGGTATGATTTCATGGATTCAAAGGTCCATTAGAGTCGTAACAAGAGCATGGTCATAGATGATGTAACATATTCTTGACAAGTAACTATTAAGTTATCATCAAGTTTAGTTACTTAGGTATATATGTATATAGGATAGCTTAGATATTATATAGATTACAAGTCTTATGATTCAAGCATGAGGTAGGAGATTGATGTCTCCATTTAGGCACCTCTTTGTGTCATAGAGTTCATACATGAGGTAGGAAGAACAAGTCTCCATTTAGGCACCTCTATTGTTCACCACTACACTTGTTGTTACAAACAACAAGGAGGGTCATGAACATACAAGTATTATAGTATTAACAACAACTAATCTATAGCAAAACATCAAGTAATGAGTGGATTCTTATGAAGGATAGCCCAAGCTAGTCCAACCATCACACATTCATCAAGTTTCATACTTGAACACTACTTGTGGGTAAAACCCTAATTAAAATCAGAAAGTTTATGAGGTTTTAACCCCTGATTTAGATGTCTCAACCACGTTTTTAAGCTTAACCAACCATAAGAATGGTTGTAAGCATTAGGACATTGGCTTGAGTTGTGTTAAACACAAGTTGGATGAAGTTTGCATAGGATGTAACAAAACAGAAAGTTTTTGGTCAATTTCGGAGCAATTCCAGGTCTGATTTCTCCATGGAGAAGTCAAGGAATCAAACTCCATGATTAACCAAGCAAATAGGAAGAAGAATCAAGTGTTTTCATCAAGAAATGAGCAAGTTATACCAAGTTTAGTGCAAGTGTGTGAATCTGTCCGAAAATGCAGATTTTTGCTTGAATTGGAGAGTGTTTTGGTGAGATTTGAGAGTGGTGAAAGTGTCCAAGTGCTTGGAGGAGCTTGGGTATTTATAGGGAGGTGATTAGGGTTGTTTAGAGGTGATTATAAGAGCCAAAACACGGTTTAAACTAAAAAATCCCGCTCAAAATGGTGGCTGGTCGCGACTGTCCAAGGGTTCTGCAGATACGAGCTTCACGCGGCCCGCCTGGGATATCCAGGCTAGTGGACGCGGGCCGCGCGCCACCTGGTTCTGGCAAATAAGTTTCATTTTTACAATTTTGGCCCCTATAGTTGTGTAGTTGATGATTTATGATGTTTTAAGGGCCATTCTTGTCACAAACGCATAGATTAAGGTATTTTTATGCATGAGGAATATAAACCAAGTATAATCGAGCGCATAAGTATCAATTCAAGTGTCGTTCTTGTTTAAAACACGTTCAAAGCATAAGTTTAGTTAAATTGCAAGTTCACACATAGTTTCCAAGAGAAATGATCAAACATAGATTGATTCCCAAAGTTGGACATACGAGCTTAATTAGAGTGCGTACAACGTATACATAACAAAATACCAGTTCCATTAATGATCCAAGTCTCGATTTAATAAAGATTACAAAGAAAGGAAATGATTACAAGAATACAAGGTTTCCAAAAATAGATTACGAACAAAACCTTCTATAAATGGAAAGTACAAAATAGTCGGGCGTTACATGTCGTCCCTATAGGTTTTTCTTTTCATTTTATAGAGAAAATATATTCACCAATAGAAACAACATATCGTCTTTATAGGTCCTAAAAAAATCAAAAAATTAAATTTTTATTTGTCCAGGTTTTTAAACCCATAAATCCCAATAATCCAACAACACTACAAGAAGCAGGAGCCATAGGGGCGACTGCTTCGTCGTCGCTATTACTATTTTCGTCGCTAAAGGCCTTTTTCTCAATAGCGACGACTTTTGTCGCTACTAAAAGTTTTTTTTTTCTTTTTCCAGTTTTTTTTCATATCAAAACCCGCCAATATCCGGTTCACGACACACGGAAATTAAATAAACATAAACTAAATAAATATCACAAATGTCACAATCCAGGTTGATTTTAAGTCGCAAACACGTCATAAAACTACTTAACAAATGTGCCATAATTCAACATCAAATATGTGTGACTGTGTCTCCATACCATCATCCACTTCTTCATCATCAGCATCTTTCTTTCCAAACTTAGGCCCAATTCTTCGAGTATGTTCACGCCTCTACTGTCCACATAAAACACTCCACCAATCTGTCACGAGCAAAGGGTAACTTCTTATCTCAGCTTGTATTGCTCCACCACCTAACATAAATATTATCATTTCCTGCCACCCAACAGGTAGTTTATTTATTTTTTAAAATTTTTATTTTTTAAACATTTTAGAGATGACATGTCGTTTCTATACGTTAGTTTATTTATTTTTTAAATTTTTTATTTCAAATATTTTAGAGACGATATGTCCTTTCTATAGGTTAGTTTATTTATTTTTTAAAATTTTTATTTCAAACATTTTATAGACGACATGTCGTCTCTATAGGTTTAAATATATATTTTTTAGTTAAGAAACAAGAATAAATTAATAAACTTAATTGCGTTTATAGGTACGATATGTCGTCTCTATATGCCGATATTTTTTTTGTTTTTTAATTATTTATTTATTAACCAAAACTAAAAAGCAAAACAAAATTATGTTTCCCTATACAGATGATATGTCTTTTCTATAGGTTAGTTTATTTATTTTTTTAAATTTTTATTTCAAACATTTTAAAGACGACATGTCGTCTTTATAGGTTTAAATATATATTTTTTAGTTGAAAAATAAGAATGAATTAATAAACTTAATTGGGTTTATAGGTACGACATGTCGTCTCTATATGCGAATAATTTTTTTTTGTATTTTTAATTATTTAATAACGAAAACTAAAAAACAAAACAAAATTATGTTTCCCTATAGAGACGATATGTCCTTTCTATAGGTTAGTTTATTTATTTTTTTAAATTTTTATTTCAAATATTTTAGAGATAATATGTTTTTTCTATAGATTAGTTTATTTATTTTTTAAAATTTTTATTTCAAACATTTTAGAGACGGCATGTCGTCTCTATAGGTTTAAATATACATTTCTTAGTTAAAAAATAAGAATAAATTAATAAACTTAATTGGATTTATAGGGACGACATGTCGTCTCTATATGCGAATAACTTTTTTTTTTGTATTTTTAATTATTTATTAACCAAAACTAAAAAACAAAACAAAATTATGTTCCCTTATAGAGACGACATATTGTCTTTATATGTTAGACTTTTTTTCCCGAACAAATTTGGAATTGTGGGAAATTTTGTCGCCTATATTAAAATTATTTTTGACTAGTCAAACTTTTTAGAGACGACATCTTGTCTTTATAAGTTAAACTTTATTTTTTAGTTTTTTTTTTAATTCTCATACATATTGATCATTAATAGATTAAAATTAAAAGAAAAATATTTAAAGTTATAGGGAAAAGATGTCGTCTCTATAAGTTAAAACGTTTTTTTTTTAAGTTTCCAATTCAACAAACTAGAGAATAAATAAAAGCAAAAAAAATTTATTTTCACCTTATAGAGAGGATATGTCGTCCCTATAAGGTAACCTATCTTAAAAGACACGAACACCCTATGGACACGACATATTGTCTCTATAGGGTGACCTATAGAGAAGATCAGTGTTGTCCCTATAAGTGTCGTCCTTATAGGGGTTTTTTCTTGTACTGACATGTAAACATGAGTGAAAGTTAATATGCTTGAAGACAAGGATTTGTTGATATGAGATATAACAAAAATATATATGGTTCAGGGTTCCCTAACACTACAAGAACAGGGCACCTTTAGCGGCGACAGGCGTCGCCGGTATTGACCACTTTTGTCGCCGCTATTGACTTTTAGCGGCGACATGTCGCCGGTAAAACGTCGCCGGTATTGCTCGGACGCTATTGACCGGTTGTCGCGGGCAAAGACGTCTGTCGCCGGTATTGATCCTTCACTTTTAGCGACGACAGTTGTCGTCGCTAAAAGTGTCGCCGGTATTGACCTTGGTCGGTAAAGGTTGAAAGGCAATAGCGGCGACAGTTGTCGCCGCTAAAAGTCTATTTTTTTTTAAATACAGCAGCTGTATATACAGCTGCCCAGCCAGTTTTACTGCCGAAAAAACAAAACCTGCCTATTTTCAAACAACGCAAGCATACGCCATGAACATAATCAACATATACTAAAGGTAATATACTTAAAAACTACGTTTAAGTCGTACATTATATCCTACAACGTTTAATTAAATCCAAAGCATACATTAAAAACAAGTCACTCATCGTCATCGTTATCGTTGGGTTCATCGTCGGATTCATTATCGAATAAGTTGTCAGAATCGTAGTCTTTTGACTTTCCTTTTCCTTTTCCTTGTGAAGCAAGATAGTTGTTAAGTTGGTTCAAAAATGACGGGGTTTGGAACAAGCTGTTAACAAAATCCGACAATAATAGATTGCAAAACGTATATTAGCATATTAATTAACGCTACCAACATATATTTAACAAGGAAACATGCGTTTGGTTTGTCATTTTATAAATTGCGTAGTTTACCTCGGAAAAGGGTTCTTGCGTCCGAGCTAGCGAAGACGACATGTTAGATGACGAGTGCGAGGACGTGTTGGAAGAAGGTTTAGGCCCCATCCCGCGGTACCATCCTCGCCGCTCTCCCAACGCTTCTTGATACGGGGCAATTGGAGGACCATCGCCGCTCCATTCTTCTGTGGCCCGTTGTATGCTCCGCTGTATTTTACGAAGATGATTAAATATATATGTGTATATATATATATATATATATATATATATTTGTTATAGAAAATAATACTTAAAAGAAATACTTACGTAATTTTGTTCAGCAACCGGATCAACCCAATTCCCTTGATTGTCCGTGTGGGTTTTAGCATACGTAGGTACCCAATCCAAATTCTGTTTAACATTACACTTAGATTAGACATTAAATAAACAAAAACTTACACACACGCACACATACATAAAACATTACATTTTTATAGGCGGTGCTACCGTACGAAGATGTCCCCCCACGGTATGGGAACTGTTGTTTATCGCATACTTTTTTGTTGGCCTTGCTTTTTTAATATAATTTTCTTGCCGGAAACCTTCGATGGTTCTCAACCTGTTTTCATAGGGCATTTCCACGGGATGGTATGCCCTTGCACTCTCAAGATCATCGTAACCTCCCTTGCTATCAAATAATTGTCTAGCTTCATACTTGCGGTCATTGTATCGCTTCATAAGCACAGTCCTTATACCACCCTTCAAGTTTTTCGCGTCATAATCACGTTCCACTTCATCAAGATTGAAATTTTCCTACAAATTAAATAAAAAAGTTAAAATATCATATATAAATTAGATTTGCACGTGCTATAAAATTTTATGCATATAACCTATTTACCTGTAAGTGGTTCATGACGACATCCTTGTAATGTTGTTCAACAGCATCCCATCCAATTTTATCAAACGGGATGGCCCGCCACATATACATGCCGGCCTCCCTTGAAAACATGTCTCTTGATTTACCAACAGGGGTAAACGTGACCTGTCGATCAAACGTAAGCGACACAGCCCCCCCCCCCCCGCTTTTACTAGACGCCGTAGTTTCTCGTTTTTAGCTTTCCCCCTAACCTTCTTTGGGGGAACCGCTGCAATTAAAACAAAAATAATTAGTAACAACATTTATAATATATAAAATATAAGGACTACAAAATAATTTAGTAAAAGACTTACCGTCTGTCTCGTGTGTGCCACGAATCCCCCTAGGAGGAAGCGGTGGATCACCAGCGCCGTCACCCCCATGTCCCCAGGGGGCCACATTGGCCATCAAATAAGCGAATATTAGCAATACCGAAAACATAATCCCTATAAAGTTACAAATGTTACAGCATGTGTATCTAATAGAAATTAAGGGAAAGTACAACAAGTGTAACTCAAATTCAAATAAATATTTCAAACAAGTGTTTATCAATTACAAATCAATATGTTTGAAATGATGAATTCAATATCAGACACGATTTTTAAGCTCGTAATGTTCTTCATAATGGTTTATATTTCGGGCGGGTATTTTCATAGCTCCTTATGTTTTAAATGATGATTTTAATATAAAGAGGGTATTTCCTAACTAATGTTTAAATATAAATGTTTTAAAACCTAAACACAAATATACAAATTATCAAACTTTAACATTTTTTCAAACCTACACATTTGCATCCTTACACACACATTTGCATACTTTATACAAACATACATACTAACATACACATTTTTCACCAACATACTAACATACAACAATTATACAATTTACATACTAACATTATACAATTTACATACTAACAATTTACAATTTACATACCAACAATTATACAATTCTAAACTTAAAAAAAAAAAAAAAAAAAAACTAACCATTATACAATTTACATACACATTTTTCAAATACACCTACATTATACAATTTACATACTAACAATTATACAAACATACATACATTCATTCATACACTTACATACCCACATACAACTTAAACTAAAAATTATACAATTTACATACTAACAATTATACAAACATACATACTAACATACACAATTTACATACCTAAACTAAAAATTATACAATTTCTAACTTAAAAAAAAAAAAAAAAAAAAACTAACCGGTTTTTCAGGTGGTGACCGGAGAAGTGAAGGTGGTGACCGGAGAAAAGATGGTGGTGATCCGAATTTTCTTCCACAAACACAAAAATACACAAAAAAGAGCAAAAATTAAAGCCTATAACATGTATACAACAAATGTAGAGAAGAAATGTAACATAAAACAAGTTAAACTAACCGACTGGGCAAAAAATCGAGTGTCTCTGGCGGTGGAAGCAAGAGTTTTGGGGGGAAAAGCGAAGAGGAGAGAGGGAAAGGCGCTGATAAAGGAGTTTTACGTTTTGACTTTTACCGGCGACAGCCTGTCGCCGGTATTGATTACCTGACGCCGCTATTAGGTTAACCAGGATAAGATTTGTGTGGCTAGGATTTAATGTGGGACACAGACTTTTAGCGGAGACAGCTGTCGCCGCTAATGACCTACTTTTCGTCCCCGGTATTGCCTTTTAAGTCCCCAACCGTTAGATCAGGATTTTGATCAACGGCTGGGGTTTGGTCTCAGGGTGTGTGACACAGATCGACTAATAGCGGCGACATTAGGCCTGTCGCCGGTATTGATGTCGCCGCTAATGGCCTCCCATTCTTGTAGTGTAACCCGACTTGTGTGTATAGAAGAATATGAATGAAAAACATATGTAAGATCCCTACTTTTTGGACTTGAAAGAAATTTTTTAAAACCCTTAGTTATTTCTTAAGCTTAATTTTAATAGCGACACTTGAAAGAAATTTTTTAAAACCCTTAAGTTATTTCTTAAGCTTAATTTTAATAGGGACATTTGATAAGAAAAAGTTTTAACTATTAAATAAAATTTATATAAATATAGTGTATCATGATAAAAAAAATGTTTTAAATTTAAATAGGAGGCCCATTTTTAGACATAAGAAACTTATTTGTCAACCTTGTCAAAAGGGGATTGGTATAAAGGACTGTAGATAGTTGATCGATCATAAAAGATGTCTCATATTGCACTATAGATTACGTATAGAATCACGATAGCTTCTAAGTGTCAGCTAAGATGCTTCATATTGCACTATATATTACGTATACGTATATAATCACGATAGCCTCTAAGTATGAGCTTGTTGTAAAAATCACTGAGTCGCCACATGTAAACATGGGTGTGAGCAAATATACTTATAGACAAGATCTTATAGATAGATATGTGACTAAGTAACTTTTAACCCGACTTATTTGTGGATAGAATAAAATGAAAAGTGTACGTCACATCCCAACTTTTTTGGACATGAAAGAAATTGTTATAAGCCTTAAATTATTTCTTAAGCTTATTTTAGTTGATTCATTTGATATAAAGTGTCACTTTAGAATAACACTTACAAAAATATAGAGTTTGGTGACAAAAAATGTTTTTAAGTCAACAAGGTGGTTTTTAATAAAAACCACCTTGTTGACGATATCATTTGGTTCAGGAAGGGGGGGACAAAAGTATTGCAGGTTACCAAATTGAAACATAAATATTGATCATCCCGCTCTACTGTATCATACTTGTTAATAAATCACCACCATTTCATCATTTGTAAGACCACCCGTAGTGGGGCGTGATTTTTAAAAAAAAATTGAAAAAAAAAGCCCTAAAACGCCCCCCCCCCCCCAATTACACTGGCGTTATTTAAAAAAAGAAAAAAATCTGAAATTTGAGTTTGGCGTTATTATTAAAACGCTGCATACCTCCATTTCATTCTTGCATGTAGCCAATGGAAGAAGAAGTTGGTTTGACCAGCCAATGATCATTTAATTTGTTTGTTTTTTTTTTTTTTTTTTTTTGGTTTAATGATTGGAATGGGCATTATTCCCACTACGCCATTTTTGCAATAACGCCCCATGCTGACTGGACTGCTACGTGTCGGATAATGCCTCATGGTGGGGACATTATTTTTCTTAACCACTACACATGGTCTAAGTGAAATCTACCCAAAGTCCTCTTTAACTAAGAATGTGAATGTCTAGTTCTATGAGTAAACATAAAACTATTGAAGTTTTGTATGATGTTGACGAGTTAGAAAGCATAAGTGTTATGTTATTAGTGCATACAGTTATTATTATTAACACCTGTAATTTAAATAAAATGGGATGTTATTGTTAGCCAAATTGGGGGGTTTGGGATTAATTAAATTGCCAGTCATTATTGGAACTTTATGATACATATACATATTGGGAAATGATGAGATAAACCAACCAAGAAATTAGTATGCAAATAAATTATGGTGTACGAATAATCAACACGTTTGACTTTAGGTGGTCAAAAGGTCTAGGAATAAATCTCTAAGCATAAACATCCTCCAATAAAGTTAAGTGCCCATATCTTTCAATTACTAATGCAGTTGTGTTAATTATACTTATTATATACTTGTTCAATTCTTACAAAATCTATGTTGAAATTTTACCCGTTTGGGCGTAAGTGAAAATAATATTATATGACTTTTAGTCCTAGCTAGAGTAGAAGTAATGAAATAGAGCTTCAGATGATTTAAACTAGGCTTTCGCCATCGAGGGATTTAAACAGGCTTAAAGCTTCACATGATTTAAACAAGGCTTCGAGCTCTCATTGGATAATTTGGTGTTATTATGAGGCTTCCGTATTCATGGCCATGGGTGGTAAAAAGTAGGGCTGACATATCGTGTCAGACACGAACACAATAAGACACCAACACGAAACAAGTAAACACGAACACGACACGAAATTTTATCGTGTCAGTTTTTCCAAACACGAACACGAACCTGATAATAAACAGGTTACACGAACACAACCTGTTAAGACACGAAAAAAATTACAAGCGTATCATACGACTTGTTAAGACACGAGCATGACCTGTTAAGACACGACCTGTAAGACAAGAACTCGCCCTGGAGGGGTGGTGTGTGGAGTCTAGGGCTGGCTTATCGTGTCAGACACGACTTGTTAAGGCACAAATATAACCTGTTAAGACACAAACATGACCTGTTAAAATAAGAACACGATAAGACACGAACACGAAATAGGTAAACACGACACGAAAACTAACAGGAGCTATCGTGTCGACCTATTTATGACACGAAACCTGTTAAGGGTCAAACAAGAACCTGTTAAGATCGTGTCGTTTTGTGTCGTGTTTTCGTGTCCGTGTCTGAAATTGCCAGCCCTAGTAAAATGGAGGTCTTGGATTCTTGGAACATTAGAGTAATAACTTCTTTTTCATTTGAATGTATAGAACTGCTACATCATGCTAGAAATAACATAAACAAGTTTGGAAAGATCTATGTCATAATTTTAAAAACAATTTGGAGATGGAAGAGGCAGTTGGTTTCGAGGGAAGAACAAAGGGAATGGGCTGAACTCAATTGCATCGAAACTGTTAGATTGTCAGTTGATTCCAAGGATGCTTGGACTTGGTTGGGCGACGGGTCAAGGAATTTCTCGGTCGAGTTGTTAAAAAAGATGATGGTCATGGACAATGATTATAGCGAAAATTATGTGATCGAGTGGTGTAAATGGACGCCGCTTAAATTCAATATTTTCGTGTGGAGGACTGAAAAAAACAGGATTCCAATGCATTCGGCGCTCATAAGAAGGAATGTGAACCTGGATTCGGATGCTTGTGGGTTATGCGATGAAGGCTCTGGATCTGCGGAGCACCTCTTTACAGCATGCGAAGTGGTGTCGCGGGTTTGGTTATTCATAGGTAATTGGCTCAGGTTACCTCCGATGCTTATTTTCTCCTTCAAAGACCTAATGGAATTCCACAGAACTTCTAATTTGGGTAAGAGGGAAGCGGAGATAGTGCACGATATAATAATAACAGCCTGCTGGTGCGTCTGGAAGGCTAGGAACGAAAAAGTATTCTCCATGAAAGAGCCCTCGGTCAATAGCATTATCGGGGAGATAAAGTCGTTGGTTTTTTTGTGGTTAAAATACAGGTCTAGATATAAGGATTTAAGTTGGGTTGACTAGTGTAAATACCCCGTACATGTTGGTCTGAGTTGTAAGTGTATTCTGTTATGTTTTATTGTGTTGCAACGCCCTGTTTGTTTTTGCAGAGGCTGTGTTTGTGAATGAAAGATCAAGTTTAAAAAAAAAAAAAAAAAACAAAAGTTGTCTTTCCCTTTTTTTTCTTCTATTATCAAGTAACTAGTAGTAAGACCCGTGTGCAAACATGGGTGGTTTTTAGAAAACCATGCATAACACATTTTAATAGAAAGTAAGGATAGGTATATAGATATTGTACCAAAACGTGTTATCTATTATAGCTAATAGACAACTATAAACATAGATCATCGGTTAATATATCAGTTACATACGACTATTTCCATTCTCGTAACCCAAAAAGGGAGAACCCACCTATTGATAATGTAAACTGCTTATAGACATAAGTACATATAGAAGATGTCTAACAAACTTAATATAATTTGAATACAACTTAAGTTTCAACAAACACTAACTACGAACAAACGATCACCTGTCTCAACAACTTTCACCAAATTTCTTTGACTTCAACAGATGATAGGTCTTCAACAGACTTTATACTTCAGCAGATCTTTTGTGTATAACAGTCTTTACAGATCAGCAGACTTTAGAAATCAGCAGATCTTTATGTATAACGGTCTTTATAGATCAGCAAACTCTGATGAGACTATCCGCTGATGATGCTCTCCATTATTGTGATCTTTATTCTCTCATCAACTTTTCCCGGATTTGCCCTTTGAATTGGAGCTCAAAATCCAAAAAATCAGTGTCATCTTCATCCCTTTGGAGTTGAAGGTTCATTAGATCTTGGAGGTCATCTGCATTCAGAGCAAATGCATCCTCCCTTGATAGCTTTTCAACTCTACCATCAGACTTGAACAATGTCAATACGTGGGTATCTTTGTCAGACTTCCACTTTAGCATTCTTGGGTCTGATGGGTTTCTTGGGAGAAGTTTTATTTGTGATGAGTTTAGGGATTGAGGTCTGCTTGCCAACCTTTGAAGTGTTTCAGCAAATTGAGCTTGAAGTTGTACAGAAGCATCATCCAATCCAAACTGTAACTGTTTTCTGATAGCCTCTTTTCTGAATTCAGCACCCCTCTTTTCATCTTCCTCATCAATTTGTCGTTGTCTTTTTCTTTGGTTCAAGACACTGATGGATACATCAGATGATGAGAACAACTTTTAAGAAGAACGCGTCTGCTGGGGCCTATCAAGGGTTTCATCATCATATACTGGCTTCTTAGGAAGTGTTGGATCAGTCTTTCTGAGTTCTTCTAACTTTTTGTAATTTAGATCAACATCCTGCTTAATCCACCTTGCAATGGATCTAGCAGTGCCATAGTTAGCTGCTACAAGTTCTGCTCTCTTTCTTTTGTACCTCAAAGCTTCATCCACATCAACCTTCTTGTGTTTGTTCCAGTTGGGTGCAAATTTCTTCATTTGAGGATCCTTGTTCATCATTTCAATTCTATTCACTTCTTCTTTGAGATCTTCAAGAGACCAATCTTTGAATTGATACTTGTAGGCTTTGTAGGGCTTGTCTCTCATGATGATCCATATAATCAATCCTCATCTCCTTTTGAAGAACAACATTTGGTGGTAGTTCTGACATAGACCTACTCGGGTCTCTATCAAAGTCTTCCAATTTCCTGACCTTACTAAGCTCATGTTGATAAGTGGCCTGTTAATTCCTGTCATCTTTCCCTTTACTCACATACTTGGCTATCAGCTCAGCTTGTTTAGCTTTCATCTTCAAGTGTTCATCAATATTCTGTGGTTTACTGAAGTCTTGTAGTGATGGGAAAGTTCTTTTGGAAGGATCATCCTCTTTGTAAAATTGAATCATTTCATTTTTAACTACAAACAGTTCTAAAGGATATTTAACTGCCAATGGAATGTTTTCTGAGGTGGGAGCAGTGGGTGGTTGTTTGATTGGGTTGGTTTCTGGAGGTGATGAAGGTGGAATGTATGGAGCAGATGATATGGGAATTGGTGCTGGTATTTCTTTTTCTTCTTCATGCACCATGAACTTTCTTTTTCTGGTATAAACAGATTTTGGAGGAGGAGGAGTTTTAGATGGAGAATGTGCTTTGGGTGAAAAGGTTGTTTGTGAAGGCAATCTTTGTGGTGTTGGTGGTTTTGTTGATGGTGGAGGATCAAAGTGAGTGGAATCAGTGTATTGACTAACAACTGTTGAAACCACTGGTGTCTCAACAACTGTTGTCTTAACATCTGATAATGCTTTTGGTGCATCAACATCTGTTACTATGGAAGATGGTGGTGGTGATGAGGTATTTGTTTTCTTCTTTTTGTGAGGTGGTTTTTGTGGTGAAGGTTTAGGTTTGGATGTATCAGTGTTTAACCTTTTAGAACCAGCAATGGTTTTTGGTTTGGTAGCAGCAGTGGTTAGTCTTTGTGGTGTTGATTTATGTTTGGGGAATGTGGCAATTGGAGGTTTGTTGTTTTTGAATGATTTTCTTCTAATTGAGGTTCCAATGTTTTGCACTTCATTTTCTTTCTTTATTTTTTTCTCAACTTCCTGCCTCAACACATCTGTTCTACTTTCATTTTTATCTTTTCTCTTCTACTTTGCTTCAATCTCCTTACCTGTCTGTTTGTTAAGGGTATCATCAACTCCCTTTTTCTTACCAGTGTCAGATTTTCCAGAAGATTTTGAAGAAGTATTCTTGGAAGGCTCGGGATTTTGTTTTGGCTGATTCCTTGGTGCTGGTTTGCCAAAGTTTTTCATGGAATCCTTCTCCCCCTTTTTGGCATCATCTTTTTCAAAGATAGGTGCAGGGGTAGTGCCAGTTATCTTTGCAATGAATTCTTTTATGCCCTTGATGTCAGCTTGTGTGTCTTTGTATCTTGCTTCAACCATAACTCTAATTAGCTCCATGTGTGAGTTATGTTGAAGCTCAGCCAGTTCCCTTTGAGCTGCAAGAATGGGTTGTACTGAGTTCCAAAGCTCTTGGGATAATTGCTGATGAGAAGGTTGACTTTTGGAAGCATCGACCAACAACTTCATTAGATCTTTCATTTCACCAACAGTTGTTTCAATATTGGACATCCTCTCCATCAAATCCTTGTATTTTAATTCATCACTTAATTTAATAGGATCATCTGAATTCCCACCAGAGGTGGTTGTATCTGCTTTTGAGATAGGAGGAGTCTCCAAGTTGCCATTAGCAGAAGCCCCTTGTTCTTGGTTCTAGGGACTTCCCTCTGCATCAGTGGTTAACTTAAACACACCAGTGATTACCTTGGTAGACACAGTAGTGGTTGCCTTCAAGGGAGTCTAACTGATGAAACTACTGTCCAAATGTAGATCGGGCTGACTTGTTTATCTTGTTCTACACTGGTTAATGATGCGATGGGAGAAGTTTTTCATGAAATACCATCAAGAATTTCATGAAATTCAAGAGGTGTAGCCTCCTCAACTATTTGTGGGTTAGCTAATTGAACAGGTTCAAACACAGCTATTGTTGAAGTTAAACTCTCAGTAATGTGTTGGTGGGAGGGGGGCTGCTATGAGTCTGAATGGCAATAGCTTCAAACAGTGTTACAAAGGTTGGTGGAATAGAAGATGAAGGGATTGGTGTGGAAAGAGACATTGCCTTGGGAGAAGGGCTTTTAAGCATACTCTCAAATGAGGATATGGCATCATATTGTGGTGAATACAACATGTTCCTTTTGTGAGGAATCATGAGGAGTTTGGTTTAAGGGTTGAGATCTTTCCGCATATTGTGAGGAAGTAGCAACAGTGGTTTCTAGTGACATCTGTGTTGTCACAAGGTTAACCTCTGGGATCTCATCTTCCAGAGGACCCATTTTTGTGGGTTTGGTGGGCTTTTGGATTTTGTTTTGGTCTTTTTGGCTTTTGTTGGTGGGGTTTCACAGCAGTGATTATAGTGCTGTGATCACCAACACCATTGGGCTCAGCAACATTGAGTCTTTGGCCATAAGGTGAGTAAAAGTTTCAGATGTTAGACTATTCATTTTACAAGTTGTACCTTGTTCAAAAGCTTTTTGAGAAACATGTTTTTGCATGTAGTAGCTTAATAGTCTAGGAAACATAAGAAAAACAACATTTTTCCCGTTTTTAATGTTTTTCAAATTTTAACCAAGTCAGTAAACAGTGCTTGAGAGTAGTTAAAATCAGTTTTTGTCAAAATTGCATACCCCAAGTACTGAATTTTCAAAGGTATTTCATTAAAAGCAGTGGTTTTATTTGAGAGACAGATTAAGAGAGTATGGAACAGGAATTTCATTAGTGGTGGAAAATTTGCCTTATATATAGTTGCCTTATTCAACTGTCCATCATATCCCATCTCAATCAGCTTTGTTTTGAAACTCATTTTTCGTGAAAGATGTCTTACCTGCCAAGTCGTTTACCCCAAATGTTGTTGATATGGTAGTGGGGGTAATAACAACCACTTCACCTCCGACTTTTGAAGTTATACTGAATGGCTCATTGTTTTGTTCTTCAATACTCGCATTTGCCCAGAAATCGCTGAGTGTTTCTTGGTAAATGGGTGCATCGGCAATAAGTATGGCCTTATAAGTTGATGATGTAAGAACATCAATCATTGAATGATAGAGAGTATTTTTCTCCGTTTTCTCAAAAATAGGCAAGTAGTTATGGGGGTTTTTCATTATCAGAGCCATGGTCGGAATTGAAACTTGCGAGAAGTTGACGAAGAAGTGTTGAAGAAGAAGGTGGAAACCGCTTTGATGAATTTTAAACTCGAGACGACAATAAAAGCTCTGTTTGGGGATGAAACAGGGTTTTATAAAGTGAAAAAGTGAATGCTGACGTGACAGAAGTTACAAAGATCTAATGGCTAACATCTGTCCACGTCAGAACCTCTATTGTTATATTGGATGACCGTTGTTTGGAAACCTCTATTGGGCAACAACAGATGTTGGCAACACTGGCAAGTCAACAGTCATTAGGATAAACAGAACTTAGCCAAACAGACAATACCTTTCGGCAGTGGATGAATTTTTAGTCAAACAGAGGTTTCAAAAACAGTTGTGTTTTGACAAACTTTTAAGGATTTTGATTTTTTTTTAATATCTATTTTTTAATAATGGATTTTTGATGTTCTGAAGACATTTTACAAAGATCTGATGGCTAATATCTGTCCACGTCAGAACCTATGTTGTTATATTGGATGACAGTTGTTTGGAAACCTTTGTTGGGCAACAACAAATGTTCGCAGCAGTGGCAAGTCAACAGTTGTTAGGATAAACAGAACTTAGCCAAACATAAAATAAAATATCAAGAAACCGAAAGGACAAATTTTAAACCTCTGGCATAAAAAACAGGTTATCATAATTACAATTAACATTTTCATTTACCATAAAGATGAATTTAAAACACTATAAAAGACTGATGATTAGTTTTGATTCAAAACATCAACATCTGTTGGGCAACAATAGATGTTGGCAACAGTGGCAAGTCAACAGTCGTTAGGATAAACATAACTTATGAGAACAGACAATACCTTTCAGCAGTGGATGAATTTTTAGCTAAACAGAGGATATTAAAAACTATATAAGAATACTTATGCATGCTAAAATCAGTAAAAATAAAATGCTCCACAAAGATTTGTAGGATTCAAATTTATTTATGACATTAAAAGATCAACAATTACATCGAGTACTGAATAACGAAACTTTAAAATATAACAATAACACCAAGAAATTTAAAATTCTAACAGCAAGAATTAAGAAATTTTAGCTTCAACTCCATCGAGTACTGAACCTCTCGATGTATATCTTTGAGCATCGCCATGAATTCCACGTCTCTATCACCGCATTCTATATTAGTGACAACACAAGGGTCACGAACGGAAGTTGAAGGCATCGCCATCAGGTTTCTGGAAACCTGGTCTCTCGTGAACAGATGAAGATGCAGTCCATCAAAACACCTCTTCAGCTCTTGAAGAGTAGCCTTATCCTCATATATTTGATCCTCAACTTGCTTGATAAAGCGGTGCTTTAAATCATCAGAGTCTGCGGAAGTGTATGATGACATTTTAAGTTATATATTAGTCAAGTGATGTGAAAGAAGGATATGTTGGTAGTAAAACGTGATGAAAAACCTTTGAATTGGCAATGATATTTTATAGTGAAATAGCTAACAGCTCAAAGGTCAGATTTAATTTCACTGTACAATTAATAATATAGGAGGGAAAAACGTGTAAATTTAATGCAAACATATAAATTCATATTTAAAAACGGCAGCCATTTAATGCAAAATCTTTCAAAAATAAGTTTTCATAGGAAAACTATAAAATTAAATATCAAGAAACTGAAAGGACAAATTTTAAACCTCTGGCATCAAAAAAAAAAGGTTATCATAATTAAAATTAACCTCTTCATTTACCATAAAGATGAATTTAAAACATTATAAAAGACTGATGATTAGTTTGATTCAAGACATCAACAATTGTCTTTTAAAAACCTGTCCTCTCAAAAAACAAATCAAAATCTACAACACCAACAATACTCTACATGGCAAACACATGCTTCTACCACTGGTCGAACACAAATGATGTTAAAATGCAATTCTCTAGATGGTCGCTGAAAGAAAACAAAGCTGATAAAGAACTAAACAGAAAAATCGATATCATAGCGTGTAATATTTTATGTATTTTTAAGTGTTTAATCTTACTCTGTATTTAATTTAATACTATCAATAAAAATTATCAACATTATCAACACTTTAAAAAAATCCACAAACCTAATATAACACGCAGACGATTGTATGAATTTCAAACAACTCTGATTAGGCTGAAATATAAAGCGAGAATTAGAATAGATCATTTAAAAATTTAAAATTCAAAATTACAAAAAACACATACTTTCAACGATGTTGGAACAATGATGTTGGAACAATTATGTGAAGTACAAAGATCTGTAATCGGAGATTAACCGACTGAATATGAAAATTCTGCATTTGAGATAGAGAGAGATTGCTCGCGGATAGGAATGAGAGGGATAAATTGAAATTTGAATGTGGAGCCAGAATCAGTTGTGTTATATATGTATATGTGTATGGTTTCAATTTTGAATCTGGAGCCAGAATTTTGAATTTGAATCTAGGCAGAGATTTTGATGACAAAGGTTTCAATTTCGTATGCATGAATACATCTAGATGGGAAGACGTTTGATGGCAGAGTTTTAGATAGATTTTTAAAGTGTTTTATATATTAAGCATTATGATGCAATAATGATATAAGAAAAACATTGTTGGACAGGCTCTATGGCTGCCACATCAGCTTATCTTATGTCACTGTGTTTTCTCCTTTTACATAAAGTATTGATAATACTAAAAAGTTAAATTATTATTATTATTATATAATAAACTAACTTATATTAATATGGGGTAACTTTGTAGAAAGGTAACCAAGTTTGACATCTGTTCCAATTAAATCACTGAAACTCTTTTTCTCTCTCTAAAATCACTAAAGTTTCATTTGTTGTTCTAATATTACGTAATTATCAGGTTTACCAGGTTACCAATGATGATGTGTTAGGTTTGATTACTTTTTATAATTTTTTAATAGGATAGGATGTGGGAAATATAAATAATAACATGAAATTTTCAATAAAAATCGTATTTTTATACTAAAAAATTTATTAAATAATCAAAACATTTTGTGTATCGATTGAATCATAAAATGGAATTCTAGTTTGGTTCCAAAATGTATGATTCCAGTACGTTTCAAAATGGAGCAGTGGTTCCAAAAAACCACATTTTTAAATTTGTAAATCACAAATAGAATAAATTGCAGTGATTTCAATATGGTTCCAAAATGGAATTCAACCATTCAAGTGATCCAACAGTGATTTCAATGATATTGCAATGAAGATGCAGAGAAGACCAGAACATAAACTAGAAAAAATAAAATTTAAGAAGCTACAATGATTGAATCATGCAAATCAAATCCACAAAATAAAAACATGTTCTTTCCAATTCGATCGATGATTGAAATTGAGAGGTCCAAGGTTTGTTAAGGGTTAAAATATATTTTAATTTTATAAAATCCTTAAATAATATCCACATAAACATTAAAAGAAAACAAAAAAAATAAAATGAAAAAATAGTAACCCAGTTACTTGGTAATTAAACACTATGAAAACATTAAGCTAAAGTATAGTTACTTTAGATAGACAAAAGAGTTTGGATGACTTAATTAGAATATTTGGCAAACTTGGTTACATTTCTATGACGTTTTCTCCATTAGTATTTAATAATGTACACTGATATTTCTACAACTATAATTAAATTGATTAAGTGGTGTGTAATTAATGATTTTTAGATTGAGTTTATAGTTTTACAGTGGAATGCATAGAGGATGTGTGAGTTAGCGACAATAGAAGAAGCTAATTAAATAAGTTTATTGTGAATGAATATGATGTATCAAGTTTTGAATTTTTAACAAGTAAACTGTCATTTTAGTCCCTATGGTTTGGGCATTTTTTGTCATTTTAGTCCAAATCTCAAACTTTTTAAATCTGGGTCTCTGTGGTTTCACTTTTGTTGCCATTTTAGTCCAAAAATAAAATCAGACCAGATTCCCCTAATTAAACCCTTAAATTTTGTCTTTATCCCCAGGGTTATTTTAGTCATTTTTGTTTTATTATACTCATTATTAATTAAAAATAATAAACCTAAATAAATCTGTTCGACCAACACATCATTTTCCCCATATGCATAAACCAAACCCCACCATCACAACAGTTTCTCTCTCTCAATATCATCACTTTCTCTCTAACTTAAACCAAACCCCACCATCACAACTGTTGGAAGAAGAAGATGATGCTCGGAAAGCCACAGTTCTAGGGTTCCGTCACCGATGTTTCTCTATCTCTACTCCAATCCCGCACCCCTCTCTTCACCCCTCTCTTATCAAAACTGCCGTGGCCACCATCTTCCAACAACCACCGTCGCCTCCTCCGATAACCCCCTCCTCGCTCAAATCGCCACCATCCTAGGCCCGGACAATACTCAATTCGAAACCCTAATCACTCACCTTATGTTCACCGGATAACAACCACCACCACACTCCACCCCCACACCACCGCTGCCCTACCAAACCACCACCGCCGCACCACTACTGAACCACACTTACACCCACAGAACCACCACCATCTCTAACCCCCTGCACCACCGCTTCCCTACCAAACCACCGACGAGAAACCACTACTGAACCACCCTCACCCCACCGAACAACCACCATCTCCAACCCCCTACACCATTGTTGCCCTACCAAAACACTACTACTGTTGAGTTTCATTCTCTCAAACCCACACCAACGACCATCAAGCACCACCACACTTTCATTACCGTCGTCACCATCCCTATCCGCACAACAATCTTCCGGTTGTGTCGACTCAGATATGAGTGGAGCAACAAGAATTGATGAGCAAATAGTAAATCTTGAAAGAAAAGTCGATTCAGATCTGAGTGGGAAGGGTGGGGATGGTGGTGGTGTTAATGGAGGGGGGATGAGGTGGCGGTGGTGAGAAGGGGGAGAGAGTGGCAGTGGTTTGGGTGAAATAGGTAAGATGATGTGATTAAATAGGGTCAAAGATTTATTTAGTTTTATCATTTTGAATCAACATTGAGTTATAATAAAACAAAAATGACTAAAATACCCCTGAGGATAAATACAAAATATCAGGATTTTAGTTGAGGAATCTGGCCAAATTTAACTTATGGACGAAAATGACAACAAGAGTGAAACCACAAGGAACCAGATTTAAAAAGTTTGAGATTTGGACTAAAATGGCAAAAGTGCCCAAACCACAGGGACCAAACCGGCAGTTTACTCATTTTTACCTCACGTGTCACTTTTTTTTTTAACGGAGAATTTCATTAAAAAACAACCGAACCCGAAACCGGGACGACAACAACCAACAAAACCAATTACATATTTACAAATTTACACCAATCCCTCCAATCAAAAGAACCTTTTTTAGCCCGATGCTTGAACCAAAAATACTAACCGACCTAACTTCACTAAAGACCTCTTCAACATTATACCTCTTACCATTGAACCTAAGATTGTTCCTGGCTTTCCATAAGCACCAACACGCCGCAACAACAACCCCCTGCAATGCCATCCTTTTCGACATCCTTCTTCTTCCCTGTTCGTGAATTTCCAATAAGTCTCGAAAAGAAAAGATGAAAAACTTCATAACCCGACACCACAAACTGATTTCCTCCCATAAACACAAAGCCAAGGGACACGCCGTGAAGATATGCGTCACCGAATCGGGACCCGCCTCGCAGAACCTGCATTCGCCGTCGGAAATCACAACACCCCTCCTAACCAACGCGTCCACCGTAGGGATTCTATCCATCTCCGCACGCTACACCAAGATATTACATTTAAGGGGAACCCATTTGCACCACTCAAACACATACCGATTGTTATAATCGTTCTTCGAAATGATAATCTCCTTAACAGCCTTGACAGAGAAGCCTGCCGACCCGTTACCCACCCAAAGCCACCTGTCGGGATTATCGGTGAGGGTAACCAAACCCAAGGACGTGATCAGAGAGTCCCATTCCAATCTCTCTGAAGAAGTGTCCGGCTCATGTCTCCAAAGCCACAAACCATCCCCTTCTAACCTATCACGAACGTTACACGATTTAACCAATTATAACTTGAACAAAGAGGGAAACTTCAACTTCAACGGAGCATCACCCAACCAAGGATGAAGTCACGTGTCACTTAATGGTTACTTTGTATGCAACATCACAAACCGAAATGGCCTAACTTATGACATTTATAATAATAATAATAATAATAATGATAATAATAATGATAATAATAATAATAATAATAATAATAATAATAATAATAATAATAATAATAATAATACTTATTCTAATAAAAGAAATCAACTTAATACAAAAGTCACCCTATAAAATTTCATACATTTCAAGCTAATAAATAAACATCACTAATTTTATTCACCAATATTGTCTTCCAATGCCTTCCGACTTACCAATAATGCGCAATATAAACAATTTCCCATATTATTACATGTTGCGAATATAGAAATATGATTGAGCTTAACGTCCAATAAACAAATATAACAAAAATAAATGATACACGAGTCTAACTATTGAGAGGGATCTAATAGAAAAGTAAAAGTGAACATAATTTTAAACAATAGTTCTCTAAGACCGCCCGTAGTGGGACGTTTTTTTAAAAAAAAAATTGAAAAATAACGCCTTAAAACGCCCATCCCCCATTACAGGGGGCGTTATTTTAAAAAAAAAAAACTGAAAAAATGTTCCCGGGCGTTTTAATCATAATGCTGTGGGGGAATTGTTTCAACCAATGGTTTGGACTTTTTGCTTTGACCCACCAATCAACATGTCTTTGTTTTTTCTTTTCTTTTTTTTTTTAAATGATTGGAAGGGGCATTATTAGGTATTATTCCCACTACACCACTTTCGCAATAACGTCCCATGCTGACTGGGATGACACGTGTCGAATAATGCCCCATGATGGGGGCATTATTTTTCTCTACCACTACACATGGTCTAAGTAAAACTCTTCAATAAAAAAGTTTTGAATATCCTTGTTGAAGAAGATCAATGCTTGTTTGGGTATAAAACTTTGTTAGCTTTAAAAATGATATCCCACTTCAATAATAAACCTAAAATTACATGCTCTCAAAGTAAGTTTATCTAATAAATCTCAAACACGAAGGAAAAAATGTATCCACCTTTTTTTTCATATTAATAATGTTTTTTTTTTTTTTTTTTTTTTTATAATGTTAGCCTCATATTTGAATTTGATGTAATCACCTTGTATCAATTACATAAACTCTATATTCATTTATATTTGCACTGACCCTCTTAATATATTTTTTTCGAACAAGTCTCCACTAGAAAATGAAAAGCCACACCAGGTCTTCGTGATAATTGAGATGACTTTGCAAGTGGTTACGTGAGAACATCATTGCTTAAATGCATTCATATTGAACCAGTACCACAAATAAAAACAAACCACCTTCTAGATGAATAACTAAAATAGATTAAGTTATATTTTTCTCAATGGTATGTTTTCTAAATTATAAATAGATTAAGGAGTAAATTACAAAATACCTTTATGTTTGTATTAAATTGCAGGCGGTGTCCTTTGCCTTTAAATTTGACGAGTTTTATCCTTAACATTTCAAAATCCTGCATGTTATGTTCTTTAGCCCTAACTCAGTCAGATTTTTTTGTTAAATATGGTCATGTGCCTTTGCACATGAGGGTATTCTTGTCATTTTACCTCGTCAGGGACTATTGTGTAAAACAAGTTGTAGTAAGGGATTGTTGTGTAAAATATATAAAAAAAGATTTACAATTTATAAAAATCTGTGAACATCTCTCTGAAATTCGTCTTGAAACCCTAAGAACTTGAGTGGTGCGAGTGGTGTGAAGTTGGTAGAGGGTGCCCTCGTAGACTCCGAGTACGAAATCAGATTGTGGGAGAGCCTCAACCTGTTGCAGATCTAAGGAAGCGGAGAAGCCTTCGTCTTGAATTCCTAAGAACTTAGGGGTGCGAGTGGTGTGAAGTTGGTAGAGGGTGTCCTCGTAGACTCCGAGTACGGAATCGGATTGTCGGAGGGCCTCAACCTGTTGCAGATCTAAGGAAGCGGAGAAGCCGTGGTAGGCGGTAGTGTAGGAATAGAGGATTGCATCAGGGGTGGTGGATGCCAGAGACCGGAGGCTGTCGGCGTACCAGTCGTGATGTGTGAGATAAGATGTGGGCTTTAGATGGTGGTTCATTTGACGATGTAGGTTCGCTTATCATCGGAATGGGTCTAGCAAGAAGCATAAGCATAACCAGAACCAGAGAAGTGAGGCCATGGCTGTCTGCAAATTGGGGGGATTTTATTACTTAAATTCTCATTACACTAAACAACATTTTACTTTTCATTTTCTGTAATAAAATAGAAACTTTATTTGTATTGCACTTTTTCCTCTTGTTATCATCATTATAAACAGATTCACACACTTGGTGGGAGGTGGTGGTAGCCGGTAAAACGGTTGGGCTACGTTGGTGTGTGGGTGCAACAGTGGTGTGTGGCGGCGGTTGAAGGGCAGTGGTGAGGGTGGGGGTGGAGGTGGTGGTGGAAGATGGTGTCCATGGGTGAAGAGAGAGAGGAGGGAGAGGAAAATGTGTGTGTGTGAGAGAGAGAGAGTTAAAGAGAATTCAATGTTTTTATTATTTATAATTTATTTTTTATTTCTTACACAATTAGTCTCTTAAATATTAAATTATTTTTCAACAGTCCCTAAGGAGGTAAAATGACAAGAATACCCTTATGTGCAAGTCACATGATCATATTTAACAAAAAAAATCTAACTAAGTTAGGGTTAAAGGACATAACATGCAAGATTTTGAAACGTTAAGGACAAAACTCATCAAATTTAAAGGTAAAGGACACCGCCTGTAATACAAACATAAAGGACAAAACTTGTAATTTACTCTAGATTAAGTTACTAAATCTCTTTCCATCTCCATTTTTACAATTTGTGTGTTGACCAATCAACATGTCATATTTTAAAACTTGTTTGTTTACTAACGTCAATAAACTAGCATAAATCATCTATCAAAACAAATGTAAACCATACCTATAAACGAAAATTATATATATCTATGAAACCCATTAAGTCTAACCACCATCCAAGTCAATATTCACCGTTGGATCATGCTGAGATGAAATCTCAGCCGTTTAAACTAGCAAAAATAACCGCTCTAATGGAGGTTATTCGCAGTTTTCTTGTAACACCCCAAAACCTGAATGTTTATATTCGGTAAATGTTCTGATATGGTATATCATGAAATAAACAACTAGGCTACTTAATCTAGTTAGGAATGTGGTAAAAAGCAATTAAAGGATGATAGTTGTGCCAATATTATTTAGTGGCAAACTTGAGGGACTAAATTAGGGTAAAGTAAAAGTTGAATGTAATATATGAAAAACACACACAAACACACAAATCGTGTGTGTTCTAGAACGAGCAGGAGCTCCATGAGCTCAAGAAACCCTAAGCATGAAGAATCATCAAATTGAAGGGTGAATCGAGGTCTAAATTCATGAATAAACACGGATTAATGATCGCCTACACGAGGGGATCATAAGGTATGTCTTAAAAGTTAGATTGGTGATCTTTCACGAAGTGGGTTATGATGTAAGTTGTGAATTTGTATGAAATTGAGAACGGGTGTGTGTTAGAATCATCATATAGAACATGGATTATGCATGGTTTAGCTTAATTTGATGTTTAAGGGTGAAACCCGTTTGTTATGGTGAAGATGATGACATGGGTAAATCATCCATGTCCAAATTCTTGCTTACTATTGATGTATTTTGATATATATGATGGATTCTTGTTAGAGGGATTGAAAGAAATGTGATACTAGTAGGTCGATGTTTATGTATGGATGATTCATGTTGATTAGAATGAAGAATTTGATGAGTTATGTGTGAGATTAGAAGAATATGCATGAATTATTTGTATACTATGCTTAGGAGGTAGTCTACACACCAAATGTATGATGAACTTATGAGGAATTTGAGATTAGATCACTTGTAAGTGATTAACAAAGTAGTTATGAAGCGGGTTTTGATGATATGATAGAAGTAATGATATGCTTATGTTAATGATGTTTGAAAATCATATATGTGTATGTATGTTTAAAGAAATTGGATAAGAAATGATGAATTAGCATGTTATAAGGTTAAATGATAAACTTAATATAAGATCCGTGTGATGAAAAGGTTGTGATGAATGATAAATAAGCTAACTATCTTGAGAATGATATATGATAGTTGATGCTTGATATGCGACATGGAAGCTTGGGAAAGAAGCGGGTCAATCAGGACTAATGCGCACGGGAAGCATATTCGGATGTTAGGTAAGTAAAGCTTACCCCTTTTTATTCGTATTAGAATATCTACTCGTTGAATATATTATGAACAGGTAAGTGTAAATGTGAAGTATGATGTTCCGACAAGTTTGATACGGGTCGGAACATGTGGTCATGGTAAGAGGCTAAGTTTCATGGTTAAAAAGGGTAAAACGGGTAGTATGGTAATTTTAGTTACGAGTTAATGAATGGATAAGTTACACGGAGGGAATAATGACTAATTAAAGATCTCATAATGATGAAATGGGCATTTAGACTAATGACTAAATGTCAATTGGAAACAAGCTAATCGATTAGAGTAATGTTTTGGTCATTTGTGAAAGCGAAGAGTATGGTTTTGTATGTCATAAACCATTTAATGCGTAAATACCCATAACAGGTCAAAATAGGCTTTTTAGCGGAAATGGGTTAAGAGGATGCAAGACATCCAAGAATTTAATCTTTTATGATAAACAATGTTGAAATTATAAGGCTCATGAGAAAATTGAGGTCAAATAAACAGATTATTTTGATAAATACATGAACGGGTCGAAACTTAGTAAAAAGGTGATAAGTCGATAGCTTAAAAGTCTAGAATTTTGTTAATCCGGATGTCGGATGTCAACTCCATGTGATGGAGAATTAAATTACGATCACGTAGGAAAAAGAATCGGGTAAAACGGATCAAAAACGAGAAAGTTATGCTCGTTTCCGTAAAACTGGGTTATGCTGGGAATATGCAGCAACAGCTGCGAACATTCTGTTAAAAAGGGGTGGTGGCGTGATGTTGGGTTAAAATGTGTAGTAATTTATAATTATTCGTGTTAGTTTTAGTAAGTTAAACATGTTTAAATGTTATGTGTTTATAGGGTAATGCTAGACAAAAAACCCTAAAATTCTTAGAAAACTCTGGAAACCCAAATCTCCCCCCATTTTTACCCAACCTCCCGACATTTTTTTTTTTGAAAAAAATTACACATGTAATATACATGTTTTAGAGTGTTTTGGGCCAAAAAAAAAAAAACAAAAAAGCGCCGAAGGGATTTTTTTAAAAAAAATAAACAAAATTCAGTGCCTAACATGTGTTAGACAAAAATGCTGAAAGTTGCTGAAATTTTTTTTTTTTAAATTATCCCTTCGGCGCTTTTTTGATTTTTTTGGCCCAAAACTCTTAAAAACATGTATATTATATGTGTTATTTTTTTCAAAAAAAAAATGTCGGGAGGTTGGGTTTTCTAGGGTTTTTTATATAGATATGGTTTTCTATCTAGCCCTACCCTGTGTTTATATATTTAAGTTATTATGGTATTTCATGGTTTAAACAGGTATAAACGAGGTTAAACGAGAGAAGTGAGTTGAAAACAAGCTAACACGAGACGAGAAACATGAAATGAAGAAATGTCAAACTTGATGAGTCCAACGACACGTGACAGGTCTCTCTGCGACAAAGAATCATAAACGAGCTTAAATGATCAAAGAACGAAAAAAACTGAAAGTATTATATAAAGCTCGAGGGACTAGAATAAATAAAGCTGAAAGTCGGAAGGTTGAGTTGCAATTAAAGGAAGGTTGTTTAAAAATAATTGATGAAACTCAAGGGGCTAAATTCGCGATATGCTTGAACTTGAAAATTAAATCATGACATAAGAAGACAAAAGTGAAAGAATTTGTGAATTGTTCAGCGAATTAAATGTGTGTTACCAAATTCTTTTAATTTTTGATGTTGAGCCCATGAATTAGGAAAGAAGTGGGGCCGTGAAAGACTAGCAGCGAATTTCATGAATTTCTTGATATTGGGCCTTAACATGAGATATATAAATCCCATATACATAAGGGGGGAGAGGGAATTCTAATCGCAGCCGTCACAGAGGGGTATTAGGAACGATTTTGATCAGCATTCATCATTCTCTCAAGCCAATCAATGAAGTCGGATCAACTTGGGATGACAACCGAAGCTGTGAAGATCACCATGAGCGGCTAAATCTTTCGGTGACTTCTGCCCGGATGAACGTTTACGTGGTTTGACATAATTATTTGTTTTTCTGATTCTTGTAAACTGGTACAGCTTGACCACTTGTGTTGGATTATTGGTAAACGTTTCTTGTGTTTGAATTACTTGTCGTTTATTATGCGTATTGGCAACTTTCTTGCGTTGTTAGCGGGTTAATAAATTGGTGGGTAATTGATACAATCAAACGGGTTATTAGGTTGCATAGTGAATCTTAAAAACGATCCCTATTAACTAATCAAATTCATTAATTCTGAGGCCATGTCTATGTGGTGTTTTGAATCAGAAAACGGGTTTTTATATTAAAACGGGTATTTGGGATTCCGGGTGGAGGTTACTTCTTCTTAATATTGCTAACACTTTTCGTGACAAATTGTGTTTTCTTTGCAATTAAACAAACAAACCCCCAAATTAGATAGTTAGTTTTTAATTAATTTCTTTAACACTGACCACAAATTCCTCGTGGATGCGATACCCTACTTAAGCTATCTACGTAGCTTATTTAGGTTTTTGATTGACCCTTACGACAGTCATCATGGCGCGACGCAACGACGAAGGCAATAGGCCGTTGCGCGACGCCACGGGCTCCAGAATGTTGAAAAATTCATATTTTAATTGTATATGCTACGCGAACCCGTTTTTAAACGTTTTTAATTGTGTGTGTGTGTGTGTGTGTGTGTGCGTGCCTGCGTGCGTGTGTGCGTGCGTGCATGCGTGCGTGCGTGTGTGTGTGTGTGTGTGTGTGCAAGTTTTCAATACGATCGAGTATCGACATTATTGATAGTGTACCTTGTGAACGAAGTCTAACGCAGGAATAGCAAAGAAGTCTCACTGCGGATTGTATGATCGGATGGAAAGCCGGAATGTAAAGAGTTAACGGAACGAAAAGTAAACGTGATGCGTACTAATGTTATGAATTTTATGTGGTGAGTGCAGGTAGTACGAAACACAAGGATTGTCAAGGGATAGAGATCTAGGACCGAGTCACTTGAAGGATTGTACGGGATTGTCTGAGAATGTAATTTGATACACATAAGTTATGTTTTATTCTGTAAATGAGTTAGATTGATGTATCCAATATAAAAAAGTTATTTTAAAAATGAACTTTCAAGTATGGCATAAAGTTTATAATAAAAGAAATTTTATGGCACGAATTTTCCGTTGCGACTTTTTGTCAAATACGAACTAGGGCCTTACATTTCTGCTGGTGGTTTTGCTCCAGAAATTTAGGCCTATGATCTCCACTCCTCTTGCAAGTTTTCTTCTTATTTTTAGACCCATTATCTCCAAACCAACTACTACAATCTTCCTAGAAATCTGGGTCGGTTGAGGTGATCTTATGCTATATAATGCACCTGCATGTAACAAGTTCAAACATATTCGATCAAGCATTCAACAAAAAAATGAAGCAAAGTATAGCTTTCACTAAATTTAGCGACCAAGAGTGTTCTACCAATGAAAATCAACTTCCATCAGCAACTTTATCGGGCACTTCAGCAAAGGTTAGTAAAAGTATTTGTTTACAAACCTGCTACTGTCCCTATCAATACACTAAACATTTGAATTGATTTTGATGTTTCAGGAAATCAACTTCAACAGTTTGAGTGTTTGACTGATGCGGATCAGAAGCCGTTCATAAAAAAGTGGACCAGAATGTTATCAGGTTTTTATTTGATACTCTTAATATAAACTTATTAATCTTGATATTTCTATCATCAACAATTTTGATTGATTTCTTATTTCAGGAAATGGAACTTACCAGTTTGGATGATGAGCAGCAGAAAAACGTTGGTACAAAATGGACCTGCATGTAATCAGGTTAATACCGTTAATTTAAACTAATAACTCTTGATATGTCCATGGTCAACAATTTTAATTGATTTCTTATTTCAGGAAATGGAACTTACCAATTTGGATGATGAGGAGCAGAAAACAATGAAAAAACATGGACCAGCATGTGATGAGGTATCTATTTTTATTATTGTGTACTTAAAATATTATAATATAATTAGTAACCGGAAACGGCCTCGTCATTTAGATTCGCCTTGGGCCTTGAAACGCATTGGCCCGACCCTACGTTCAATGACATGTTTTTTCTTAGGTTCGCAAGGTTGAAAGAAGCAACAAGAGGTCTAAATCATTAAGGAACTGGAAATGGGACGAGGTGATTGAGATCGTTAGTTCTGACGATGATTGGGAAGAGGATATTGTACGCGTGATAAAAAGAAGCAAGTTTGCGTCTCTACACGGTGGAAAACGAGTTGTTCTGGACTGGGAAGAGGATGATATCTAGAAACACTTATGTTTTGAAGGCAGTTATTTCTGTTCTTTCAAGAATGCTGCATGTTTTGTTTTTCTTTATTGTTGAACTTATTTCACTAATTATGTTTCTTCTTTAATGTTAGCCATATCTTTATGTTTTTGCTTTAATGTTGACCTTATTTCACTCTTATGTTTATAATTATTCTTATTAGTTTTTATATTATTATCATAAAACACTAACTATCATAATAATATTATTATTATTATTATTATTATTATTATTTTATATGTTAAATACTATAAGCATTATCAGTTTTTATATTGTTATTATAAAACACTAACAATCATATTATTATTATTATTATTATTAATTTATATGTTATATACTATATGGAATGCTTATGTTGTTAAAGATAGAAATTTATTATATATATATATATATAGGGTAAGGATAGTGTAAAAAGGGCCTAAAGTGTAAGAAGTGTGAGAAGTGTATTATAACACTATATATAATACTATATAACACCATATAAACACCGTATAACAATATGTAAACCATATAATACCATATAACACTATGTAACACTATATATCATTATATAACAAATATAACACTATACATCTATCATAGACATGCTATCAGACAACCTATAGTGTTATATTTGTTATATAATGATATATAGTGTTACATGGTGTTATATGGTATTATATGGTGTTATATATTGTTATACGGTGTTTATATGGTGTTATATAGTATTATATATAGTGTTATAATACACTTCTCACACTTCTTACACTTTGATCACTTTTTACAGGATCCTTTACCTATATATATATATATATATATATATGTCTGGTCCAAGAAGAAATCTCTAACGTATTTACTCCTAAATTTAGAAAGTGGGCAAGTGGGGTAAAAAAATATTAACGAATAAATACAAATGTATGTCTTAAAACATATTGTTCCATTTTTAGCATTTGTATGTTAAAAAAAGTTTTATTTTTTGTTAAAAAAACTTTAAAAGTTTTTTCGTTAAAATGCTCAGCGAAAGCTAAACCCTTTTTAACAGTCAGAAAGAAAGTGAGTAACTAAACATTTAAAATACGTACTCTAATAAAAAATGTCCATTGAAGTTGTACTAGCCCACTCCTTTTAAAAGCCCATATCCAGTCCTTGCATATTTTCCTCCACACTAACCCAATCCCTTATCAACAACACAATTTTATACATCTGCATCATAAACAATCATAAAAAAGGGTATAATTCAACAGAATAAAAATCATAAGTCATCAAAGAACACTTTTCACTTACGAAAACATCTCATATGTTAACACCATTGACCGAGCTCCACTGTTCTGCAGCAGACTACCCTATTCCCACTCCCTTTTTTTAGGACTAGAGTAACTACCTTATTACAATTTATTTTCCATATTTTTAGCATTTCAAAATTCCAAAATATTAACTACCATATTCCAGTTTTTTTATCTATTTTCAAAATTTTTGGATTTCAAATTTCTTTTTTCTTCTTCTTTATCAGTAATACCCACCTGCCCATAATCTCTCTTCCTAACCTCCCCACCTCCCATAATCTCTCTTTATAATCTACCCACCTCCCCATAACCTCTCTTCACAACCTCCCCACCTCCCATAATCTCTCTTCATAATCTACCCACCTCCACATAACCTCTCTTCACAACCTACCCACCTCCTCATAATCTCTCTTCATAACCTACAATTATTAACTACCCTATTCTATTTTTATTGTCTCCCTTTCGTTATCTAAAAATTCTCAATCTCAATGTCAATGTATAACAAGCTACATAATTTACTAGCAAATGGCGCCAAAAAAGAAGAACTTGTAGGTTGCACTCTTTGTAATATAATATGCCTTGACATGCAACAATACAATGCCCATGTATCTTCAAGCAAACATGTTGCCAGGGTACAACTATTTGCTACATCTTTCATTTTATATTTTGTTATTACATAATTAACTTTTTCATTCATATTTTGACACGACAGGTAGACAAAGCTACTTTTCCTTTCATCGATCTTCATTGTGGTTTGTGCAACATTTTTTGTACAAGTTCTATGCAACTTGACGCTCATTTGAGAGGGAAGAAGCATGCAACGATGATGTTGCAAGGGGCAGAGGATGATAACATGGAAGATCAAAGTGATGGTAATGAGATTGCTGAAGAGAATGCCGCGGCTGAAGAGAATGTTGCGGCTGAAGAGAATGTCGAGGCTGTAAACAATGTTGGGGGTGATGGTCAGGGTGATGCCGGTGCTGCTGATGCTGGTCAAGCCTGTATGGGGTGCCAAGTTTATGTTAATTTGCCTCTAATGATATTAAAGAAGGTCTTCCTAAGGTATCGTGTCTTTTTTTAGTCTACAACCAGCATCCTTTTGTTTGTCATGGCTAAAATTTTCATTTATCTTATTAAAGGGAAAAATGTACAATGTCGAAGGCACAATAATTGGTGTTGATTTGAAGGAGGATTGGAAGTACGTACGGTGTACCATATGTCGTAAGAAGACGACTTTTTCTGATGCACGATACCTTTGTTCGTCATGCAACATATATGTCGACCACCCACGTCATGCGTAAGTTTCTATAAGATATTAAATCTAAGGATGAGCTCGATACCAATCGGTACCGAAAATCCCCCAAAGTGGGTAGCGGTACTGATACCTAATGTACCTGGTAAGGAACAGTTCAATACCCGTACAGTACCAATATTTGTTGGTAAAAAACCGGTAACTACCGGTACCAAACTGTAACCTAACCGACATCGAAAAGTGTCAAATGTTGGTATCGATTCGGTACCGACAAAGTACCGGTTCGGTAGATTCGGTACTGGTTCAGGTCGATACCCGAAATCATTTGCTCATCCCTGATTAAAACACATATATCATATATTCTTATCGCTTTTGTTTATTCAGTTATAAACTGGCTGTCCAATTATGGAACGAAGTAAAAGAGATTACATGTGTTCTCTTTGACGATGCTGCAAATCTTCTTCTCGGACTTACGGCTGAACAATTGATTATAAAGAGCTTATCAGAGGTATACTTTTATATTATCATGTACTAATCACGTCATATATGTCCTTCTCGGATCTCTATACCTAAATATGCCCATGTCTATATACTCATTCATGTTTGTTTTTTTTTCCTTTTTTTTCATGCTTATGTTTTCTTTTTTTTTTTTTGTTAATGTATAATGTTGTTTCTTGGTGTTTTATAGGGTCCTGATGATCCGTGTTGGATGTATGAATTTCTGATGGATACTTTATGTGCTCGGCGTGTAATCTTTAGGATAAAGTTGATGGATACAATTTGGCACCTACTTATAGTCCACGCTTCACCATATCAAAATACTTGGGTGACGAAATCAATAATCTTGCTACCACTACACTTCCTTCAACATGTCCTTCTACTGATGTTTTTCATGACGAAACTACCGAGTATTTTACTCAGATCAATGATGACGAATGGGACATGGTACACGAGTCATTATGGGGACCACGTATTTCGCGGACACAATATAAAACGTCGACGTCATCGGTAATCATTTTCACGTGTAGACAAACTTGGTATATGTACTTTTTTTCCTTACTCTTAATGCGCGTGTAATAACTTTAGGTGATTATTGATATGGAACATGAGGTTGATTATGACATTTCTAAGTCTCCCCCAATAAACGATGCCAAAAATACACCAAACTTGTCAGATGCGGACCAGACAACGAATCAGCAAGAAGAAACTACGTCATCGGAAATTGTTTTTACATTTAAACAAGCTTTGTGTATATATTTTATATTCCTTACACTCACACTTGTATAACAACTTTAGGTGGTTGTTAATGTGGACGTGAGGACACTGACATTTCTAAATGTCCCGCGGTAGATGATGCTAGATGCACACTAAATTCATCATATGTCCACAATGCAGCAAGTCAGCAAGAATCGATAATTGTTTTTACATGTAAAGAGACTTTATATCTATACTTGTATCCCTTACTCTCATACTTGTATAACAACTTTCAGGTGGTTGTTGATGTGAACCATGAGGTTGCCTCAGTAGACGATGCCAAAAATACACCAACTTTGAAAAATGGGCACCATGCATCAAGTCAACAAGTCGAAAAAAGACCATCTTTGAGGTTAAAGAGGACGATCCAAAAGCCGAAAAAATTGAGGCGGTAAACCATGTTTGATTGTTATAACACTTTCCCCCAGTGTTGCCTACCGTTTACTTTTGCATTAAAATGACACCATTTCATGTTTTATCACTCTATCACTTTTATTTTATATTGTTGTGTGGTTGTACACTGTTCACGTACGTTTTCCTTTTATAAATTAAAAATGTTGTTTAGACTTGTGTCCACTTAATGTGGGTGTTTGGGATTGCTTATTTTGAGCTCCTTTAGGTTTTTGACTTCTTAAAAGTTAATAGCTCATTTTTGTAGTGTTTGGATAATGTGTTTTGAGAATGAGTTTTAGTTGTTTGAAAAAAAGAAAAGGAAAAGTTAGATGGTTGTAACTTTCTCAAATAGGAAATGGAAAAGAAGAAAAGGATAAGCAAACCGAAACACCATCAATATACATTATTTTTGTTTGTTACGTTGTGAGCGTAACCCGTCCACCGGACGAATATTAAACTAGTTATTATGGCATATAATTAAGGTTAGTGTTTCTTCTAACTTTATTTTTTTCTCAATTGGCTAAAACATTTGTACTTTTTTTACAAATCTACTATCTACTTTTACATGATAAAGACCTTATGAGACACATGTCAGTCAATGAGGTCATTAAAATTTTGATTTGTCCGCCTAAAACCTATTAACCCATTTAATAAAACATGCGGATCCTAACTGATCCGATTGCCTATTCAAGTTCTCTGGTATTGGCATTTTCCTTCTTTGTATCTATCAATTTAACATACGGGTCAGACTCGCGTCAAACGGATACCCGCACGTCTCCAAGATTGAAGACCAAAAGCATAATCAATTACACACACACACACACACACACATATATATAGAGTAGGGTTCGCACGAAAAGTGTGTTTTTCCTAGAAAGTCTAGGAAGCGATCTGGTCCATCCGATTGGTGTCTTTAAGGGTTGAGATTAAATCAATGGCAATCTTGTAATATTTGAGTTTAATTAATTGATTGTTTTAAATGAGTAGGGGCAATTTTGTCAATGGCCGTGTTTTAAATCAATTAGATAACCACTCAGTTCCTAAATTCAAGCGATTTTCCCTTTCTCTCTCTCTCTCTCTCTCTCTCTCTCTCCAAACCCATCTTGGAAACCCTAATCCCTACAAAAAATAACTACAATCATGGAAGACTATAACTTTAGAAACGATGGAGAGCACCGGATCAAATTAAAACACTTCTCCATCTCCGAGTTCATCATCACCATTCAAATATTGTTCTTATCATCTCCGTTTTCTTGACGATGTGTTTTAACAGCAAGCAAATTAATACAGTTGTGTTTTAGCAGCAAGCAAATTCATACAGTTGTGGTTTAGCATCCAGATTCATACAGATGTGTTTTAACAGCAAGCAGATTCATACAGTTGTGTTTTAGCATTCAGATTCATACAGATGTGTTTTAACAGCAAACAGATTTATACAGTTGTGTTTTAACAGCAAGCAGATTCATACAGATGTGTTTTAACAGCAAGCAGATTCATACAGTTGTGTTTTAGCATTCAGATTCATACAGTTGTGTTTTAGCATCCAGATTCATACAGATGTGTTTTAACAGCAAGCAGATTCATACAGTTGTGTTTTAGCATTCAGATTCATACAGTTGTGTTTTAACAGCAAACAGATTCATACAGTTATGTTTTAACAGCAAGCAGATTCATACATATGTGTTTTAACAGCAAGCAGATTCATACAGTTGTGTTTTAGCATTCAGATTCATACAGTTGTGTTTTAACATCCAGACTCATACAGATGTGTTTTAACAGCAAGCAGATTCATACAGTTGTGTTTTAGCATTCAGATTCATACAGTTATGTTTTAACAGCAAACAGATTCATACAGTTGTGTTTTAACAGCAAGCAGATTCATACGCTTGTGTTTTAGCATTCAGATTCATACAGTTGGGTTTTAACAGCAATCAGATTCATACACTGTGTTTTACCATCTTTATATTGTGGGATCTATAAAAAAAATTGACTTTAGCCCTGTAAACTGTTAAAATACAGCACGAAGAACATGCTGATAAATTCCAGTAATCTTCTGAACAATAGAATAAGCGATGTAATGTGACATGGAATTTTAGTTAATGAACACATTGACTTCCAGATTTGAATTCGAAAATAATAAAAATTCCGAAAATCATTGAATTTTAGTTAATGAAGATACATTCCAAAAATAAAATTAAAATGTGAAATTACATGATAGCCCTTGTACTTAAAATCGCTCAATGACACATTGTCCAATTCTTATTCCATCCTAGACTTTCTAGGAAAAATAGACTTTCCACCCAACTTCTAATATATATATATATTGCTAACGAAGGACGATTAATAGTAACTTTATTTTTATAATAATATATTGTTTTTTATTATTTTTTATTTAGTATATAATAATAGTTTATTATTATATTTACTTTTAATAATATATTTTTTATTTTTCCCTTTTTTAAAATCATATATTTTCTTTACCGATTTAAATAATTCATTTTTCTTTTTTTAAACATATATTAATTTATCAATTAATTTGATACTTCTTTTATAATTTATGTTTATAACTTTTTTCTAAAAACTTAAATACGTAGTTGTTCTTGATTTTTTTCTCGACATTCCGTTATAAGTTTTGTTAAAAACAAAGTTGTACTCAAAATAACATATTTATTTGGTATCATAAAACGGTTCGATGATAAACTAAACCGTTCTAATGGTCTGACTTTCTAAACAACATACTTTATTTTCAAATCGCGTTTGTTTTACATTATCATTTGATCCGTTTTACCCAAAAAAAAAAACTAGTTTAGTTGAATTCCCAAGTGACTGCATGATAATAGGAGTAGAGTTTATTCCATATTGCATTTTCTTTTACATGTCCACTACTTGTGACAACGGGCCAGTGGGGAAGCCCACTTTCCCGCTTTGGGCCTTTTTCTTTGGGAGCCCAATTACTTAAAAGCGCACCAGACAGAATAACCTTGTTCACTAAGGTTTCTCCTTCGTTTGCAATGAGCGGGAAACAGCTAAGAGGAACAGGCTCATTAAATGCTTGATAAGAAGAGTATCCGGTCTAAATCACTGTACTTATCCGGCTAAACATTAATGGAGAAGGATATCCCACCGTTAGGGGTTAGACACGTGTCTGACCTTCCCAAGAATCTCCAAATACCGTCGGATAACATGTGAGAAAGTCCTCGACAAGATAAGGGCTGGCTATTATATAAGAAAGGAAAAGGGGAGAGCTCAGGCAGGTACAATCTCCGGCACTCTCTCATTTACTACCCTCATTAACTCCACTCTCATTAAATCCCGACCAACATTCCTTACATTTACTACACATATTCATTAACTAGATTCACACCAAAGAAGGAACCTTCCGGTGACTATCCTCATCGGAAGATACTCCTTATATTTCCCGGCAAGTTTACTTACTCTCACGCCGGAGCTTGGTCACGAATCCCCCTCCCGGGGTCCCCCGTGACGAGGCTAACGGTTTATTCTTTTGTAGCAAGCAAGGATAGAAGCTCTTGACGTCACCGAAGATCCAACTAACGTCAGTCGGAGGTTGGGTATTCGACATTGGCGCCATCCGTGGGACATCAGCTTGTCCGGTGTTCCCACACCAACACTCGACGTCCAAAGAGCAGTCTATCCTGTCAAGAACAACATGGCGACTCCACACAACTCGCGTGTCACTCAGACGGCACAGAACGATGTGGATAAGGTCACCGTAGAGGACATTACCCATGAAGAGGGTAACGAGAACCAGGTGGAAAATCTGGAAGAAACGGAACACATCACTCCTGATTTCGTGGCCATGCATAGAGAAAAGTTAACTAAGTACCTTGAAGATCTAAAGAGACAGGAAAAACTCGACAGCCTCAGGGCCAGGCTTTCTTTTGACACACCCTCCAACCAGGAAGGAACAAACCTTCAAAATAAGAGCAACAGCGGTGACCAACTGGAAACATTTATGTCTGCCCTGAGGCAGATGTCTTCTGAAGAAAGGGAAGATCTGATCACGGGCCAGAAACCTAAGGAGAAAGAGAAAGAGAAAGACAACTCCGGGAACGACGGTTTGGACCAACCATACCTGCCAAGGGACTTAGCCGAGGTCTCAAATTTAAAAGGAGAATCTCGGGGGCATCTATGCCTCCCAAGACAAAGCTGCCCCCGGGCTTTGATCGCTATGATGGAACAAGAGACCCAGAAGATCACCTGCATGCCTTCCGAGGAGCGGGGCAGCTAAGAAGGTGGCCCATGCCAGTATGGTGCCACATGTTTGTACAAACCTTAACGGAAGGAGCCCGGCTGTGGTTTGATAGCCTTCCCCCGGGGAGTATAGACAGCTATGAAGAAACTGAGCGAGAAATTCCTCAGGAACTTTGGCCAACAAAGGAAGGTGGTCAAAAATCCAAACGAAATCCTTCACATCAGGCAAAGGGATAATGAGCGGATAGACCAATACATGGAGAGGTTTGTTAAGGAAAGTATGAACATCAAGGACGTCCCGAAGGTCATGAAGATCAGCAGTTTCATAAATGGGCTGAAACATGCACAGTTGTGTGAAAAGCTAGGAGAGGAATTTCCGCCTTCTTTCGACAATCTTATGGACAGAGTCAGGGCCTTTGTTCGGGGAAAAGATACAGTTAGCAAAGCGAAGGAGACGGATATCACGCCTCGGAGGGTCACCCCGGCTGCAAGGCCTCCTGAGAAAGGTACACTCTATTCCCGGAAACCTACCTTTGATAGAATGTTGCATGACAGGGCAAGGCCCTCATACTCCCCCTACAGACCCCGAGGGAGAGGTCCCCCTCCTTACTCCGACAGTTTCACCCCTCTCGTTAAGACCCCAAGCGAGATACTAGCCACAGAGAGGGTGAAGAATTCTTTCCCAAGGCCACCCCCCATAAAGCCAGGACCAAAGGCACAACCGAACGAATACTGTGAGTTTCACAAAGGCTTCGGGCACAAACCGATGACTGCATGTACCTCAAAAGAGAAATAGAAGCTGCAGTGAAAACGGGGAGACTGGCCCATTTGGTCAAGGAAATCAAGGATGGGGGAAGGGATCGTAAGGGAAGAGATGCAAGGGAGCCTGGGAGGGCAGATGTTGATATGATTAGGAGGAGAAATGAGTTTGATGTTACCCGAAGTGTAAAGGCCAGGATCCTAGGCTCCCCGAACTGCATGAAAGCTCCCATCCTTATGCCATACTTAGAAGAAAGTGAAGTGCAACGACTCCCGCTGAATATCTCAGCTGTGATAGCTGGACACAAGGTGTCTATAATACATGTGGATGGAGGGTCAGGCGTTGAGGTAATATACGAACACTGCTTTCTTAGATTCGACAGGGATATAAGAGATAGGTTGGAGGAAGATTCTATCCCATTAGTGGGATTCAACAACAGTGTGTCACATCCCCTGGGAAAGATCAGGCTCCCATTTACAGTTGGTGTAGGAGATCGGGTCCGGACGATAAATCTAACCTTCACAGTAGTCAGGGCGCCCTCCAAGTACAACGCAATCCTGGGAAGGCCCGGAATTGGAGATCTGCAGGCACAAGCATCCACCCCCCACGGGGCTTTGGTATTTCAAACACCAAAAGGTCTTGCATGGGTTAAGTCCGCCTACGAAGTGGTTTCTTCAGTATCCAAGGGGGAGGAACCAGGGAAATCCCAGGAAAAGAAGGTGGAGGAATGGGTCCTCTGTGATAGGTTCCCAGAACAGACAGTCAAGGTGGGGAGCCACTTAAGCGACAAGTGCTGCCCTGAAGGAGTTACTCCTCCATAACATAGATGTGTTTGAATTTCAACATGGAGACATGACAGGAATCCCCAGGAGCCTAACAGAGCACCGGCTCAACACCTTCACATGGGCGAAGCCAGTGAAACAAAATAAGCGGAGTATGGGACCTAACAAAAGAAGGGCTGCTTGTGAAGAAACTCGAAAGCTGCTGAGAGCGGGGATAGTCAGGGAAGTTAAATACCCATCCTGGGTTGCCAACCCAGTTATGGTTCAGAAAAGAGACAGGGGTTGGAGGATGTGCATCGATTTCCAAGACCTAAACAAGGCATCTCCCAAGGACTGTTATCCTCTCCCGGAGATAGACACCCAGGTGGACTCTCTGTCCCAGTACCCCCTGAAATGCTTCCTAGATGCCTACAAGGGATACCACCAAATACAGATGTCAATAGAAGACGAAGAGAAAACCGCTTTTATCACAGATGAGGGGACATTTTGCTACACCAAGATGCCCTTTGGCCTCAAGAACGCGGGGGCAACATATCAAAGGTTCATGAACATCTTGTTTAGGGAACAGAGGGGAAGGAACTTAGAGGTGTACGTTGACGACATTGTCATCAAGAGCTTGACAGAAACAGCCATGATAGATGACATAGCCGAAACCCTCAACACCATGCAGGATGTGAACATGAAGCTGAACCCTGGGAAATGCTGTTTCGGGGTAGAGGAGGGAAATTTTCTGGGAGTAGTGGTAACCAAAGGGGGAATAAAAGCAAACCCGGAGAAAACCCAGGCCGTAGCCGAAATGCGTTCTCCCAGGTCCCTGAAGGATATCCAACAGCTGAACGGGAGGCTGATAGCATTAAATCGCTTTTTATCAAAGGTGGCTGACAAAACCCTTCCCTTCATGAAAGTATTGAAAGACTGCCTCCAGACCAGCAAATTCAATTGGACCACTGAGGCCGAAGCCGCCTTTCAGGAAATGAAAACCTACATCTGTAAGCTCCCAACATTAGCCACCCCGGTGCCTGGGGACCCGTTGCTCCTTTACCTATCCGCCTCAAAAACGACCATAAGTGCGGTCATGATGGTGGAGCGGGAGGGGAAACAGATCCCTATATATTTTATCAGCAGAACACTTAAGGGGCCCGAGGAACGATACATGCCTCTAGAGAAACTTACGTTGGCTCTGGTCTTTGCATCTCGGAGGCTCAGGAGGTATTTCCAAGGGCATAAGGTCACCTTAGTGACCAATCAACCCCTTCAGAAAGTGCTTAGAAAACCGTAGCTGTCGGGACGATTGGCTAAATGGGCTGTAGAGTTAGGAGAACACTCTCTGGAGTTTAAGCCCAGAACGGCCATGAAGGGACAGATACTGGCCGACTTCCTAGCAGAAGTCCCTGAGGATGAAGAGAGGGAGCTATTAAAATAGGAGGCCTTGGAGGAGGAAGAGAGAAAAAGGGAAGACGAGGCTGTATGGAAGTTGTTCACTGATGGAGCATCCAGTGAAGAAGGGAGCGGTGCAAGTATCACGCTGGTGAGCCCCGAGGGGGTCGAGCTGACATATGCTATAAGACTGGATTTCGAAAACACCAACAATACCGTGGAGTATGAGGCCCTCCTAGCAGGGATGAGGCTGGCACAGAAGATGAAAGCAAAACACGTGGAGGCTAGCACCGATTCACAGCTGGTAGTGAAACAGTACCAATGAGAATATGAAGCCAAGGATAGCACCATGGCTCGATATGTGGAGAGAGTTAAGGAGACGGCTAAGGCATTCAGAAGTTTCAAACTAGAGTACATCCCTCGCGGGAGGAACAGAAAATCTGATGCACTCAGCAAGTTAGCTTCGGTAGCCTTCGACCATCTCGCGAAAGAGGTCAAAGTGGAGGTCCTAACATCCTCCTCCCTTAGCACAGCAGAAGTTGCCACGGTCGAAGGTCCTCAGGAAACATGGATGACCCCAATCATCAGATTCCTCTGGGATGGAACTCTACCCGAAGGGGAATGGGCGGCCAGAAAGATAAGGGTCAGGGCCCTGCAGTATGAACTGATCGAGGGGGAGCTATACCGAAGGTCATATCTGGGCCCGTCCCTGAAGTGCGTTGACATGGAAGAAGCCGAATATGTGGTTAGGGAGATGCACGAGGGGATTTGCGGAATGCACTCGGGGCCAAGAACAATAGTGAGAAAGGCAATGAACGCAGGGTTTTACTGGCCACGAATGTACGAAACGGCATCTGAGGAAATCAAGAAGTGTGACAACTGCCAAGTACATGCACCGATGACCCACCGGCACAAACACCCCATGGTACCAGTCTCGACATCTTGGCCGTTCCAGAAGTGGGCCATCGACATAATTGGGCCTTTCCCGGAGGGTCCGGGGGGGGGGGTCAAATACGGTGGTGGTAGCCATCGATTATTTCACTAAATGGATTGAAGCGAAGCCCCTGGCGAAGATTACTGGAGACCAGATGAGAAGGTTCGTGCTGGATAACATCATATGCAGATATGGGGTTCCGAAAGAGCTGGTGAGTGACAACGGGGTCCAATTTGCTGGAAGACCCTTCAAACCATGGTGCGAGCAGATGCGGATCCAGCAAGTGTTTACTTCTGTCACCCATGCCCAGAGTAATGGGTTGGTGGAGAGAGCCAACCAAAGCGTCATTAAAGGAATGAAGGGTAGGCTTGGAAGAAAACAGAAAGGCTGGCTGGAAGAACTTCCATTCGTGTTGTGAGCATACAGAACCACCCCCAAAAGTTGCAATGGGGAAACCCCGTTCAGCCTTACCTATGGGACGGAGGCTGTCATCCCCGCTGAAATCGGCTCCCCAACTGCCCGGATGAAGCTTCGGGATGAAGAGAACGAGCAGGACCTCAGAGTGAACCTAAATTTGTTGGAGGAAAGAAGGGAAATAGCAGCAGTTAAGGAGGCTCAATACAAAAAGCTCCTGGAAAGTTACTACAACACTAGGATGAAGAAACTCAACATCGTCCCAGGGGATCTGGTTCTTAGAGCCAATGAGGCCAGCCTGCAAGAAAACACCGGGAAGTTAGACCCCAACTGGGAGGGGCCCTACAGAGTCACGTGGGCGAATGGTAAAGAGACTTGCAAGTTGGAGACGCTGGAAGGCAAGGAGGTCCACAGGACCTAGAACCTCATGCAGCTCAGGAAGTATTACATGTAAGGGGCGTACCCCCAAGAAAAACGGCCAAGGGCCACTTTTGTAATAGGTAACTATGTGTACGGGGACTTTCCCCCAAGAAAGTGAACCTTTTTGTAAACAATCTATGACGGGAAGTATAAACCCCTCAAATATTAAATGAAAGACGGACGAAAACGTCCCATTTTGAAAAAAAACAATGGGCAACCACACCTGGGCAGACGTGCCTAGGAACACCATTAAATCTAAACTAGAGCAAACAAACACACGTGTACGAGGCATTCAAAGCATGCCAAAAGCCCGGCCGTGGGGCTAATAAAGGTCTAGCTAACCTAAAACGGACAAAGCAAGTTAAAAGCATAACACCGCATTATAAACTTGTCCACCGATTGGCCTCGAACAGACAATCATAGTTTAATGAAACAAACAACAAAAAGAAAAAAAAAATAATGCAAACACACCCGTGTATACAAAACTACGAAGGGGAATCCGCTTTATATAATGCAAAATACATATACAAAGAAAAGCCCCAATAACTTGGGCAAAAACCAGCAATGTACAAGATTACAAACACAGCAAGGTGAAACGAAAGCATAACTCCTCGCTAAAACAATCTGAAAATCCCCAGGAAATCACCAAGCTGGCCTCTGGTAAGAACCCCTGCAAAACAAAGCAAGACAAGAAACAGGCAACAAAGCAAGGGGGCCATACATAACCATGGGCCATACGATTGAAGGTCAAGGTGGTCCCCAACACAAAGGACCACCCAAGACAGTCATGCAAAACGCAGAAGTATCCTAAAGTAAGTTAAAGTTATTACAACCATATCGAACTGTATCAAATGTTTGGAATTCACTGGGGATCACCCCCAGAAAGAGACGGTGGAGACGAAGGGCCGGCAGAGGAGAACAGGGCTTTCAGTTCATCAATAGAAATCAAGGGATGCTCCAGGATTTTGGCAAGGATGGCCGGGGTTTTACGCCCAAACTCCTCGTTCAGTTTGGACAACTTCTTTTTTACCTTAGAGTTATAAAGAGGAGTCTCCTTTCTGCCCAAGCCTTGGGCAGAATAGGCATAGCCATCCTTTAATCCCGCCTGGTAGCCGACATCCCTATAAGCCCTGTAAACCTCCTCCAAGCCACTTTTAAAGTCCTCCGATTGAGCGACGGCAGCGAGAAAAACCCCAAAACCTTCAGTAATCAACCAATGCTTCTCCCCCGCCAATCGTTGGTTGTCATCAGAAGTGATCCCATAATCTGCGTACATGGCATTGAGTTGCTCCTGGGAAACGGAGCCAACTTCCTTCAGATGCTTCAGCTCAGCAACAAGCCCCTCCTTCTCTTCAACCAACGATGCCATCTCCCGCTCCCAAGCTCGTTCCTTCCTCTCAAGCATAGCACCAGCCCCCTAGACAAAGGATCAGTAAGTATGCATGTATAAAAAAAAGAGGGGGGGGGGAGAAGACTATGCACCTTCTCCTCCTACAATCTCCTCTCCGCATCAACCACCTGGCCCCTAAGCCCAGCAGCAACCGACTGGGAAGCCTTAAGCTCAGCCTTGAGTCCTTCGTTTGCCTTCCTCAGATCATCAATCCTTTGCAGCATCCCAGCACCCCTAAAAAAGCTCTCACACAGAGACATGCTATATTGATCTTCAAAGAGATCATCCCTCAGAGCAGAGTTTACAAATTTATGCGAGGGAGGGACAGCATGGTTCAGAAAGTCCCTAGCAGCTTCAGGAGTCCCTATCACGGAAGAACTAGTTACCTTCCATTTAGGGACATAAGTAGAGGGGATGGCATCGGCAAACAAAGGGGCAAGAGGGGATCGATGTGCAAGGCCCTCGAGGAAAGTGGGTTTGCTGGTCCCAGTGTCACGTGAAGGAGAAAGCTCAAAAGCTGAGGAAAAGCGAGCCGTCCCCACCTCAGAGGCCTTATCCCTGACACGGGAAGGAGAAGGACCAGTTGGAATCTCTATAGGCTCCCGGGAACTCCCCTAAGAAGCAAGAAAAAAAAACAATCAGAAACGACACAAAAAGACAAAGAAAAAATAAGAGAAAAGAAAGCTTACCAACAAAGGAGCACTCACTAAGCTTGAGGGCTTCAAATGCTTAGACAGGGAACCTTTGACCCCGGCAGGAGGAAGGTCAGAGGAAGCTTTAGAGGAAGGGGGAAGCTTCTGACCACTGGCACTACGTAGCCTCTGACGGATGTTACGGGGTGCAGGAGCCGGTTGGGGACTGGCAGATCTCCTCTTACGGACCAACTGTATCTCCACGTCTTCGTCATCACTATGACCAGATGGATGAACGGGAGGAAAGTCGGGAGAACTCTCCTCCTCACCAGAAGGATCCTCCTCATCTCCACCCAGGGCAGCAGAACCTCCTGCCTAGACGGATCCCCCTGTAACCTGCACTTCTGCGTTCAACCTAGGATCAACCTCATCATCAACCACATATTTCACATCCTTGGAGTCACCCTGGAGAAGTCTCCACAAAGTTATCTCTGCACAAAAAGAAGACACTAAAGATGACTACGGGGTCCACAAAAACATAAAAAAGAAAATGACCATAAGAAGCAAACCAAGAACAAAGAGATACCTTTCTTGCCGAAAAAAGCTCTCGGACGGACTGGATAAGAGGGACTCAGCCCCCCATAGCAAGCATCCCTTCGGAGAAAGTGAATGCCCTCGTTGGGTTGTCACACATCCTTTTCCACTGGATGGTTTCGGCCGCAGAAAGGGTAGGGATAGTGTCTTCGATAGCAGCGTCAAGGTCCTTTGGCAAAGGGGACTCCGGCAGCATAGCGGCAGAAACAAAGATGAATCTACACTTCCAGTCCTTTGGATAGGTAGAAGTGGGCATAAAACTGTAGCAAGGCCTTGAAACATTGTTCTGTCGTTTAGCGAAGGTAAACCAATCTCCGTCGGAGATAAGCCGGTAAAATATGCAAAACAGAGGAACAGTGGGCTCCCCTGAGATGGCTGCACAGGATAGTTCAAAATGAACCACCCTCATGAACCCCAAGGGGTGAATCTGTGAGAAATGGACGCCAAAGTGACGGAGCAGAGAAATCTTGAAGGCAGAAAGGGGGTATCGGACCCCACAGGAAGAAAAGGCAAGGGTGTAAATGGGTATCTTGTCCGGCGTACACTCTGCCGACTCATTAGGGCCGGGCAAAGAAGGAAAATCGATCCGGGATGTTGTATGCCTCAACGAAGGATTTCAGGTCCTTCGCCGTCAGTATAGACCTTATCGAAGACCGGCCACCACGGCTCATGGCTAAAGGAAACTGTGATTTAGGGAAATGGTTACAAGGAAGAAAAGGGAGTTAGAAAATTTGAATGAGAAATCGGAGAGGCCAAATAGGGTATTTAAAGGGATTTCGCTGACATGCAAATAACCGTCCCATCAACAGTCTCTTCAAAATTCAAAAATGGGCACGTGCTACTAGGGGATTAACTCCCGCTACAGTCGATTCGGCGACGTCATGATTAGTGGGAACTGCAGGCAGTAACTGACCCGGAGTGGGCCCACCAAAAGAGAAACCACCTCTCGTGAGCGGTTGTGACTCAGCCCCGGATCATGAGCCTCGGGTCTCAGAACCAGGGACTAAAGATGACTTGACGACAGGCCAGTGGGGAAGCCCACTTTACCCGCTTTGGGCCTTTTTCTTTGGGAGCCCAATTACTTAAAAGCCCACCAGACAGAATAACCTTGTTCACTAAGGTTTCTCCTTCGTTTGCAATGAGCGGGAAACAGCTAAGAGGAACAGGCTCATTAAATGCTTGATAAGAAGAGTATCCGGTCTAAATCACTGTACTTATCCGGCTGAACATTAACGGAGAAGGATATCCCACCGTTGGGGCCAGACACGTGTCTGACCTTCCCAAGAATCTCCAAATACCGTCGGATAACATGTGAGAAAGTCCTCGACAAGATAAGGGCCGGCTATTATATAAGAAAGGAAAAGGGGAGAGCTCAGGCAGGTACAATCTCCGGCACTCTCTCATTTACTACCCTCATTAAATCCCGACCAACATTCCTTACATTTACTACACATATTCATTAACTAGATTCACACCAAAGAAGGAACCTTCCGGTGACTATCCTCATCGGAAGATACTCCTTATATTTCCCGGCAAGTTTACTTACTCTCACGCCGGAGCTTGGTCACGAATCCCCCTCCCGGGGTCCCCCGTGACGAGGCTAACGGTTTATTCTTTTGTAGCAAGCAAGGATAGAAGCTCTTGACGTCACCGAAGATCCAACTAACGTCAGTCGGAGGTTGGGTATTCGACAACTTGCATTAATTTAGGATTCACGTTTACCTTTGCTTTATGTATTCGCATTTTTTACAATCCAAAGATTAAGAAGAAAATTGGAAGAAAATTGTCTTTCTCATCTTATGTTATTAGGAGTGTTTGTCTATTACAAAAAGACTAAATCTATCGGGAGATTGACCATCTCGAATTGGTCCCTAACAATATCATTTAACATCATCGCCCACTGTATTAAGGTAAAAACACCAGCCTTTAGTTTCTAGCGGTTGATTGTTTTCCAGGTTAAATGATTTCTTTGATCGTTTTATTTCGTGGTTGAGAGGCAAATTTGTTGCCTTGAATGTGATTATTGATTCGTTGTGTCATCATCTGAAATGTGTTGGAGAAAAGGGGGAGAATGATGGGGTAGCGGGGCACTTCTCGGAGAGGGGAGCGGTGACTTAAGTCCCTGAGCGGGAACACCGCCGCCATCGGCTCGTGGAGTGTAAGCGGGGAGGGGAATCGGTGTATGTTCACCGCACAAACCAAACCCATTTTATGTTTTACTTTTCTTAATTAAAAAAATAAAAAAAAACAAGTCCCCCAAGAGAGGAGTGCCGCCATCAAATTGAGGGTGTGAGGGGAGTTAAGAGGGGAGTTGACGTGGCGCGTGCTGATTGACCGTGAGTAAGAGAGGGGACTCACCTAAGAGATGAGTGCCCCTCTCACCCCTAATAGGATCTAGGATTTGAGATCAGTGAACGGCGGGTCATGTTTTGCTAATATATAGTTTCATATTTAGTTGGGTTGAATATAGTGGGATGTTTTGTTCCATACATCTTATTATCTTGAGGATGCACTACAAAAGGAGAGACCTTTTGGATGATATGAGATCTTTTGTTCTCTTAATTAACCTGACACATATGAAAAGTGTAATAATCAATTTTGGATATTATTGATGCTGTTGAGAACTTGAAAGCCAAAAGTTTGAACCCCATCCTTGCTAAAGTTTATGACTCGAGTCGTATTGTGGTATAACTGTTTTTCTAATAAAACGATTTAGGAGATGTTGTAGAAATTTTGACATGCCTACCCAACACGCATATTTTTGTGGAATTCTCTTACTCTAGTTATGTGCTTCATGTGACATTTTTGTTCATATTTTTGCATTTTTATGTCAACTAGTTATTTTCCGCCCGCGCGTTGCGGCGGGGACCCAATGACTGCAAAACGCGTGTCCGTAACGGTAAGCAGATACCAAATATCAAAACATAAATAAAAATGTCGTGAAAATGATAGTTACTCCGTCCTAAAAAAAACGATTTTAAATAACCTAATATATAATAATAGGACCCACATGTCCTACACGTTGGAAATTCGGTTGTTTTCAGTTCAGTTATTACGGTCCTAACACGTTAAAATATGGATGAGCTCGGTACCGGTAACGGCACCGAAGGTACCGATCCGGAAAATCATCGAAATTAGGTACCGGCACCGAAAATGCTCGGTACAATACAGTATGGTATTTGAAGGTAAAAATCAATAAATACAGGTATGGCGCTAGACCGGTGTCGAACCGAAAGTAACGATTCTGAAAACGCCAAAAGGTGGGTACCGAATTGGTACCGAAAATGATTTGCTATAGTAAATTTGGTACCGATACGATACTGGTTTGATTATAGGATTTGATATGATTTGTTCATCAATAATCTAAATATCCAAGTTAATTTTACATGTTACAATTCATGTATTACAGAAAAAGACAAAAAATAAAGCAAAAATAAGTTGTTATGTATATAAAACCTAATTCAAACAAAATACAGTTTACTTACTGTGTGTATGAAAAATAATCTAAACGGTGCAATTACTTGCATTGCTACGCTGCTACAGGATTTGATTAGCTCGGTACCAACCGGTACCAAAAATACCGTTACTGAAATCCCCAAAAGTGGGTACCGGTACCGAATATACATGGTACGGTACGGCTCGGCTCGATATGGTCGGTACTGGTACGACACCGGTATTTGAGGGTAAAAACCGATAAATGCCGGTGCCGAACCTCCGGTTAAGTAAATTTGTTACCCGTACCGACACCCGATACCATTAACTCATTCCTTTTTTTTATAAACATAGCCGTTGGCCAACGGCTAGCCCAAACGGCTAGAAATCTTGGCCAATGCGATCCCGCCATGTCATGCTCGTAGCCCCGCCCAAGAGGCCACGCCGAAACCCAAGCTCACTCGAGATGGTGACTTGGGTATCTGTACTCAACCCACACCCCAACCCTCACCCCATACCCCATAGTGTTAATATAGTTATTATATTATTATTATTATTATTATTATTACTGTTCAAATGCTTCAGTTTTTAATTTTTAATTTTTAATGTATAGAAGAATTTTTATTTGCAACCTCCTTGCGAAGATTTTTTGGCAATATAGAGTAATTGTCAATGATGTACAGCTTGATACCTTACGCTCAGATGCTTGTGATAACAAAACCAGTGGCGAAGCTTGACCATGAAGCAGTGGCGGACCCAGAAATTATTGGGGTGCGGAACATTTTTAAAAATTTTAGGCCCCTAGGTATATAAGTAAAACAATCGGTTCGTATCGGGTCGGGTCATGTAAAACAACCGAACATCAAACTAAAATTATATAATCACCAAAAACATGTCAAACCTTGTTACAAACATAATTAAAACGTCGACGCCCTACGGGTTTTCATTTTTTGAAACCTATCCAAAACATCATCTAAAACTAATTTCTTAACCAATTCTTTCTCTATATAACATAACTTCATCGCTCCATAACATAATGTTTCAATTTTAATTTTAGTTTTCAACTATTCAAGCCCTAGAAATCATAACGTAAGTTGTAATACCCTAAAAATATATAAACAACATAATCACCCTAAAAATATATAAACAAAATAATCACCCTAAAAATTATCTAAACAACCATAAACAACGTCAAAAAACACAAAAATTCAAACCTATTTAACAACTTTATTACCCTTTTTTTCTCCTATAATATCAACCAAAATCATCAAAATAACAAAGAAACTTACCCGTGTTCGGATTCCGGTTAGATTTGGTGTCAAAGGACGGTGGTATGGTGGCTGATTACGGTGGTCGCCGGCTGCTGAACTGGTGTCGCTGAGTGATGTTGTTCGTTGGCAGTGCAGGGACGCAAGAGAGAGAGAGAGAGCGGGAGAGAATTTCTAAAGGTTTTGGGCTTTGATTATTTTATTATAGTTTGAAATATTGTTGGGTTTGGTTATGGGCTAAGACTTAGTGGGCTAGCTAGTTAGGAATTATAAGTGGGTAAAGGTATGGGTATTTGGGTTTAGTTAGTTAGGTATTAAAAGTTATATAATTTAGGTAGTATTTTTTTTAAAAAATAAGAGTTTACTAAAAAAAATTTAAAATATAAATTGATAACACTTTTTACCTAAGGGGTGCGGACGAAAAATTTCAAGGGTGCGGTCGAAAAATTCCAAGGGGTGCGGACGAAAAATTCCAAGGGGTGCGGACGAGATTTTCGATGGAATTTAGCACTAATTTTTTTCCCCGGGGGTGCGCCCGCCCACCTTGGGCTGGGCTTGGGTCCGCCCCTGCCATGAAGACGGGAGGGGTCGAAAACGTATATACCCAAAAATTTCTATAGAACCGGAGGGTCGAAAACGTATATACCCAAAAATTTCTATACGAAAACTACATATATAACACTACTGAGTGAAAAGTTCGGGGGGTCGGGCGCCCCTCCCGGCCCCTCTTAAGCTACGCCCTTGAACACATCATCATCATCATCATAAAAACTCCGAATCATTCTCTTGAAGCTCATCCTCTTTATCATAAATGATCCGCTTGCCCCGAAATGACCTGGACCAATAGGGAAATCCCAATTCATTGGGCCTTTCGATACAATCAAATAGAAAGCCCCAAGGGCGCCATATTCTAGGAGCCCAAACTATGTGATTGAATAAATCCTCCTCTATCTGTTGCCGGTCGAGGGCTCCTTCCCCCTCTTCAAACTTCGATTCGTCTTTTTCATAGAGAAATCTCTGATCAAGGATAGAACAAGATCCTTTTTGCATCATATCTAAGGGATTCCTTGGTTCGGGTCGAAGAAGCAATGTCACTCGATCCTTATCAAACTGACTGCATGTCCGTGAGGATCCCACCAGAGCGCCTTCCACTTCTAATAGGCCACGAACTAGACCAGAATCATTCTCAACGAGTCCATAAGGAGTGATCCCATTTTTTTCATCGGGTCCGGGTAGAGACCAAAGATCTTGAGTGACCGATCCGGCAGAACAACTCAAAAGATAAAGAAGTATCGTTAATTTCTTCATGCTCGTTCCAAGTTCGAAGTACCAATTGTACAAATAAAAATCCACTTCGTTACATGATTTCTTTTTCATATAGATAGATATAGGATCTATGGGGCAATTACTTAAAAGTACATTTTGTGCTACAGCCCTTCCTATCTGATAGAAAAGGATCCCATGATCCTGGACCGATCTTACCTGGGATCGCAAATCCCAAATTTGTCTATGAAGAGCGGATCTAATTGTATTAGTATCTATAATTGATTTCTTCTGTGTAATACTAATCGATAGGGCCTCATTGGTAAGTGCTACAAGATCTCGTGCATTGGAACCCATGGTTATGGACCCGAATCCATTAGTATGGAACATTTTCTTTTCCAAGTGAAATCCCCTAGAATATGAAAGAGTGAAAAAGTGCTTTCGTTTTAGTAAATCCCACCAATAGCAAAGCAAAGGTAGGGTCTGAGGAGGGTAAGATATAAACAGCCTTACCTCTACCCCGTAGAAATATTGAGACTGCTTCCTGTAAGACCCCCGACTCGGTTTGTGATAACACATCAATTTCACTATACATGAATATTCTGAACTCCTCAGTTCAGATTATCATTCTGGAGGTATAAACCTTCCTTGGTGCTAAAGGAAATGGAGGTCCTAAATCACATATTGGTAATAAGACTTTGGTTTCTTTTTGGTAGAGCATTTGTGTAATTTTACTAGGGTTAATGCCTTAATGGGATCCGTGTTTAATTTTACTAGAGTTAATAATGATCTTCTTTTCAATGTTTGAATACGATTTACCTTTCTTTTATGGTTTCAATGGTTTGTGTAAAAATGAATGATTTTTTTTTATGAGTTAAAAAGCTTTTGGGTCAGATTAGGCAGGTGTGTCAATACCTTTTGTACATGGTTATGCTATTCTTACACGGTGAAAATTATTTTCATACCTCAAAGCGTCGCGCTATGGCCATAGCGGGGCGCTTTGCTTGACAAAAGTTGATTTGACTGACGTTTGAAACATAAGTTGCAGAGACATAAAGGTGATACGAGGTTGCAGTGTCCCGTGAACCCTAAGCGCCGCGCTATGGCCAAAGCGCGGCGCTTCGACCCCAAATTTTCATTATTTAAACCTGCATAGACAGAACATTTAGCATTCTAGGGTATTCGAGTGTTTTGTTGTTTGTTGATTTCTTTGCTGTATTAGTTACGTATCTTGAAAAAACGATGTCGTGGTTAAGCAACTATCTTTTCGGTCAATATTCTAACGAGTCAGTTGTTCCTGATTCTTACGAGGGGACCGCTATTTCTGACTCGTATGAGAAACCGGTCTCGTCCACCTTGAGGGAGGCAGAGGTTGTATCTGGCATTCGTTATCGTGATAACACGGTGAAGCTGGATTTGAGTACCCCTGTGGAGGACCCTTACGCACAACAAGGTTATTTGAATTTCGGTTACGGTGGCAAGTACAGCTTTGTACAGCATGAGTGTTATCCAAACGACAGTTACGGTTGTCAACAGAGCTTACAAGGTTATTCAAATTTCGGTTATGGTGGCGAGCACAGCTTTGTACAGCAGGAGTGTTATCCAAACCACAATTACGGTTGTCAACCGAGCTTTGAACATCAAGTATATTCGGACCTCGGTGACGATGGTGAGCCGGAGGATGTGCCTGTTGACGAGGAAGGCTGTTACCCGGTTACATTTTCGTTTGATACAACGCAGACCTTTTCGTCATGTAAAGAGTTGGTGCGTTGGGTACAAGACACGGCAAAAGACAATGGTTACCTCATTGTGATTAAGAGGTCGAATAAAAGAGGAGAGAATTACAAGATTTGGTTTCAATGTACTTTTGGTGGGGAGCATAAGAGTATAGCTACACAGAGGAAAACGGGTAGCAAGAAAATAGGCTGCTCGTTCGAGATGATCGGGTTTTCGGAATCATCCAAAAGTGTTTGGAGGATCGAGGTGACGAAGGCGAAGCATAACCACACTCCTATTGAAAACTTAGAGGGTCACGCGTATGCGAGAAGGATTTCTTCGGAGGATAAAAAACTGGTTAAGGAGCTGGCAGAGCAAGATATTCCCAACCAAAGTATCTGGCGAACGCTGAAAAAAAACAATCTGGCTAGAAAGCTTATTCCGAAAGATATACACAACGCTGTTCAGAAGATCAACGCCGAAAAAAATGTCGGTAAGTCTCCGATGCAAAAACTTGAAAACATTCTTCTCGAAAAAGATTACACTTATTACATGCGCACGAATTAGATATCGAACGAAGTTGAAGATATCTTCTTTGTTCACAAAAAATCATTCACTATGTGGTGTGCCTTCCCGCATGTGCTAATGATTTGTGACACCTCGTATTTTCGATCTTTCCATTTTTGGCAAGTCTGCTTGTACTTTCTATTTTTGTAAGTTGTACATTTGTGGTATTTGATTCTATTCCAAGATTTCACTCGAGACTTGAAATCATAATGAAAGTGCGTGATTTTATCCATAATTGTGTTTGAATGCTATGTATTGTTGAAACTATGTTAAGCACGTAAAAACAGTGAAATTACATCCTAATCTTAACTCTTAAATTCATCGTTGCCAAGAGATTACCCTAAACCATACGAAAATTGGGAATTTACGCGTTAATTCGGTAAAAATATCAAAATTTGGGTTAAAATGATTTTTATATTATTTTATTAATATTTTAAATAAATTAATTAATAATTAAAATTAAATAAATAAGTACTTAAAAATAAATTTTTATTAATTTTGATGTTTTTGGTTAGTTAAACTAACCTGGTTAGCTAAATCTTGGTTAAATCAGCTAACCAGGTTAATTTTACTAAAGGGCAGCACTAACTGAGTCAGAAAACTTAGTTAGTGGCTAACCCAGTTAGTCAGGCTAACTATTAACAAAAAAGGGGGATTTATGCGCGTAACCCGGATCGAACCCGCGACCTCCGCGTTCACAAGCAACATACCAACCACCCGGTCGGGAATACCACATCCGACCATTTATGAAATCGTATTTCATTTAACCATTCATTAATTGCTGAATTTAAATAAAAAAAAAACCGCCGGAACTATTCATCATCTTCAACCGTGACTGTTCGTTCCTTCTTCTGCGATTGATTACCGGAAAAACCGTTCGTTTTCATAACCGACCTGCAACACATCTATATATACTCGATTGAATCCTCTTGATCGTCCCTTTTCACCCGACCGAATCCAAGACACAAACCCGAACTCGGTACGTTTCGAATCCTCGTTTCGCCGGAACTCCGGGAACCCGCACCACCACCGGCCACCGCCGCTGTCACCACCGTCCGCCGCCGATCATCCCCGCCCGGTAACTTTTCCGTTTCGTATTTTTTTTACATACAGTTTTACATTAATATTATTTAACAGATTATTATTATTATTATTACTATTATTATTATTATTATTATTATTATTAATGTTATTAATTAATATTATATATATATTCAGATATATTATATTACTAAAATTATTATTAATCAAAATTTTACTTATTATTAAAATCAGAATTTCTATCTTAATAATCAGAATTATTGTTATATATATATATATATATTAAAATCAGAATTGTTATTCTAATAAAACAGAATTTATATTTTATTTATTTTTAAATCAGAATTATTTTCAGATTTATTATTTTATTTTATATAATCAGAATTTTATAGACTTATTATTTAGAATAGAATTGTTATTTTATATATACAAATAGATTATTTATTCAAGATTATTAATCTATAATAATTATATACATATCAAAATTTTTATTTATTTAATCCAACATCTTAGTAATAATATTTATAATACTTTGGTAAAATCAGTTATAATATTATTACATAACAATCAATATTTATTTTTACTCATTTATTTATAAGATGTCACATATTTCATTAAATATAAAAATATGGGACATATGATTGTTATTTAGAAATATTAATATTATTTTTGCCTTGATTATTTTAATAATCTCTAAATTCCCAATAAGTAACAATCTTCAAAATTAATAGGGTAATTCTCTTGTGCACGTCTCTTGGGAAATCCCTGATTCTTTATCTTTTCCAAGAAATACGCAACGCACTCTAAGGTGAGTATACATGACCCATTTTTCTATTTTACACTTTTGGGTGTAGTATGCATTTCCTATATCAAAAACACTATGTTAAACATTTTTGCACTATCTATCCACATTCTTGTGAATCTATTTGAATCATGTTATTCATGTTATGCTAATGTTAAACATTTATGACTGTGTGTTCATTAACTTTGCAAGCCTCCCCTAACAATGGCAGCGCTGTAGGTTGAGAAACGCCCCTCCCATAATATTATGGGTATTGTTAGGATTTTTAATCTATGTTACCACCCTTTCGAGGGTTAGGCTATGTTAATTGCGTTAAACTTTGGTTTGAACACATAGTTTCATCGTTACGAGTATAACTGTTAATATGAAATCAGGTGTTCACGTGGATTTGATCAAGTTAAACTATTTAAACATATTATGCTATATTCAAACTTGTATACTCGCCAACATGTGTTGTTGACTTTATTTTAAATGCATACTGCAGGATGAGGAATCAAGATTCGAAGAATTGATTAGGATGGCTTAGAAACCCACCTAGAAATAAATCATGTATTATGTTGTTATTTCCTTTTGTGACATTATGTATGAAACTTTGAAATTTTAATAAATGAAACTTAATTATATTGTCACATTTAGTGTTATGATGTCTTTGAACAGTTTGTACGTCTCATCCCGATGTTTCCGCCATCGGTTGGGGTGTGACAGATTGGTATCAGAGCCATAACTATAGGGAATTAGGTAGAACTGCTATACTGTTCCCTAGTCTATAGTAGGAGTACTCTGATACCAGATTGGTATCAGAGCCATAACTATAGGGAATTAGGTAGAATTGCTATACTTTTCCCTAGTCTATAGTAGGAGTACTCTGATACCAGATTGGTATCAGAGCCATAACTATAGGGAATGAGGAATGCCTTGCTTTGCCTAGTCTATAGTTTAGGAGCTTTCTCATTTATTTGTTGTTAAAGACAATAATCATTTCTCTCTTCTTTGCTTCCCTCTATTCTTTTGGACTTCTAATATACAAGCCTTTCCTAAGGCTAACACAATACACACATGGAAGCTTTGAAGACACTCTTACAACACAATCGAAATGATTCATCAAGATAGGGGTGATTCCCACACTTGGTGATGATTTTCACTCAGCTATACTTTGATTTTTGCACGAAATCTACCCTCAAGTTAGGAGTGATCCAAACCTTGTTGGGGGGTTTTCCATTTCATATTCTAGTGGACCCTTATCTTAGGATAAGTACCAACCACATTAGGGTACGATGTTATCAAGTTAGAGGTGAAACTCGCATCTTGTTTAACTAGTCCCATTCCTTGATTTTCGATCTCGCCAAAGTTTCGATTTTCCCAATCGATTAAGGACGTGTAGTAACTGGAAGGACAAACATCGTTAGTCGCTCCTCGATGAGAGTGTTTGTCTATTAGGCCAAAGCACGTCTCCTTAATTCGAAAAGGATTTCGACTCACTTTGGAATAGTCTTATGTTACGTTCCGTGACAATCCATGTTTTTATGATAAATCTCCTTTTATGTTATCTCAATTATTATGTTTTACGTTAAATCTCTTTTTATGCTATCTTAATTTTCTTGTGTTTTACATTTGTATTTTTTTCATTTCAATTTAACACATGCATACTAATATGTTATACTGGATTCGTGATTACTGGGTGATTCTTATGTGATGAACTTGTCTTTTAACCCACACCTTAACATGTATAGCACTATGCGTAGTGCTATAGGAGTAGCGCCCGCCCGTATTCTAGTGGTCATGTTAAGTCTTTAAATTGCAGTACACGATGGGTTGACCTGTTTATTCACATGCCAGTGATACGTTAATCTTGTTAACTAGGTGTGTCATGTGAATTGTTCTAAATTTTATGCTAATATCATCAAGATAGGAGTGATTTCCTTACCTTGACAATTAGCTTCGCTCAATTTTCAACTCCACCATTGAGCTAGGGGTGATTTCCTTACCTCAGGGGTAGTTGCCAACTCTTTTTCGTTTTCAACGAAACTTTATATTTGAGCGTTATCTTCATTTCAAGTTTGGGAACACGAATCAGTCTTCTTCTTAAGATTTCGAGGACGAAATCTCCTAAAGTAGGGGAGACTGTGACACCTCGTATTTTCGATCTTTCCATTTTTGGCAAGTCTGCTTGTACTTTCTATTTTTGTAAGTTGTACATTTGTGGTATTTGATTCTATTCCAAGATTTCACTCGAGACTTGAAATCATAATGAAAGTGCGTGATTTTATCCATAATTGTGTTTGAATTCTATGTATTGTTGAAACTATGTTAAGCACGTAAAAACAGTGAAATTACATCCTAATCTTAACTCTTAAATTCATCGTTGCCAAGAGATTACCCTAAACCATACGAAAATTGGGAATTTACGCGTTAATTCGGTAAAAATATCAAAATTTGGGTTAAAATGATTTTTATATTATTTTATTAATATTTTAAATAAATTAATTAATAATTAAAATTAAATAAATAAGTACTTAAAAATAAATTTTTATTAATTTTGATGTTTTTGGTTAGTTAAACTAACCTGGTTAGCTAAATCTTGGTTAAATCAGCTAACCAGGTTAATTTTACTAAAGGGCAGCACTAACTGAGTCAGAAAACTTAGTTAGTGGCTAACCCAGTTAGTCAGGCTAACTATTAACAAAAAAGGGGGATTTATGCGCGTAACCCGGATCGAACCCGCGACCTCCGCGTTCACAAGCAACATACCAACCACCCGGTCGGGAATACCACATCCGACCATTTATGAAATCGTATTTCATTTAACCATTCCTTAATTGCTGAATTTAAATTAAAAAAAAACCGCCGGAACTATTCATCATCTTCAACCGTGACTGTTCGTTCCTTCTTCTGCGATTGATTACCGGAAAAACCGTTCGTTTTCATAACCGACCTGCAACACATCTATATATACTCGATTGAATCCTCTTGATCGTCTCTTTTCACCCGACCGAATCCAAGACACAAACCCGAACTCGGTACGTTTCGAATCCTTGTTTCGCCGGAACTCCGGGAACCCGCACCACCACCGGCCACCGCCGCTGTCACCACCGTCCGCCGCCGATCATCCCCGCCCGGTAACTTTTCCGTTTCGTATTTTTTTTACATACAGTTTTACATTAATATTATTTAACAGATTATTATTATTATTACTATTATTATTATTATTATTAATGTTATTAATTAATATTATATATATATTCAGATATATTATATTACTAAAATTATTATTAATCAAAATTTTACTTATTATTAAAATCAGAATTTCTATCTTAATAATCAGAATTATTGTTATATATATATATATATATATATATATATATATATATATTAAAATCAGAATTATTATTCTAATAAAACAGAATTTATATTTTATTTATTTTTAAATCAGAATTATTTTCAGATTTATTATTTTATTTTATATAATCAGAATTTTATAGACTTATTATTTAGAATAGAATTGTTATTTTATATATACAAATAGATTATTTATTCAAGATTATTAATCTATAATAATTATATACATATCAAAATTTTTATTTATTTAATCCAACATCTTAGTAATAATATTTATAATACTTTGGTAAAATCAGTTATAATATTATTACATAACAATCAATATTTATTTTTACTCATTTATTTATAAGATGTCACATATTTCATTAAATATAAAAATATGGGACATATGATTGTTATTTAGAAATATTAATATTATTTTTGCCTTGATTATTTTAATAATCTCTAAATTCCCAATAAGTAACAATCTTCAAAATTAATAGGGTAATTCTCTTGTGCACGTCTCTTGGGAAATCCCTGATTCTTTATCTTTTCCAAGAAATACGCAACGCACTCTAAGGTGAGTATACATGACCCATTTTTCTATTTTACACTTTTGGGTGTAGTATGCATTTCCTATATCAAAAACACTATGTTAAACATTTTTGCACTATCTATCCACATTCTTGTGAATCTATTTGAATCATGTTATTCATGTTATGCTAATGTTAAACATTTATGACTGTGTGTTCATTAACTTTGCAAGCCTCCCCTAACAATGGCAGCGCTGTAGGTTGAGAAACGCCCCTCCCATAATATTATGGGTATTGTTAGGATTTTTAATCTATGTTACCACCCTTTCGAGGGTTAGGCTATGTTAATTGCGTTAAACTTTGGTTTGAACACATAGTTTCATCGTTACGAGTATAACTGTTAATATGAAATCAGGTGTTCACGTGGATTTGATCAAGTTAAACTATTTAAACATATTATGCTATATTCAAACTTGTATACTCGCCAACATGTGTTGTTGACTTTATTTTAAATGCATACTGCAGGATGAGGAATCAAGATTCGAAGAATTGATTAGGATGGCTTAGAAACCCACCTAGAAATAAATCATGTATTATGTTGTTATTTCCTTTTGTGACATTATGTATGAAACTTTGAAATTTTAATAAATGAAACTTAATTATATTGTCACATTTAGTGTTATGATGTCTTTGAACAGTTTGTACGTCTCATCCCGATGTTTCCGCCATCGGTTGGGGTGTGACATGATTGACGCCACCTACAAAACGAACGTGTACAACCTGCCATTTGTTTAGGTCGTAGGCATGACGTCGACAAACAAATCGTTTAGGGCTGCTTGTGCGGTAATTTCCGCTGAGAAGTCAGAGAACTACCTATGGGTGTTGCAAAGGATCAAGTCTATGCTGGTAGGATGTATGGAACCGCGCGTGATTTTAACAGACAGGGAGTTTGCGCTAATGAACGCGTGTGAACAAGTTTTTCCAAAAGCGCATAAGTATCTTTGTCGGTTCCATATTCAACAAAATATTAATAAGAACAGCAAGAGGAAATTCGCTGACAAGGAGTGGAAAGAATTCGTACGTACATTTTGGACATTGTGCGAGTCTACGACCGAGGAAATATACAGGTATAACTTGGAAAACCTTGAAGCACAGCTGAAAGAAGATGACCGTGAACGTGGGTATTTCTTACATAATTATGTTCAAATTTTATATAATAACAAAAACTGACTATTTACGTTTTTTAATTTGGCAAATTGGATTTAAATAATCCCAACTCACTGTTATTGGCCAATAATAATCCCAACGCATTTAATCACCAATAATAATCCGAACTATTCACTTTTGTTTGTAAAATACTTCCAATTAAAAAAACACTAACTAGGTTAAAAAATTGCTGATGTGGCTTGCCACGTGGCATATTTTGATGACGTGGCAGCTGATGTGGCAGTCTACGTGGCATATTTTGATGACGTGGCAGCTGGTGTGGCAGTCTACGTGGCATATTTTGATGACGTGGCAGGTGACGTGGCAAGCCACATCAGCAATTTTTTAACCTAGTTAGTGTTTTTTTAACTGGGAGTATTTTACAAACAAAAGTGAATAGTTTGGATTATTATTGGTGATTAAATGAGTTGGGATTATTATTGGCCAATAACAGTGAGTTGGGATTATTTAAATCCAATTTGCCTTTTAATTTTAGAGGTTTTTGATTATTTGATGAAATCCTGGTTGGATCCGTACCATGAAAAGTTTGTATCTTGCTGGATTAACAAAACTATCAACTTTCACCAAACTACGACTAACAGGGTTGAGGGCATGCATGCAACACTAAAAAATCACTTTCCAAGTCATCGCAACACACTGGATAAACTTGTACTGTATGTTGATCATGTTGTTGATAGACAATACGCCGAGATTAGAAGTAGCTTTGAAACAAGCCTCCGAAAAGTGATGACGCACCACAAGAATCAGCCCATGCTTGCATATATTCTCAGAAAGGTTTCAATATATGCGATTGAGCTTTTGAGTATGGAACTAAAACGTAAGGAAGACGGGTTGAGAGCCTACGGTGCAAGCTGTGGTTGCCAACTTTTTACCAGCTGTGGTTTGCCATGTGCCTGTCGTTTGGAAAAGTTGGAAAATAACGGTAATTAATATTTTTGACCTTTCTCGTTATGATTTTGCCACCTAATTTGTTTTCAACCACAGGTCAGCAACTCCGGATCACACACATAGACGTGTTCTGGAAGAAGCTTGACTTCAAGCCTGCAAGGAATAACATAGAGGATATCGATGTAGACGCGAAATTTGAAAAATTGAAACAACAGATCGATCCAACACCCCCTTAAGTGAAAAGGAGCTTCATTGAAAAGTTTCAGCAAATCCTCAATCCAGGGAACAATAACAAAAAACCTCCTGTTGTTCTGAAGAAAACTCGTGGTCGCCCAACATTGAAAACGCAGGAACAAAGAAAGGTTGAAGCCGCTAGAAAAAGCTCGTACATTCCGTCGGAAGAAACTTGGGTCGAGGCCTCAGACGATCTTCCCCGTCACAGCTCGTACATATCACCCGAAGATTCTAGAAGACAAAAGAATACCAAACCGCTCAACCTACACCCTGATTTCCCGATGATCAAGCTCGGTCCTAAGACGGATATAGCGATCCGCAACTACGCATCTCCGATTCCCAAAGTGATCCATCCATACATCGTTAGAATAAAGGACGTGAAACCAGATGGTCATTGTGGGTTTCGATCGGTGGCTGTTGGGTTAGGAGTGAAACAAAATTCATATTTGATGATCCGGAAACAACTTATAATGGAGTTACGTATGAACGAATCGCTTTGGAGGCAGGTTTTCGATCCGGAAAACATAGGACATTATGATGCGCTGGTTAGACGGATCGATTTCAAGGGGGTGGGACGAGCAGGTATCGAAAATTACATGATGATGCCTGATACGGGGTTTCTTATTGCCCAACGATACGGTGTGATTGTTCACACCTTCGACATTCGTGGGAGCGATACAATTTTCCCTCTGCTGGGCGGGCCAAACGAAGCTGAGCAACCTCACCTGGTGGTTGCGGTTGTGTTCGTCGACGATGGGCATTTCATACATGTAGAGCTTGGAGGTTGTTATCCAGTGCCTCCACCAAACCTACTCTGGACAGCGAACAGAATAGAGCGTGCAGTAGCCTGGCATACATTATACGGGGATCAGATCAACGCGTACGAAATGCTTACGTATCATCCCCCTGACCTTAATATAACCACATATGTTCAAGATGTATGTTAAATGTGTTTAATAATAATCATGTTAATTCTTTTACAATCCAAAAGTACGTTTGTGTTTGTTCATGTTCGGTAGGCGGCTGATACACATAACACTACTCATAGGAGTACTTGTGCTTTCAAACCAAAATGATACGATATAATGGAATATGACATCACACGTAACCGATTTGATCCGGAACTTGCAGTATAGTCCATATATATTAAAAAATGATGTATAATGGAAAAAGCGTAAAATTTAGACTATTATCGACGCGTTTGTGAATTAAAAACAATTTTAAAAAAATAAAAAAAGGCCCTAAGCGCCGTGCTTTGACCTAAGCGAGGCGCTTTGGACCTCAAAGCGCCGCGCTATGGTCATAGCGGGGCGCTTCGGTCCATCGTTTAAGCTGAAGCGGGGCAGCTTCTCCCCCATTTCAACCACAAACACAAACACACACACAAAGGTGCGATTACACACACTTGAGCCGGAGATCTTCGTTTTCAAGCTTTCAACCGCTAAAAGGTAAGATCGAACACTCTTAATCGTTTTGGTTAAATGTACATGTTCAAATTTGTTTTGATTGGGCGGGTTTTGATGATCCAGCTGGGTTATGTTCTTCAAAATGAAGAACCAAAGCGCCGCGCCGAGGCCAATGCGGGGCGCTTTGGTTCATGTTTAATTTTTTTATTTATTTATTATTTGATTAATATTATTTGTTTAATATTATTTGTTTAATATTATTTGTTTATTATTTAAGTTGTTTAATAATATTATTTGTTTATTATTTTATATTTAATATTATTTGTTTATTATCTTTTATTTAAATTGTTTAATAATATTATTTGTTTATTATCTTTTATTTAAATTGTTTAATAATATTATTTGTTTATTATCTTTTATTTAAATTGTTTAATAATATTATTTGTTTATTTAATATTATTTGTTTATTTAAATTGTTTAATAATATTATTTGTTTATTTAAATTGTTTAATAATATTATTTGTTTATTTAATATTATTTGTTTATTTAAATTGTTTAATAATATTATTTGTTTATTATCTTTTATTTAAATTGTTTAATAATATTATTTGTTTATTTAAATTGTTTAATAATATTATTTGTTTATTATCTTTTATTTAAATTGTTTAAATAATATTATTTATTTATTATCTTTTAAACGTGCAGGGATGGATTCCGATGACGAGATTGAGCATATGGAGGCTGGGGGAGAGGAGGCATGTCCATACCTGCAGTTTCCGCAGGGGTCACGGGCGAGGAGGAGATGCGCTAGGTTGCGCACCGTGGAGATTGGGGGGGCATGTAGGGATAGACTGGGAGCTGCTGGAGACCGTAGGAGAGGCCGCGCGGACGCGTGATATAGTAGGACTAGATACTCCTTGGTCGCGCCTCTTTCAGATAGCGATGGAGGACTCGTACCGTGAGCTTATGATCGAGTTTCTTTCTACGTTTACATACGCGCCGCATCCGGCGGATTACGTGGAGGACCCGGATTTTCCAGTCCACGAGGTTACATTCCTTCTCGCCGGGCAGCAGTTTGTGATGAGTGTGCGGGGGTTTGCTGTCCATACAGGTTTGTACACAGAGCCCGAGCTTGATACTGATTTATATACGCAGGGGGTTAGGCAGATGAACAGGCAGACGCTTATTAGTTTCTGGAGGGCCATTTCCAGGGTTCCCTTTGGGAAATCCTGGCAAAAGGCCACCACTATTAGAGACCCCTTGTACCGATACCTGCACCATATTATCGGGTCATCTATCCTGCCGCGGGGTACCAGCAGGGAGAAGGTCAACCTCAGTGACCTTTTCTTTCTATACTGCCTACTTTGCGGCCAGACCTGCGATCTAGCAGGCTGCCTGGCAGATTACTTTGCCGCAGCATACCACCGGCAGCTCCGCGAGAAGCTGCACGGTGGCTCATACATCACCGCCATTGCACGCTCGCTAGGGATCGTGCCCGAGAGTGATCCGGAGCTGTCCGCGCCGATCCCGTCGACTACGTTGGGCCGCGCGTCAGTATCTAGCATGCAGATCACCCGTACCTTTGATGTTAGTCTGAGGTTTAAGGGTCATGACGGGCTGATTTGGCAGCCGGAGGTGTTGCCGGAGGTCATACCGGTTGTTATTGAGGAGAGGCCTGGAGTGTTAGCCCCTCCTCATGTTTAGGAGGCCGCTCGGCAGGCTCAGCTACAGGCTCTGGGCCTCGATCAGCCTCAGGACGAGCCTCAGGCTCAGGCTCAGCCTGTATTCGAGGATCCGGCTCAGGAGGAGCATGTCGAGGAGATCCCGGTACCACCAGTTCAGCCAGCTCTTGAGCCGCCACAGTACCTGCAGCACGTTTACCCTAACCTGCCTCCGGCAGCGCGTGAGGTGGCTCGGGACTTCGACCGGCGCCTCAGACGTCAGGGCGCACGCATTGACTGGATCGTCGAGACGCTCGTTGCTCTACGAGAGCTCGCTGGGTTGCCTCCACTTCCCCTCCCACCGTCCCCACCGCACGAGGATTAGTACCTTAGTTTGTTTGTTTAGTGTTTTGTTATGTATTATGTACTCAGTTGTACCTTTTTGTTTTGTATGTACAAACTGATATATATATATATATATATATATATATATATATATATATATATATATATATATATATAGAGTAGGAGTTGGGTGGAAAGTGTGTTTTTCCTAGAAAGTCTAGGATCAATAAGAACGCGACATGTGGCATTGAAAGATTTTATCTAAAAGGGCATTTATGTACTTTCACAATCTATTTTTATTTTAGGAAATTATCTTCAATAACTAACTATCCATAAATTTCGGAATTTTTTGTTTTCGATTTTTTATCTCACTTAATATCAATCTTTCCTTCGTTTTCTTGCTGGAACCTATCAGCATGTTCTTGGTACTGTGTTTTAACATTCAGATTCATACAGCTGTGTTTTAACTGCAAGCAGATTCATACAGTTGTGTTTTAGCATTCAGATTCAAACAGTTGTGTTTTAACAGCAAGCAGATGCATACAGTTGTGTTTTAGCATTCAGATTCATACAGTTGTGTTTTAACAGTAAGCAGATTCATACAATTGTGTTTTAGCATTCAGATTCATACAGGTGTGTTTTAACAGCAAGCAGATTCATACAAATGTGTTTTATCATTCAGATTCATACAACTGTGTTTTAACAGCAATTCAAATTCATACAGCTGTGTTTTAACAGCAAGCAGATTCATACAAATGTGTTTTATCATTTAGATTCATACAGTTGTGTTTTAACAGCAAGCAGATTCATACAAATGTGTTTTATCATTCAGATTCATACAGCTGTGTTTTAACAGCAAGCAGATTCATACAAATGTGTTTTATCATTCAGATTCATACAACTGTGTTTTAACAGCAATTCAGATTCACACAGCTGTGTTTTAACAGCAAGCAGATTCATACAAATGTGTTTTATCATTCAGATTCATACAGCTGTGTTTTAACAGCAATTCAGATTCATACAGCTGTGTTTTAACAACAAGCAGATTCATACAAATGTGTTTTACATCAGCAGATTTCGCCCCAGCAAGCAGAGTCATCCACAACAAACGGAATACCTACAAACATTTGTTATTTTAAACACACACCTAGGGTTCTTGCGACTTAAACTGTGCTTCCAGCAACTTCAACTTTTCTTCCGGCGACTTCATCTCTGCTTCCATCCATCTTGTTCAAATCCCTCTGTTCTTTGAATCTCTCCCCCTTCAAACATCAATTACTTCAATGTAGAACACGATCGAACCCTAATCGCCTACTAAAACACAGAACACAATGTTGGGAGGATCTTACGTATATAGAAGTTGGTAAATCTCTTATCTTGATCCATGATTTTAGGTATTTTTGGTATGATTTTAGAGGGTTTTCGTTGTATTTTTGGTATGATTTTAGAGAGAGAAAGAGAGAGAGGGAAAATGGCGTGTATTAAGGAGATGTGATATCTCTGACGGTTATTTTTTATTGATTTAAAACACACATAAGGACGAAATTGCCCCTCCTCATTTAAAACAATCTATTAAATATAGTAAATTATTACAAGATTGCCATTGATTTGATCTCAACCCTTAAACACACCAATCGGATGGACAAGATCGCTTCCTAGACTTTCTAGGAAAAACACACTTTCCGTAGGAACCCTACTCTCTCTCTCTCTCTCTCTCTCTCTATATATATATATATATATATATATATATATATATATATATATATATATATATATATATTGCAGTTAATCTTCTATTTGTACGTAATGACGTAATTATAAAACAACTATGAATTATATGTCATAAAACTCAAATAAAAATTTTTCCTTCAAAAATCCCTACCAAATTAATCCAACCAAAAATCCCTACCAAACTAACCCACATCCCACCTGTTTCCAAAAAAAAAACATCCAAAGCGCCCCGCTTTGGCCATAGCATGGCGATTTGGATGTGCAAAAAGACAAATGGCGTGTGCGAATAGACCAAGCCTTTGTACATTCTATTTTTTATACAATTTTTTTTTGTAAACTTTTATGTATTTTGTATTATTATTGAAAAGATATTATCAAAAAAGAATGATATAAGTTTTTTTTATATAACAGCTAAGGACATAGTAGGCATTTGAATACATTTGGCCATTTCACTTTTTTGCTTCTTTCAAAATAAAACATGTTACCCACTTGACCCATCTCAATAAAATACAACTCCGATTGATCATTTTTCATTATTATATATAATACGTAAATTCAATTATAAGAAATATTTATACATTTATGAATTGTATCGTTTAAATTTCTAAAAATGAAAAGTGAAATATGACATTGATTTGGTGACTATGAAAGTTATGTTGATGATTTTAGTTTCATTAAGCTATTTTGGGTGATGGAGATTTTCTTAAAGACCAAATAAAAAATTGCAATATACATTAGTACACACTTGTACAAAACTATTATAATTTCAGAAACTAAAGAACTCGGGGAGTATAAGGGACAATGCCTACTTTGTAGTGGCTCTAAGGGAATTGCGCCCCCTTGGTGTGGTGGGTTGGGGGCAACGCCCCATCCCCAGGTTATTGGGCATCCATGAATCTGAAATGAGTTGACAGGGCCGGCTCAACCATTTTAGAGGCCCAAAGCGAACTAGAGATGTGGGGCCTACTAAATAAGGGTATTTTTGTTAGGCTTGTACCAATTGGATTTTGGGCTTTGTATTTAAAAATAAATAAGGAAAAAAGCGGCCTAAGAAGGTCTTGAACCGCCGCCTTTCTTGTAAAAGGAGAGGAAGTTTACCACTAAGCCAACCTTGCATTTTATGTTTAAATACCCTAGTTTAAATATATATACAAAAACTAGCAGTCTTTTTTAAATTTGAGGCCTTTCTTAAGTGGTGGCCCAAAGCCCTTGCTTGGGTTTACTGACCCTTGGGCCGGCCCTGTGAGTTGACAACACCAATAGATCTATCACCATCCTAGTGGGACTGGCAAGGAGTTTGAATTTGTCATACTCATCGCCAATGCTAGATAGAAATAAGATTGTATCCCAATAGCAGTGAAAATGATGAATAGACCCATTTTTATGTATGGATAGATTACAAATTTTGCAAATATGATAGAGAACTTGTTGGATATTTTAATATCAAAATTTAACAATAATTATTCTTTCATGTGGTAAGACTAGTTAAACTACTGGAAATCTCACTTGCAATGTGGTGTTTAAGTCGGTATCGGTTCTTTACAATACCGGTACGGTATCTGCACTCGGTATAGCAACCAAAAGAGAACCAAAAAAATAATATCGTGACATGCCTCAAAATATATCCAAACGTGTTTTACATCAATCGAAAGCCGTAAAAAAATATACGTATCGATGTTGTTCGGCCGGAATCAACGTTGTACCGATATTGGTGGGATGGTACCCGTAGTGTTCATCACTAGTAGCGACACTCATTATATATTACAATATAAAATACGCTATTGCGAATACAACTTTGTATTAAACGAAATTTACACCGGAAACCATAAAAAGAATATGAAATTTATACAGCTGCCAAAGTTGTTCGGACAACATCGGTTCGATTCGTCATGGTAAAAACAAAAAAAAAATTAATTATATTTAACGGGTTCGATTTCGAACAAAACTTGTATCGAGACAGAGATAAAATAAGTACGTGGTGAAGTTATATTTAAAATTTTATAAAACCTTACATTATATTTTTAAAATAACGAAAATGGTAAATGTTAGTCCTTGGAAAGAACTGATTGAGCCAAAGCTTAACAACTAATTAATATCAGTTGTTCTTCACCCAACATAAAGATTTGAATAAAATTCTAAACAATTGTCCTCCATTGGAAATGACTGATGAAGACATGAACTAATTGAAGAAACAACTGTTATCAAAGCCAAAGACAAATGAGTTGATTGAAGAACAATTATTATCATAACAACAGTTATTTTCTAGGACCACTGTTTTATTCAATGTTTGCAACAGTCTTTTGTATTTATAATAGTTTGTAACATTACCAATTGTTACTTAAAAACTAAGAAACGGTCAGTTATTTTGTTTCAAAGCCCACAGTTGTTATAAAGAAAAACAGTGGTTTCCACAACACCAACAAGTTGTAAGCCATCAATTGTTTCACATACAAAGGGTCTTCTCTAACATTTACAAAAGAAGCAAAAGAAAGAATAAGAAATTTGTGATTCAAGAAGATGAAGACAATAAGAAGACTCCTTCACCTGCAAAGAAACAATCTCCTAAAAGGCCCGCATCACCTTTGTAAGTCCAAACTCTATTGTGCTAGTGATGACATAACATACAAAAGTTAAGTCCAAAATCTATTGTGCTAGTGATGACATAAACACATACAAAAGTCCAATTCATTAATAGTATACGAAGGAATACATATCATTGTAATCCATTCACTAGTTAAGATTGTGGTGATGCTAGTTTTATAATTAAGTAGACATGAAGAGTAAAATGTGAAATGAAGTTCTCATTATTGACTTTTTCACTTGAATATAGTTTCACTTTTTTTTAATCTCAAATAACATATATGTTACGTCTATGGATGCTCGGTTTGCTAATTGGGCCTAGATTAAAAGACAATTAAAGTGGCAATGAACTGAAGACATGGGTTGGCCACTTGGCCCGTTTGTTTTTCTTTCTTTAGCTCATAATTAGTTTTCTTGGGGATTAACCTAATCTTGTATTATAAATATGATATTTTGTACATGTAATTCCTCACAAGTCATGAGACAGAGCAATAAAAGAATTGCCCTGGTTGTAACTCGTATATGCATTTCAGCTAATCGAACCACCTAAATCTTGCGTGTTCGTTGTTTGTTTAAATTTTCTTTTACAATATTATTCGTGTTTGTGTGTATTGTTTGAGAGATCGAATGCTAACATAGTATAGTATAAATTTGAAATTTTGGTTATTTTTTATATTAATACAGTATCGCTATATTTGAAATTAACATTTTTACAAATGTTGTATGCACTCTTGCTCACAACTCCAAGTCTAACATAATTACATCGATGTATCTATTACGCCACACGGGGCGGGTGCGTTATGGGCTTCCATAACGCGTTGAAAATTAACGGAACACCGCCGCCGGTGTTGTGGTCACGCGTGATAACATCAACGCGTTACACAGATCACGCGTTAACATTTCAAAAATTCGACCGTTGGCACTTGTATATGACCGTTGATGAACGGTAAATTCAATAAAAAAAAATTAAACCATCTATACAACCTAATAAAAGCCTTAATTAGGGGACACATGTCCACCTACTAGGGCCTCCATATCTCATTTTCCCGCTAAAATTGACATCCCCTCATATTCCTTGAGATGACCCGACACGGGATCCACCAACCCATTCGGGTCCTTAATATTCGTTCAATATTTAACACAATAAACCGACCAACATGACCATTCGTCTTTCTTCTCTTATACTCCTTTTTATTTAGGGTTTTCTTACGTTTCTATCTATCGTTCGACTTTCGATTATTCATCAGTTCTAACAACGATTCTTGAAACATCGACGGTATGTACAGCTTCTCATCAGATCTAATTTTTATATCTGTAATTTTATTTGTTCTTATTTCTGATTTTAGGGTTTTTTGTTTCCTTTTTGTACTTTGAATGTTCATAAGGTGTTATATCGATTCTTCGAACATACAAGGTATGTATGTTCTTCCTGTAATACGTAATCTTTTAATCTGTAATATTTTTTTATCTATTCACTAATCATACTGTTTTGTTATTTCCTTTCTATTTTTCGATTCTTCATCAGGTGTTATAGCTATTCTTCGAACAAACAGGTTACTCATTCAGAATTTTTTTGATTTTATTAAGTTGTTTTTGATTATATTATTTTTAAATTTAAAATGTTTGAATATGTAATCATATGATTTTTTTTTGTATCTGTTGTGTGTAGGTTTTGAATATGTCAGGAACTTCATCAAGGTAATATTTATATCTTCTACAATACAATATGTTTTGTACTACACTTTTTAATTATTGTGTTAGATATGTAGATATGTATACAAATTTTTTAGATTGGAAATTTTGTATATTTTTTTTATTGTTATGATTTGATAAGTATTTTATATGTCTAACATGTGTATTAGTAATTATTCATGTAAATTTTTTATTTAGCTTATTCTACATATCATCTGTATAAATGCATTTTATAGTATTTTTTACATGGTTGTTGTTTTTTAAAAATTTTTACGTTTATTGTAAAATTTCTGTTTGTGTTTAGAATCTATATAATATATATGTCTATATTGTTGTGTTAGATATGTTTATGTTTATCTGAATGTAATATAATTTTTCTAATTCTAATCAGTAGCAGGGAGCCATCTTTCTGTAGGCATTTGAGTAGAGCCGACGAATTTATTATGGTAATTCATAATTTCTAACATATATCATATTTATATATATTATATATATTTTTCCTTTTCTTTATATTCCTTTATTTATTATTTATTATATTTTTTAATTAAAATTTATTTTCAATTGTTTTATTTATAAGGCTCTTCCCTCTCACGCGACGACTAAATTATGGGGTGTCTATATGGCTCCTACTAATGTTCATATAGAAACAGACGACGACCGTAAATTTACTGTTTACATAAGTGAAGCAAAAGGAATCTTTTTCCTTTTCCATGGTTGGTCTGACGTCATTACACATTTAGGAATTAAATCTGGCACTTTTGTAATCTTCACTCCTTTGGATTCTACAACATTCAAGTTAACATATTGTGTAAATGGTGTGAGTTCTATTTGTTTCTGGTCATCCATTGTATCTATAGCTTCTCAATTGACTGTAAGATTATTTTTTAATATATCTATATTTTTCTTATTTTATTATTATATTTACAGTTTTTCATAATTGTTTACAAGTCTTATGTTTTGTTAAAATTTTTGTTTTCATTTATACAGGTGATACCTGATTCTGTCCTTTCAAAGTCTCATGATTATACGGTTGCTGATATAATTTCAACTATGTATTTAGGCAATAAAGAGTTTCATGTTAAGGTTCAAAGTTTTAATGGTAAAGTATGTTTTACAGCGGGAATTGATGTAATTGTTACTCAATATCAATTGGAGGCCGGTTCTTATTTTTTATTTACAAAATGGTTTGGTCATTCTTTCCATTTAAGAGTATTTGATAAAAATGGTATTGAAATGAACTTTGATCATGTACATGTCGATGATGTAAGCATTTTTTTTGTTTATTCTTTATATTTAAAATTTAAATTTAATACTAGATTATTTGAATGAATAAATCTAAGAAATTTTATATGTAAGTTTCAGGTTGATATTGCACCTATTGATTCTCTTCAAGATCTGCCTCCCACTGCTGTTGCTGAACAAGCCACTGGACATATTATTCGTTTTGTTCGAATGGCAGCTGACTATTTTGTAAGTTGTAATATCTTTTTAGTTACTACTAAATATTAAATATAATTTTTTTTTTGACATAATACATAAATATTATAAGATTGATGTTCTTTGTAATTTAAATTTTTAAATAAAATACAGCGGCTTCCTGATGATGTTTCGAGAAAGGCTAAACTTGATTTGGGTGTTAAAAGTATCACAATCAGACTTTTGCATCTTAATCCTCAGAAGGAATTTCCTAATGGTACTATACGTCAAGCGAGACTCGAAGGTTGTTGTTATGCTTTAAGTAGTTGGTCGAGATTCATGAGCATTGCTGGCATTAAGGTGGGTGACACGGTTTATTTTTGTTTTGATGAAACTGAACAAGTTTTGAGTGTAGAAAGGGTTGTTTCTCCTGTGAACCATAGTTAGTAGTTCTTTTGACATTATGGTTTTGTTTTATGTGGTTTTTATATAATATAAATATTAATTACTTATGTCTATACAAATTTATCACAAAATTTATAGTTTTAAACTGTAATTTATTACAATTTATATTATCTTACCTATGGTTTGAACAATTAGTTTGTGTTCCCATTATTGAATTGCCCGTTATCCTAATATCAAGTTATAATAAATTTATACTGTGTATCATTAGAATAGAAAAACAATGTTAAAAAAGATTGATCCAAATAAACCATAAAGAAATAAATTTTACAATATTAATCCATATTACATATAGAAAACATTGGTTAATAACTGCTGCTAACATCATAGTTAGTAAATATAAATAAACATATTAGTATATTTTACCATGTCTGTTTATGACTCTTTGTTATAAACCTAAATATTTTGATTTAGATTATACATTAATTAAAAAAAATGTAAATCGGAAAAGTGAATCATATATATGTCTTCTTCATACTCTTCGCTCTTATCTATATAAGCTGAATAAAAAATGTTTACCTCATTTCACAATTTCATGGTCAAAAAATTTTTAATTTTGACTGAATTTGTATTGTATGCACCATAATTTATTTAAATATATTGTTTTTAATAGAAGATATGTTTGATTTGTTTATTTTTTGTGCTTTTTTATTTTAATTTTATCCTGTATCTGTTTTTCATTGAAGATCTGTTGCTTTTTGATAATTAACATTACTGTTGATTTTCAATATAAAATCTGATGTTTAATTCGCATTCAAACCTGTTTTTGTAGGTTTATAGTATGCATGTGCCTTCTTCATTAACGTATACATTAAGGTATATGCTTTTTTATTAACGTATTTTATTATAATATCCCTGTGACTTATTCAGTAAGTTATGTTTCGCGTTCAAACCTGTTTTGTTAAGAAGAAACGTTCAGTTGAATAAATAAATCAGGCAAAGTCTTTTGCTTGGAACATTTAGGCGTCGTTGATGTTGCCAAGGAGTCTCAGGAAATGTTAAGTTATATAATTTTCTTACACTCCTCGGCAATGTCAACGACTCCTAAAAAAAGTTCCTTCGAATCTCTCTGACTGATAGCTTCATCGACAGATTGTTTCTTTTTCTCATCACAGATTTCCTCTATATTCCCTTCAATTCCTTAACCGCCCTATTTTCATTATATACGGAAAATTGTTTTTAATATAATGTTTCAATCGTTCACTTGAGAAGCGTTCTCTTTTTTTTGTTCCTCATCAGACATACAAATACAAACATCGGTAAGTATATTGCACCTCTTTTTTGACATTTGTATATTTTATTATATATAACCACAATTATAGTTATTTGCTTTTTATGTTCTATTTAACTGACTCGATTATACATTAATTAAAAAAATGTAAATCGGAAAAGTGATTCATATATATGTCTTCTTCATACTGTTCGGTCTTATCTATATATCTATATAAGCTGAATAAAATAAGTAAAATAGGTTTATTTATTTTTAGAAACAATATGTAATTATTAGGAAGGGTGATTACTATATTATTTAAATATATATAATAACCGTACATTGTGTTTATGTTATTAATGATACATGTAAAATCTTCATTTATTTTAGGGAAGAAGTTTCAAATTGATTTTATCAATAATAATTCTTTAATCTATTTTTTTAAAGAATATTCAAATTGATACTATCCATATTCATATTTTTAATATTTTTGGTATTGATTTAGAAGATGTTATTGATTGGTTCTTGATTGCTGTTTGCTGATGCTGATTGTTGATTCTTGATTGTTCAATATTTATCTTTTTTGTTATAATCATTGATTGTTTCCTTATATACCTTTTCATTTTGGTACTATAAATATTATTTCAAAACTTCATTCATTTCCGCATTGTGTCATTCATATTACTGCATTTATTTGGTTACGTTCTAATTTTTCATCTTACAATTCTTATAGAACCATATATGATAAACATCTTTGATTTAAAAGAATTTTTTTTAAACTCTATCTGTCCTTCGAAAATGTTTCTGCATTTTGTTTGTGTTACTTTGTTTCATTCTTCTTTAGTTATCTTGATTCGTATATTGAAATACGTTTTATGCCGTCTGATAGATTTAATGGAGAACCATAACATTACTATGTTGAGAGCTGTTGATGCCTTTCAAGAGCAGTTTTCTGTCAAGGTTAGGGTGATCAGGGTTTGGGAACACCCTGAAAGGAGGAATCCCAGTCAATTATACTCATTTGACATGATTATAATGGACGAAGAGGTATATTTATTTTTTTGACCAATTTTTCAATATATATATATGATTTTTTTAAATTTTATAATTTATTAAGTATAGTTTTCATACGTTATACAGGGGACAAAGATGGAGGCACATGCTTGAATAGAGTTTTACCACAATTTCGCCCGTCATTAGTTGAAAAGAAATGTTTGATTATCAGGAATCCAACTATAGGTTTTAATAACTCTACGTACAGGTATGTTGACAATCAAATAGGCTATGTTTCCAGGGGACAACCGAAGTTATTCCATGTGAAGATATTGGTGGATCACCGTATGGTTTTGATTTCTTGAGTTTTGCGGACATCTTGAACAGTAATGCTATTTCAAACTCTACAGTTGGTATGTATATTATAATATTTTTTCAAAAGATGTTATTGTTTTTTTCATTAATATTTTTATTTTCATTTTGTATCCTCATCTTATTGATCGATTTTGTATTGTTGTAGATGTTATTGGTTATTTGATTCGATCATTTCCTAAAGAGACTGTTAATAACAAATCAACTGGAAAGCAAGCTGTTAAGGTTACTATAGAGATATCTGATCTGGAGTAAGCATTTAAATATTTAGTTACAATCCAGTATACATATTATTGTTACAATTGATAGGAAACATATGTTTGTATATTTTTACCATACTTATATAATGAAACTTATGCAACTTTATTTATACCAATTTGTTATGAATTTGATTAATTACTTAGGGGTCGGACGGTATTTCTTACTCTGTGGGATCAATACTGTGATAAAGTTTTGTCGTTTTTTGAGAGTATCAAAGGAAAAAATATTCATGCAATCATTATATTGCAGTTTGGCAAGGTCAAGTGGTGGAATGGTTTGTTTTCTTTCTTTAGTAACTTTTATTTATTAAAATCTTACTTATATTATATATTTTTTATTTCTAACTTTCCACTGTTTTTTTCTAGGGGTTGCGTATGTTAACAATTCATACACGGTTAGTCGTCTTTTTTGCAATCATGATTGTCCTGAAGTCGATGAGTTCAGAAACCGGTATGAAAAAAGATTCTACACATTATTTCTTATTTATCTTATCGATTGAATTATTATCAATATTATGATGAATCTATAACTTATTAAAATATACATTTTTTTTGTATTCAACAGTTTGTTTGAAAATTCGATTGAAGTCTCTGAATCCACGAGCCTTGGTTCCATGGCAATTTCAGTAAGTTATGTTTCGCGTTCAAACCTGTTTTGTTAAGAAGAAACGTTCAGTTGAATAAATAAATCAGGCAAAGTCTTTTGCTTGGAACATTTAGGCGTCGTTGATGTTGCCAAGGAGTCTCAGGAAATGTTAAGTTATATATTTTCTTACACTCCTCGGCAATGTCAACGACTCCTAAAAAAAGTTCCTTCGAATCTCTCTGACTTGATAGCTTCATCGACAGATTGTTTCTTTTTCTCATTCACAGATTTCCTCTATATTCCCTTCAATTCCTTAACCGCCCTATTTTCATTATATACGGAAAATTGTTTTTAATATAATGTTTCAATCGTTCACTTGAGAAGCGTTCTCTTTTTTTTTGTTCCTCATCAGACATACAAATACAAACATCGGTAAGTATATTGCACCTCTTTTTTTGACATTTGTATATTTTATTATATATAACCACAATTATAGTTATTTGCTTTTTATGTTCTATTTAACTGACTCGATTATACATTAATTAAAAAAAATGTAAATCGGAAAAGTGATTCATATATATGTCTTCTTCATACTGTTCGGTCTTATCTATATATCTATATAAGCTGAATAAAATAAGTAAAATAGGTTTATTTATTTTTAGAAACAATATGTAATTATTAGGAAGGGTGATTACTATATTATTTAAATATATATAATAACCGTACATTGTGTTTATGTTATTAATGATACATGTAAAATCTTCATTTATTTTAGGGAAGAAGTTTCAAATTGATTTTATCAATAATAATTCTTTAATCTATTTTTTTAAAGAATATTCAAATTGATACTATCCATATTCATATTTTTAATATTTTTGGTATTGATTTAGAAGATGTTATTGATTGGTTCTTGATTGCTGTTTGCTGATGCTGATTGTTGATTCTTGATTGTTCAATATTTATCTTTTTTGTTATAATCATTGATTGTTTCCTTATATACCTTTTCATTTTGGTACTATAAATATTATTTCAAAACTTCATTCATTTCCGCATTGTGTCATTCATATTACTGCATTTATTTGGTTACGTTCTAATTTTTCATCTTACAATTCTTATAGAACCATATATGATAAACATCTTTGATTTAAAAGAATTTTTTTAAACTCTATCTGTCCTTCGAAAATGTTTCTGCATTTTGTTTGTGTTACTTTGTTTCATTCTTCTTTAGTTATCTTGATTCGTATATTGAAATACGTTTTATGCCGTCTGATAGATTTAATGGAGAACCATAACATTACTATGTTGAGAGCTGTTGATGCCTTTCAAGAGCAGTTTTCTGTCAAGGTTAGGGTGATCAGGGTTTGGGAACACCCTGAAAGGAGGAATCCCAGTCAATTATACTCATTTGACATGATTATAATGGACGAAGAGGTATATTTATTTTTTTGACCAATTTTCAATATATATATATGATTTTTTTTAAATTTTATAATTTATTAAGTATAGTTTTCATACGTTATACAGGGGACAAAGATGGAGGCAACATGCTTGAATAGAGTTTTACCACAATTTCGCCCGTCATTAGTTGAAAAGAAATGTTTGATTATCAGGAATCCAACTATAGGTTTTAATAACTCTACGTACAGGTATGTTGACAATCAAAATAGGCTATGTTTCCAGGGGACAACCGAAGTTATTCCATGTGAAGATATTGGTGGATCACCGTATGGTTTTGATTTCTTGAGTTTTGCGGACATCTTGAACAGTAATGCTATTTCAAACTCTACAGTTGGTATGTATATTATAATATTTTTTCAAAAGATGTTATTGTTTTTTTCATTAATATTTTTATTTTCATTTTGTATCCTCATCTTATTGATCGATTTTGTATTGTTGTAGATGTTATTGGTTATTTGATTCGATCATTTCCTAAAGAGACTGTTAATAACAAATCAACTGGAAAGCAAGCTGTTAAGGTTACTATAGAGATATCTGATCTGGAGTAAGCATTTAAATATTTAGTTACAATCCAGTATACATATTATTGTTACAATTGATAGGAAACATATGTTTGTATATTTTTACCATACTTATATAATGAAACTTATGCAACTTTATTTATACCAATTTGTTATGAATTTGATTAATTACTTAGGGGTCGGACGGTATTTCTTACTCTGTGGGATCAATACTGTGATAAAGTTTTGTCGTTTTTTTGAGAGTATCAAAGGAAAAAATATTCATGCAATCATTATATTGCAGTTTGGCAAGGTCAAGTGGTGGAATGGTTTGTTTTCTTTCTTTAGTAACTTTTATTTATTAAAATCTTACTTATATTATATATTTTTTATTTCTAACTTTCCACTGTTTTTTTCTAGGGGTTGCGTATGTTAACAATTCATACACGGTTAGTCGTCTTTTTTGCAATCATGATTGTCCTGAAGTCGATGAGTTCAGAAACCGGTATGAAAAAAGATTCTACACATTATTTCTTATTTATCTTATCGATTGAATTATTATCAATATTATGATGAATCTATAACTTATTAAAATATACATTATTTTTTTTGTATTCAACAGTTTGTTTGAAAATTCGATTGAAGTCTCTGAATCCACGAGCCTTGGTTCCATGGCAAAATCTGTTGAAGAGGAAATCTTGCAAAGCAAAGCTTTTTTAAATATTTGTGATGTCTTTTCGCTTAAGACGGTATCATTTTTTGATAATTGAAAACTTTACCCTACAATTTTACTTTATATATTTTTATGTTGTCATATAAATATGCAGGTTTGCAAGGTCATTGTACTGGGTAATATACTGGGTGTTTACAAAGATGAAGGATGGTTCTATGAGGGTTGTAATAGATGTAACAAGAAGATCAAAAAAGTTATTAATATGAGTGAGGACACCCAGGAATCAGGTTCAGTTGTTACAAAGGAGGTTCTTACCTGTGTATCTGATCGTTGTGCTTTTAAAACTATAACTTCTTCTCTCAAGTAAGTCAATACACCTTTTGAACCCTCAAATTTTCATCAACAATATTTTTTTTGGTTTTAAAATATGGACTTATGCTTTCAATAGGTTTAAGATTCAACTTAGAGTTCAAGACCCATCAGCTTCTGTTACACTTACTTTGTTTGATCGTGAAGCACGGAAGTTGTTAGGAAAGTCTGTTGATGATATTCTTACTGCTAACCCTGAATTTGTAAGTTTTATTTTTGTATTCATATTGGTTATGTTTTATATTTACAAAAAAGTTCATATTTCTTCATAAATGATTAAAATTATACTATTTTTCAGCGTTCTGATTCCATGAAGATTCCTGCTGAAGTAGACGCATTGGTTGGCCAGACTGCTGCTTTTAAAATAGATGTTACTGGCTACGTCTTGAAGTATAACATCCATAAGTATGGTATACTGAAGCTGACTGTGGATCCTAACGTTATATCTGTACTTCAAGAGAACCAATCCTCTTCACAGATAAGTGTATGTTGTATAAATTTTCTTACTTTATTGATTTACGTTTTAAATATTTTACTTTCCTGAACTTTATATTTTGTTTGTTTATTTTTTATTTTAAAAAATATGCAGTCTTCTCAGAATATGTCTCTCAATATTGATGCTTCAGAATTTGAATCTCAGACATCTGATGGTTTCAAGGTGAAGCATGTGAATTTTTGTTTTCTTCGTCTTTGTTTTATTATATATATGTTCAACTATGATATGCGTTTGTAACCTGTTAAATTTGTCTTTTGTTAGAACTCTGCTGCCAAAAGAATCGAAAACAATACTCCTGTGTCTAACATAGCGAGCACCGTTTCACCTGTTTCATTGGATGTTACTGATACTCCTGATTCCATGTTAGCTAAGGATGAAGTGAAGCGAAACTTGGTTCAAGTCTATGATGTTGAAGAAGATTCTCACACATCTGCAACGAAGCTCCAAAAGTCTGGAGAGGTTCAGGATTTCAATAGTGCAGAGAAGAGGAACCTCTTAATTCCTAAAGTTGAGAAATAGTTTTCAAGTTTTCATAACATTAAGATATTTGGTGACTTTTGAGAAGTTGGTTTTTGTTGATGTCGTCTAAAACAATTGATTGTTTGAATTCGTGGTTTTGTTTTATGGTTTTTATTTGTTTCTTCCGGACAATACATGTTTTGAATTTCGAAAGTTGTGATGTTTGGTTATGAGTAATAATCGTGATTTTAGTGTACCTGTTATTTTTATTTCGTTTTTAATGTCTTTTTTACATTTCATTTAACACTGACTAATAGTATATGTGTATTTTGTATGTGGTTTTTATTATAACTAATCATGTAACTTGAACATGTATTATGTTAACATATATCGAAGTTTTCCAATCTTTAAAAAAAAAACAAATAAGATTATTTTAAATATATTTTTTAGATGAATTTATGGTGTCCACTATTAGTTACTAATAATATTTTAGTTAAATATGTTAAGGTGTGATAATTATAGAAAGCATACCTGTCGGATATATAATTTTGCTACATTCCATATATATTTATGATCCAACTAATAAGTTATGTAAAAAACGTCTAATTACCTAAAATGCATCTTTCATAAATTTAGGGAACACAATAATGCATTATTTCTTAATTACTATCAATTAAATTTATATCCATATTTAAGGTTATTTCCTTTTCACTACTTGAATACACTCTCATATATTGTTATTTATATGTACATCATTTGTTCTCACAACAAAGAACATCATCATCTAATTTGACAAAGTATGAAAAAGTGTTCTATTATACTTACTGGTTTCACGTGATATAAGGTACGTGTTCTATCCTCATTATACATTTACTTTATCTATCTTTATATATTATATATTAACTTATGTGCAACTATACATGACAAGTAATTACATTTTGCATTTTAGAAAATGTCTCACATTCGTAAAGGTTCATCCGCATCAAGTCCCGGTTTACGTAACATAAATGTGACTTCAGGAAATCCTTTGTCTGATATATCTAACGGTATGTTCTTAAATTTATTTTTTTTGAGATATTATTAATTCAATTATCTTTTCAATTCATTTCATTGTTTTACTAATTCATATATCATCTCAGTTGATATATGCAGCAACACTGACAAACCTGAAGCTGTTCAAAGAACAAAAGCTAGAAGAATATATTCCAACAGTAAAAGATTCAATACAACCTCATCGCAGACTCAATCCACACTAAATTATTCAACTCATAATAATAAAGAAAATTTAAGTTCATCCACATCTACCATGTATAACAGATCATTTTGTAGACGTGGTATAAACATCAATTTTTCTTCTGCTTTATCATATTCGGAAATTCATAATACGAATCTTCCTTTTTCAACATATCCTTCACATGATATTTCCAATGGTATTTTCAAATCTATATTACTTACTTTATTACAAAATTTCTATTTATATAAATTTAACTAATGTATATGTCATTTTAGTTTCTATACGTAATGTAGACAAGGATGAGGCTGCAAAAAGAAGGAAGGCTAGACGTATATATTTGAATAGCAAAAGATTGAATAAAAATTCAACACAGACTCAATCGACATTAACTTCTTATACGACAAATAAAGAGAATATTAGTCCGAACACTACTTTTACGTTGAATAGATCATCTTTTAGCGTCCTCTCAAGTATCAATGTCTCTTCCGGTTCATCTAAATTCAATTCAGGTAAGACGCGAGTAATGTTGTTTTTATCATATTATGAAATAAGATTTTTTTTTCTTCTATCATCAAGTGTTTTAAAAAGCATAACAACTTTATTTCTATCTAATTTTACTAAGTCATTTATGTACATTAATTTTCTTTTAGTTAACAATATTATTATCAAACTTTTTAATATATAGTTAACGAAGTTATATATTTTTTTAATTTGTTTTTTATTATATGATTTTATATCATTTGTTATAATAATTTTTATAGGAAACATTGCATCTTCCAGTGGTATTCCAAGAAACATTACAAGCAACTCAGCATCAGACATGATACCTTCTTCATCATCTACAATTCCACCAAATACTGTTATAGCATCAGACGAACCTTCACCATTGATAAGAATGTCATCAGGAAAGCGTAAATTAGTAAGAAAACGACGAAACTTAACACCTATACCTATTATTGATTTGACAACAGATGATGATAACGAGTTTGCTGATATCATTGATCAACATTTAAAAGGTGTTTCAAAAGGTAAAGTTAATCCTCTTTTATTTATTACTGCTTCACATATTTATTTTCATATTGTTTTTTAACAACATAGATTTATTATTTTTAATAACATTAATCTTTTAACTGAAATAAAAAAATGTACAGACTACTTGGATCATGGTGACCAGATAATCGTGTGTCGAACGTGTAGCGCAAAGCTATGGAAAGCAGAGGCGGATAGGGGAGAACAGAAGCGAAATAAACCTAACTATTTCCTTTGCTGTTCATACGGTAAAGTTTTGTTACCTGATTTTAAGCAGCCTCCTGAAATTTTGAAAGATCTATATGTTGGCGTCAGTGCGAAGAGCAAATTCTTTTTAAAAAACATTCGGCGTTATAATTCTATGTTCTCATTTACATCTATGGGAGGAAGGATTGACAAAACTATCAACCGTGGAAATGCACCTTATGTGTTTCGATTAAGTGGTCAAAATTATCATACTATTGGGAGTCTATTACCTGAAGATGGAAATGAGCCAAAATTCAGCCAGTTGTATATATACGACACAGATAATGAAATATTTAATCGACAAAATGCTGTTGGGTATGTATTAATTTCATAGTCTTTATAATTACCTATATTTGTCGATTTATTTTATATGATATTAATGTTAGTAATACATATATAATCGCTATTAATCCATACATTTTGTTAATTTTATAGGGGCTCAAACACTTCTTTTACAATAACTGAGTCAGCTTTTGATGTTCAGATCATTGAGGAACTTACACTTATGTTAGACACTAACAACGCTTTGGTTAAAATTTATCGACAAGCTAGAAATTGTTTAAATGAAAACCTTACATCGACTTGAAGCTTTGTCTAATTGGTAAAAGATCCAAAGATGGTAGGACATATAACCTTCCTGAAGCTTCTGAAGTTGCTGCATTAGTTATTGGAGATCTGACTCAAGCTGTTGAGAATCGTGATATAGTAGTGAAAAGAAGATCTGGTCGGATTGAGCGCATAAGTGAATTACATCCTTCTTATCTTTCTCTACAATACCCTCTTCTATTTCCATACGGAGAAGATATGTACAGGGTTGACATTCTTCATAGAGGTCTCAATCCAGACACGAACAGCAAACGTCCAATGTGTACTATGCGTGAGTTCTTTGCTTATAGATTACAAGATCGTGTCGATAAGTTTTCTTTGATTCATAATGCAAAAAGACTTTTCCAACAATTTGTTGTTGATGCTTACACTATGATTGAGAGTGAAAGGTTGTTTTACATACGGCGACAACAAACTCATTTGAGGTCAGAAACTGTTCAGAATATTCAGAATGCAAGTAATGCTGGAAAAAAAGATATGTCAAAAATTGGAACACGTATCTTTATTCCATCTTCCTTTACTGGCGGTTCTCGATATATGATGCAAAATTACTTAGATGCAGTGTCTTTGTGCAAATGGTTTGGGTATCCAGATTTTTTCATCACTATTACGTGTAATCCAAAATGGCCGGAGGTGCAAAGGTTTTTAAAAGATACGACGATAAGGCCTGAAGATAGACCGGACATTTTGTGTCGAATTTTCAAGATAAAACTAGATTCCATAACAAAAGAATTGAAAGAAGGCAAGTTGCTCGGTAGAGTTAATTCTGGTATGTTTATTTATACGATAACATTTAAAGACTACTGTTTTTAAATAACGTTACTTTATATTTTATTAGTATTATTATTATTAATCTATATTTAATGTTGATAATATAAGTTACTTTATTTTTTTTCTAATTTATTATATTTTTGTTGTTGTACTCTGTAGTTGTCTATACTGTTGAGTTTCAAAAACGCGGACTTCCTTATGCACACATATGTGTATTCATGCATTCTGACATCAAGATTCTATCTGTTGACCAACTAGATCCAATCATTTCTGCCGAAATTCCAGACATAGCCGAGGATCCAGAGTTATATAAACTTGTGGCAGACTACATGATTCATGGTCCGTGTGGTCCTCTCAATATGAATTGTCCTTGCATGATCGATCGTAAGTGTTCCAAGAAGTTTCCTAAGAAATTTGTTAACGAAACATGTTTGGATAAAAAAGGATTTCCAGTTTATCGTAGAATGGATTCTGGCCTATCTGTTGTTAAATCACGTGTGAACGTAGTCAATAGATATGTTGTTCCATATAGTAAAGTGTTGTTAAAAAGATACCAGGCGCATATTAACGTTGAATGGTGCAATCAAGTTGGTTCTATCAAATATTTGTTCAAGTACATTAACAAAGGCCCAGATAGAACTACTCTTAGAGTTGTTGAAAGTGGAAATCAGGATGAGCAGGAACCTGTAGTCGATGAGATAGAAAAGTATTACGATTGCCGGTATATTTCTGCATGCGAATCTGTTTGGAGGATCTTTTCCTATGATATTCATTATCGATATCCCGCAGTTATTCGATTGCCGTTCCATTTACCTAGTCAGCAAAACGTAGTATATGGCGCAGACGATGACATTGACGAGGTTCTTAACAAACCATCTGTTGCTTCTACTATGTTCTTATCTTGGATGAAGTGTAACGAAAAATTACCTGAGGCACGTAATCTTACTTATGTTGAGTTTCCATCAAAGTTTGTTTTTAAATTAAGAACTCGCAGTTGGGATATAAGGAAACGACGTCCTTCAATCGGTAGGATTCATTCGGTGTTTCCTTCAGCTGGTGAAGCGTACAACCTCAGAATATTATTGAACAAAGTAAAGGGACCAAAATCTTTTGAAGATATTCGTACTGTAAATGGTACTTTGTATCCAACTTTCAGGGACGCATGCTATGCGCTAGGGCTTTTGGATGATGATAACGAGTATATTGAAGCTATCAAAGAAGCTAATTTGTATGGAAGTGCTACTTATCTACGGACGTTATTTGGAACAATGCTGATGTCTGGTAGTTTGTCTAGACCTGATTTTGTATGGGAGAAAACATGGACGTATTTATCGGATGACATTTTATATAGACAAGAAAAACATTTGAATGTTGATGGTATGTCTTTTTTTTTTAATTTTTGCATGTTATCTAATATTCAATTAATATATTTATTAAATTAATTATTTTTTGTTGATAATTTTTTTATCTGAATGAAATAAAAAGAACTTCATTTGTACAAAAAAAATTTTGTTATTTACCCTTCAAGTTCATTTATATCATATTTACCAAAATATACTTTAATATTCGACAATAATAAAGAATTATTGTATTATTAAATACATCTTCAATTTTGTTTGCAGATTTAAATTATTCTGACGAAGAAATAAAGAATTTGGCGTTGTTAGAGATTGAGAAGTTCTTACTTCGTAATAATTCATCTCTGAGGAACTGTTCAAATATGCCTTATCCTGATGATGAGTCTATTTCTTCGTCTAACAATCGATTGATCAACGAGGAGTTATCTTATTTCCAAAATACCATGGAAGATGAGTTGAATAATATGTTACTACTTTTAACAGATGAGCAACGTAATGTTTTTGATCAGATTATGGAATCTGTTAGAACAAACAAAGGTGGTGTCTTTTTTGTTTACGGATATGGTGGCACCGGTAAGACCTTTCTTTGGAAGACATTGTCGGCAGCAATTCGAAGTAAGTCTGAAATTGTTTTAAATGTTGCTTCAAGCGGTATAGCTTCTTTGCTACTTTCTGGAGGTCAAACAGCCCATTCTCGATTTTCCATCCCTCTGAATCTAAATGAGGATTCTCTTTGCCGCATGAAGCCTGGATCTGAACTTGCGTGTCTTTTAAAAAAAACACAACTTATTATATGGGATGAGGCTCCAATGATTCATAAACATGCCTTTGAAGCATTGGATAGAACCTTAAAAGATATATTGATGCCTGATTGTTCAAATAGCGAAGCTTTACCATTTGGAGGAAAGGTAATTGTATTTGGTGGTGACTTTAGACAGATTCTTCCTGTTGTTCCTAATGGCTCTAGACAAGATATCGTGAATGCTTCCCTGAGTTCGTCATATATATGGAATAAATGCAAGTTACTAACGCTAACAAAAAACATGAGGCTCACTGTTGGCATGAATCATGGTGATATTGACAAGACAAAAGAGTTTGCTAAATGGCTTTTGGATATTGGCGAGGGAAAACTTGGTGGTCGCAACGACGGAGAAGCTGTTATTGATATACCTCAAGAACTGTTGATTACTGAGTCCACTAACCCTATTGGTAATCTGATCAACTTTGTGTATCCTTCGATACTTGAATCGTTCAATGATCCAAATTATTTTCAGGAAAGAGCCATACTTGCTCCTAAGAACGACGTTGTTCACGAGATAAATGATACCTTATTAGCAATGTTTCCTGGTGATCATAAAGAGTATCTAAGTTCAGATTCCATCTGCCAATCTGAGAATGTAACTGACCATATTCGACACAATGTTTACCCCCCCGATGTTCTAAATGGTCTTAAAGTTTCAGGAATGCCGAATCATAAGTTGGTTTTAAAAGTTGGTGTTCCTATCATGCTGCTACGTAACCTTGATCAGAAAAATGGTCTGTGCAATGGTACAAGATTACAAGTCGTAAAACTTGGTGATCGGATTATTGAAGCAAAAGTGATTTCTGGTAATAATATTGGTACTAGAACTTTTATACCAAGGATCAATCTTTCCCCCTCTGACAAACGAATACCTTTCAAGCTTCAAAGAAGGCAATTCCCGATAGCTGTGTGTTTTGCAATGACGATAAATAAAAGTCAGGGACAGTCGTTATCTAAGGTTGGTTTGTTTCTAAAGCAGCCTGTTTTCACTCACGGACAACTATATGTTGCAGTTTCAAGAGTCAAAAGCATGGATGGTTTAAGGATGTTAATATTAGATGTTGAGGGGAACGTTACTAATAAGACTACAAATGTTGTATACAAAGAGATATTCTCAAATTTACAGTTTTGATTTATAGTTTCATTATTTTAATATTAATATCCAACTGTCATATTATTTATTCCTTTACTCCGAAATTTATATTTCCATTTTACTTTATATTTTTTTTACATTTCATTTGTAATATATATCACATACAATTTATATAAATAATCTTAACCACATATAAACAAACACAAGTTAGTTTGTAAATAGATATATTTAAACATTGATAACCAACAAGTATTTATGCACGATACCAACTGTTAATTACATTCAAAATTATGGTACTTTGTTGGATGATATAATAGTAGTTGTCTTTAACCATAAACTACCTACTAACAAAATAAAACATCATAACCATAGAAACTTTGTCCAAAAAAGAGTAAACCAAATAACATGATCACAAAACAGTCATCATTTGTTCTACACAAACACCTTCATCATTAGATTACCTGTTAACATGCATTAACCCCATCCACATTTGATAAGATCAGGAGATTTGATGAACTTACAAATGTGAAATGCAGTCTATCACCCAAACAAAGTCCATTCTCCTTCATGAACATCGGCCAACCTTCGATTGCATACCTTACAGCATTTCCATTCTCTTGGCGCCTAACATTCATTTTGATTGTTTTTCCCTTCATGTTCCTCACGTTTAACTTATGAGATTTATTTCGGAATCCCGCTGCTCTTACAACATTAGCAGGCATTCTCTGCATGCAAATCCGTATTTAAGAACTCATTCAACCATATTCATGTTATAATATTTCAGTCTATGATTTTTATGTAAAAAATACATACCATGCGGTTTTCTCCTTTCATTGTGAAATCATATTTTCCAATTTTCTCAACAGTAGTTGTTTTTGCAACAACTTTTCCTTCAACCTCCAATATCTTCAATCCATGATCATCCCTCTTTCTTTTTTCCTTTACCTTTTTTTTGAACACATACATTATATTTAGAATAAAATCTAAGTTAATAATAAATGTTGATCACTACATATTGTTTATTTATGATAAACGTACCATCCGTTTCCGAGTTATCTCTCCATCTGTTGAGACCTTTTCCATTTCAAATTCTGTCCTGCATATCAGCTCCTTACTGACCTCCGCATGACAATATGCCTCTACATGTTTTCCTTTCTTCGTAACCTATTAAGATAACCGCTATCTTTAGATAACAATAACCATTGACGCCTAATTAAATATGTCTATATATATTAATGAAACTAATACTTTATTCTTAATTTTTAAATAATTACATCATATTTTTTTGCTTTGTTTGTCTCTTCTGTCTTCGAAATCTTTGTTTCTACCTTTGAGTTTTCTTTTCCAGCAATGTTCTTAATCACTTCCTGTTTTTTACTACTTTCATGAATCTGTGTATCATAGTTAATAAAATTACAACATCTGATTGTAATGTGTTTTAATCTACATAAATATAAGGTTATTACCTCAGAAATCATCTCATCTGTGGAGTCATCATCATCATCACCGAAGCTCTGTTATACAATAAGATATTAGCAAAAGAGACGTAATTATTACTAAACTGTTATAGTTTAAGTTGATAATACTTACAAACTGGACGGTTTTGTAGTATGTGTCTTTAGGTATCTCCATCAGAGACTCATCTTCACTTTCTTCTTTTTTTTTCAAAACAACTTCAACTCCTCGACGATAAATCTTTATCTCAAATTTTTTGCTGTCCTTCTTCATCAACAACATTATATCATCATCCTCTATCCCAAGATCATCAAATAGTTCCGGACAACCTTTCGTAAAAACATAATTATCATTTATTTTCTCCGTCTCAACTTTCCAAATCTGACCTGCTGCACATATGTTATAATAATCGTTTACTGGCGTGTAAGAGTAACATTTTGTAACATAAGCTTCGGGAATCACCTGAAAAGTTTAGTAGCATTTTACTCTCAAATATATATGTATATCATTTATTTTACAACTATAAAGAAAAATAGATTAATATATAGTTGTATACTTACTATTATCTTTAAAATGCCGTGACGGTTTACTGTTACGAAAGATTCACCACATATGTTGTTGACGAAACAATCAATGTGAATATCTTTATCTTTCATTATCCTTAAGCGCAACAATGTCTGTTTTTTCAACTGAAGATCCCTTACGACATTTTCCAACCATCAGTTATAACCGATTCCCCGCTTATACTTCTCAAATAAACTGTCCAACTTCTTTCACTTTCATGATGTATCACTACTTTAGTTCTTTGCCAATAATCACCGTATACACTCTTAACAAAGTCAATTGGCAGTACCTGTTGTTAAATTTATGTTAAAGATATTATCTAACACAAATTAGATTTACTTTATTTTCTAACAATTGTAACATACCAGTTTCATCGAGTAATCATCATCTAACACAGTTATGCATGAGGAACTCATCTTTATATACCTGTAACCAATGATGTATATATTTGTTTACAATATAGTATAATACAATATACAATATACATATAAACAATAACAAAGCAACTGTTATCTCATCATCTAACCATAATTTTTTTCACAATAACATTCACAAACTATATCAACCAAATAAGTATAGTAACCTAAATTTTATACTTTCAAAGACAAACAATAAAATGTAATCCGTTTTAGATAAACATAAGGTACACAATAAATAACATCGTTAATCAAGATTTTTAATGTTATAACCTAATCAATGATACAAAATACAATGTTAATCATGAATTTTTAATTTTCACAATAAGACGCACAAAATATATCAACCAAATCATCTTATTAACAGAAATTATATATTTTCAAACACATGCAATAGGATCTAATTTATTTTAGACATACATAAGATACACAACATTTAATTTCATAAAACTGAAAAACCTGATTTCATGTGTAAACCGTCAACAATCGCCGGAAATACTTCGGTGAAGTCACTCAAACCGAAAATTGGTGTTCAACTCAGATGATAATAAGTGTGTGAATCAAAGAGGAGATTTCCGTTAAAATGATCGGAAAATATGTAGGTAAACTTACTTTACCAATTTCTTCTTCACCGTCGGTTTAGGTTTCTTGAGCCAAGTGAATGTTGATTGAAGATGATGGAGTGTTGCAGCAGAGTTGATATGATATGTGATGATTATAGTTTCTATTTTATTTTTAATATTTAAGTATCGATGTTATTATTTGGCATATATCCGTTATTTATGTCATAATATTAAACTAATGTTATTTATTTTACCCATTATGTATTTGAATATTATACAAAAATATATATTCACTAATTAGTACTAATATTTCGTAAAACCTTTTAATATGTTAAATTTTTATTACTAGCAATATTTTGTAAATCTATCAAATTTTTATTACACATTTACAATAATTACATTAATTTCTATACTTTTGTACAATATTGAGTTTAATAATTATTTACATAAATAGTTATAAGAATTTTGGATTCTATAGTATCTTTAATTTTACTTTCCAATTTTCTCATATAAATACATGTTGATATTTTTTTCTTTCATTCTATATGTTGCCATTAGTATTCGGTTGTTAGTATTCTTTCTCAACTGTCGTGTTTGGGTGAAGATGTATCGTCATGGTCCGTATTTCATCATAACTATACTTGATCCACTATCCCTTCAACAGGTACATAACTTTCATTATTGTTTTTATAAACTATTTATTAGTATTGTTTGATGTTTGATATTTTATTCTAAAGAAATTTTACATTTATTTTTTTGGTTTTCAGGCTATACCTATATGTATGAGTAGATTTATATGGACGAATAAGTTACAATCCTCAACTGTTAGCCTTAAATTTGATGAAAAGCATTCATGGCGTGTTCGCATCAAATTAATAGAAGATGTATTCTACTTCACGGATGGATGGCCTGAGGTTTTAAATTACTTTGGCCATGGATATTTCTTTATTATTTTCAACTATCTTGATGATCGTACTTTTAAGTTCAAGCTTTTCTGTCATGATCCAAATCAAGAGTGGGGGAAACCGTTTTGTAAAATTATTCAAAATCCTTTACAAACTCCAATGGTACGTACTTTTATTATAGATTTATATTTTTTTTTTCTCGATTTATGTAAAACATAATACTCATAAATTTTATAATAATTAATTTCTTTACAGGTTATACCAGATACTTTTCTTTCAGAACATTTTGATTATCATTTACCGGATAACAAGGTTATACTTAACGTATCCGAGAATCATAAATGGGAAGTCCGTATTAGAAAGATTGGTCCAAATTATTGTTTTGCTGATGGTTGGTTTAAATTTATTGAAGATCTCAGGTTAAATCCTGGTGATATTTTGTGTTTTAAAATAAACGACGTGAAAGATTTTAATATTACCATATTCAATAAGCACGGTCGTCAAGTTTTGTTAAACAACACTCCTTTGATTGAGTAAGAATATGAACATATTACCAATGTTGAAGGTTATCGACAAGTTAGTGACGATCCTAACTATCCTTTTTTTGCAATGACAGTATCTAATGAATTGGTATTCTACTATGCTTTTTTATGTTTATTTTTTTTTTATTTTTAGTTTTTTTCATTTAATAACATTAACATATTTTAATGTGCTTACAAAATGTAGATCCTTCCCAAATTGATTACTGACATAAGTGGTTTAAATGAGTTTTCTGAAGTAAACATCAAAGTTGTTAAAGGAAATACTTGGGTTAAGAATCTTCGTACACACATTATTGATGGTCAAATAAGGTTTCTCAATCAATTTATTATCTTATTTATTATTTAACTTTCACTGTATTTGTATATGAATTACTAACATTTTTTTTCATATTTTATCTAACATAGGTACGGTGTTGTTGGATGGCATGATATAATTGAAGCTGAACATATTTCCGTAGGTGACGATTGTTTCTTCAACTGGTCGAAAACGAATTCCAAGTTATTGGTTACGAAACTCCAGCAAGCATAAGTGCTATAGTAATAGGCTTTCACTTTTTTTTAAAATCCGAAAAAACAATTACCTTACATCAACTTTTTGATCACCCTTTTTTTATGTTTCCGGTACAATGCGTTTGTTATTTTATCTATTTTAAATTCAGATTGCCATTATAACCAGAAAATCAAATCGTATCAACTTCAAATTTCAATTGTAAGTTCATGCATACAGTTTCTTTATGATCAGTATAATCGTATTTTTTTCTAAAAAAAAACATATCATTTCTCAACACCGCAAAATTCGCGGGTATTAGCACTAGTTTATCTATATATATCTACATTTAAAACCATTTTTCACACACCAAACTATATCTTTTTACCATTTTAAACCCATTTCACACAATTTTTATATCTTCTCAAATGGAATTCCCTACGGATTCGACGTTTCCGATGTCTAGCGATACCGATACCGAGTCGTCTTCCGACAACGACACGCTAAACTTTTTTGTGTCGGTGTATAACGAGCTTGATGCCGAGTCGTCCCGCCCAAAGAAGAAGATGGTCGACCGTGATCGTATAAGTGCCAACGAAGTTTTGATGAACGATTATTTTGTGGAAAACCCGCTATACAATGCCGAAACGTTTAGAGATCGGTTTCGTTTACCCAAAGAATTATTTTTAAAGATTGTTGGAGACATCGAGGCAAGCGAGGGATGGTTTCAAGAAGGTTACGATGCGAGGGGCGAACCAAGTTTCACGCCGATACAAAAATGCACGTCCGCCATTCGCCAACTAGCGACAGGTAACCCACCCGATCAATATGATGAATACCTAGCTATGTCTGAAAGAACTTCACGAGAATGTTTGCAATTTTTTTGCAATGCGGTCATTAAGTTGTATGCTAACGAGTTTTTACGTAAACCGACGAGCCACGACATCTCACGTATTTACGCCGCACACGAGGCTAGATGGCATTTTCCCGGGATGCTCGGTAGCATCGATTGTACACACATCGAGTGGAAAAATTGTCCAAGAGAGTTGCGAGGAGCGTATGTGAGGGGAGACATCAAAAGACCAACCATCATACTAGAAGCGGTGGCGTCGAATGATTTGTGGATTTGGCATTCGTATTTCGGTGTTCCAGGTTCAAACAACGACATCAATGTGTTGCACACGTCGCCGTTGTTCCAAAGCGTAACAGATGGTACCGCACCTTCCTCTCCTTTCTATGTTAACGGTCGACATTACAGACGAGGCTTTTATCTTGTGGATGGTATCTACCCGCCTTGGTCTGTTTTTGTGAAAGCTCCCTCATTTCCCGTCGAGGCTAAAGAAAAGGCGTTTAAAAAATTGCAAGAATCGGCAAGAAAAGATGTTGATGGGGTATAGTACACCGACCGTTCGTTCGATGACCAAGAAAGCAATACATAGCATAGTGTATGCATGTATCATATTGCACAATATGTTGATCAAACACGACGGACGTGCAATATCCCCGGATTGGGTACCAGATCCTCCTACACAAGTTCAAGTTCCACAAGATATCAATTTACAATTGCGTAACGAAGAAACTCACTTTCGGTTGAGATTCGATTTAATCGAACTAGTAGGTTCTCTAGGTTTGGAGTTTCCGGATTCGGACGAGGAGTAGGTTTTTTTTTTAAAAAAAATTGTATGTTTCTAGTATGTTAAATTCGAGTAGGGTTTTTTTTTTACAAATTGTATGTTTCTAGTATGTGAAATTGAAGTAGTATGTTTTAAAATTAATGAAATTTTTAATTTTAGTGTTTTATTGTTAATTTCTAATTTAAAATAAAAAATTAAAAAAATTGGGAGGGAGTGATAGAATTCCATCACTAGTGATTCCACCCCTCCTACATTTCTATCACTAGTGATGGAAATTTGATTGATGACATGGCATTACTTGATTGGATAGTGGGAGTGATGGAATTCCATCACTAGTGAACCACCCCTAGTGGCCTTAGTTACTACGATGTGTCTAATCGGGTTGAAAAGATGTTGCAATAAATGCATCTAACCATCATTCTAATAATGATACATGTACATGTGTGATCTCCTGGTGTCTTCTCAATTTCTTTTATAATAACTGTTTAAGTTTTAAGAATAACCATCCATATCTATAATGTAAAAAGGTCAGGGGCGGACTTAAGAGATAGCTAGGGTGGGCGGGCGCACCCCCGGGAAAAAAAAATTTAGTGCTAAGTTCCGTCGCAAATCCCGTCCGCACCCCTTGGAATTTTTCGTCCGCACCCCTTGGAATTTTCCGTCCGCACCTCTTGGAATTTTCCGTCTGCACCCCTTAGGTAAAAAGTGTTATCAATTTATATTTTTTTTTAGTAAACTCTTATTTTTTTTAAATTATACCTAAATTATATAACTTTTAATACCTAAATAACTAAACCCAAGTATCTAATACATTTAACTAGTCCACTACTAAGTCTTAGCCCAATAAACAAACCCAACAAATCAACAATATTTCAAACTAAAATAAAATAAACAAGCCCAAAACCCTTACATATTCTTTCCCGCTCTCTCTATACCACCGTAATCAGCCACCATACCACCGCCGATCAAACACGGATAAATTTCTGTGTTATTTTTTATGAATTTTGGTTGATATTTTGGTTGATATTAGCCACATACTAACCATGACAGTAGACATGTGCTTCGTTTTGTTTTTCATTATGTTATATGGTGGGTTATATTTTGTTAGTGATGATATTTTGTCTTTTTTATAGCCGCATACACCACATAGTAGATTTGGGGGGTTATATTTGTTAGTGAAGAATGTTTGGCTTTTTCTTTTTATGGTGTATATGTTGTTTAGATGATTTTTAGGGTTATTTACATTATGATTTATAGGGCTTGAATCATTGATATATTATGTAATATGTTATGGAGCCATGTTTTGGATAGACTTCAAAAAATGAAAACCCGTAGGGTGACATTTTAATTATGTTTGTAACAAGGTTTGACATATTTTTGATGATTATATAAATTTAGTTCGATGTTTTTTGTTTTACATGACCCGACCCGACCCGATACGAACCGATTTTTTACTTATATACCTTGGGGCCTAAAATTTTTAAAAATGTTCCGCACCCCCATGGAAAAATTCCTGGGTCCGCCACTGAAAAAGGTATATAATAGTTAGTAACTTGGTTCTTAGTTAAATTGTTGGACGTTTGGTAAAGGAAATTATAAGTTAGTTTCTATCATTAGAAATTATAGTACTTGATTATTATCGGTTAAAGGGATATTTTGGTGGTAAAGTGATGTGTTCAACAACTAAAAATTTAGAGTTCAATGGTATTAGTGTATTCATCCCAGAAAATATAGAAATTGTTAAAAGAAAAAGATTATCGGTTATTATTCAATAAGAAAAAAAACCTTTAATAATATATAAAATACGAAAACTTTGTGTATGTGCTAATTATGTAAAAACATTATATTATTTTTTTATTTTTTTGAGAAATTATACACAACAATTCTAAGTTTCTAACTCTTTGCTCACTGCCTCACATGTCATATAAGACTGGCGGGTATGGGAGGTGTCCCCTGCCCGTGCATCTCTGGCATCGGACCACCTCCCCACCCCCTCAGGCCCGTCATCGTCCCCAACGTCCTCCTGCAGCCGCTCTCGACGACCCCCCAACACACATACACACATACACATACATACATACATACATACATACATACATATATATATATATATATACATACATACATGTATATATATATAGGGGAATGCTAGACAGAAAACCCTTAAATTCTTAGGAAACTCTGGAAACTCAAAGCTCCCGACTTTTTTTTTTTTTTTGAAAAAAATAACACATGTAATATACACGTTTTTAAGAGTTTTGGGCAAAAAAAAAACAAAAGCGCCGAGTACTTTTTTTTAAAAAAAATAAACAAGTTTCAAAAACTTCGTTGACTAACATGTGTTAGACAAAAAATGCTGAAAGTTGCTGAAATTTGTTTTTTTTTTTTTTAAAAAAACCCTTCGGCGCTTTTTTGATTTTTTTTGGCCCAAAACTCTCAAAAACATGTATATTACATGTGTTATTTTTTTTAGAAAAAAAAAAAAAGTCGGGAGCTTTGAGTTTCCCGGGTTTCCTAAATATTTAGGGTTTTCTATATAGCCCAATCCTATATATATATATATATATATATATATATATATAGGGTAGGGCTATATAGAAAACCCTATATATATAAAAAAACCCTAGAAAACCAAACCTCCCAACATTTTTCTTTTTGAAAAAAATAACACATGTAATATACATGTTTTTAAAAGTTTTGGGCCGAAAAAATCAAAAAAGCGCCGAAGGGATGATTTAAAAAAAAAATTCAGCAATTTCTGTCTTTTGTGCCTAACACATGTTAGGCAACCGGACATTGCTGAAATTTGTTTATTTTTTTTAAAAAAATCCCTTCGGCGCTTTTTTGTTTTTCTTTTTGGCTCAAAACACTTTAAAACATGTATATTACATGTGTTATTTTTTTCAAAAAAAAAAAATGTCGGGAGGTTGGGTAAAAATGGGGGGAGATTTGAGTTTCCAGAGTTTTCTAAAAATTTAAGGGTTTTTTGTCTAGCATTACCCTATATATATATATATATATATATATATTGAGGTCTATCTCCCACCCTAGCTTCATCCCTTTAGGGCCCATCTTCTACACCTGCTTACGTGGACGCCTACGTAGCGGACCATTCTTTGAGGACTACCCTCCTTCACACCCAATAGCCTAAGTACAAGGTAACCATGTGAAGTCCGATCTTGTTGGGATTGTGCCCACAAACAGATCGTTTGTAGAGTTGGTAGTTTGTACAATTGTGCCATGTTTTTGAATAATGTGAGTTTGAGAGTAGTTGACATTTCTCTTATTTAAAGAAATGAGATAAAATAGACATTTTAGGCCGAGACGTCTATGTACCATAACTCCATAAGGCCGGAGGGTGTGGAGGGCGCCACCCTGCCACCTCACCTCTGATAGCGCCATAGGGGCGCCACCTCCCATACCTCGTCGTTTAACAAGGGGTGCCATTGAAGGGGCTTCACCATGGTAACGAGGAAGAAGGTGAGTTGTAGGTGGGACTCACATCATTTCATCCAATAATTTTTTTTTAATTTTGTTTAATAGGGGCATTATCTCACACCCTGCAAGTTAAGAGAAGGCGTGACAAAGCCCCCTAGCTGACGTGGATCTAACGTGGCGCTGACGTGACGTGATAATGCCCCCAGGGGCTTTATCCCACACCCCATAGCCTAAGGATGACAGTGGCGAGACCAGTTTACTGTTAACTAAACTATAAGAAATCAAGTCATCGATTTCAAACCATATAATGAGAGAGAATGAGACAAAATACAATTAGGGCAAACCTATAGAAAACAGAAAATTATATTTTTCTGAATCAAAAACTTATCTCTAGCCTGAACATAAACATCCAGAAAATGTGACAAAACACTTTAATCAATCAAACACAATAACCAAAACGGCAAAAAAGCGACCAGATCCAATCTTTTCATCTAGTCAGAAACACCACTAACGATTTTCATTAATTGATATGGATAGAGTCATCGAACATAAAATAACCACACAAACATTAAATCATAAAATCGCAACGTAACATCAAACATAAACCAAAATTCGAAAATCAATTATTATCCTTCTGAAATGCATTCGGGTCAACTAGTTTAAAAGTAGATGCAGTCAAACTCATCCCAGCTAGTGCTTCTGGATCAGCAATCATGTTTCCAGTGTACGAGGGACCGGTTTGAGATCCTTGTCGTGCACCCACGGCGTTAAGCGACGGTGGTTGACCATTATTAGCATAGTGGTCAACGCCTCCAGAAGTTTGGGAAACCATGATGGGTCTCACTGCTCCCATAGAGGGTGGTTGCTCACAGTAACTGTAGCCGTATGAGTTATAATTAAACCCGCGGTTAAAACCACTGTCGTAATTAAGTGAGTTCGCCTGAGCAGGGAAGTGGGCGGAGAACGACATACCTTGATTGTAGGTATGAGTAGCCATTGAATCGACGGTTGTTTGACCACCGGCTTGGTCAGAGGACCTTATCGCTGTCGATGACAAAGAGGGAGGTGGTTCGTCGGGATTCATTTGGTGAGGAGTCTTGAATTTGGAAAGATGATGGTTTATATAAGCGAACTGCATCTGCAAGGAAGCATCGTAGAAAAGAAGCAGAAGCTTCGCCCCAAGTCAACCTCAACTGCGAATTATTGAATCACACCACACCATACTACACCACAATGTTAGGGGTAGAGGTGTCCCGTGTTCATCACCCATCACTCACTCATCACTCATAACTTCCAATCAAGTTCTGCCATGTCATCAAGCATTATTCCATCACTAAGACCATGTGTAGTGGTGAAGAATTATAATGCCCCCACCATGGGGCATTATCCGACACGTGTCATCACAGTCAGCATGAAGCATTATAGCAAAAGTGGTGTAGTGGGCATAATGCCTAATAATGCCCCTTCCAATTATTAAAAAGGATTAAAAAAAAAACTTATTCATAGTCATCCACTAATCTGTGTTCCCATTGGTGAGTCAAAGTTCTACCCTCATCCCTTGTTTGGTTTGAGCGTTTTAAAGAAAACGCCGGAAGAAAAATTTTTCCAAAATTTTACAAAGTAACGCCCCATGTAATGGTGGGGTAGGCGTTATAGGGCGTTTTTTTTTTTTTTGAATTTTTTTAAAGAAAACGCCCCACTACACATGGTCTAATGATTGAGTTTAGTGGAAATGTCCATCACTCACCACACCCAACAATTTCCCTCAACTTCTTCAAATTCTTCATGCGTCAAAACCTTCACGCGTTTAAAAATTGACGCGTCAAAGAAATGGGTGGCTGCGGTGTTCTCTGGTCTTTCACGCATGGTGGAGGGGCTATCACAGGGCGTCCCGTCCCCCTTATAAAATACGTCTTATAAGTTTATTTAAGACTACAATGCCTATTTTTAAAGCTTAAAACTAATAGCTCCGTGTTTTATGTTATTTTTTTAGGGTTATTGGATATTATCACTCGCAACTATTAGGTATTGACCACTGTCACTCTCAACTATTACTTTGACTCCCATCACTCTCAACTTAACACTTTGTGTGTTGTGTCACTCCGCACATGAATATTTCTTAGTATTTGACTTGTGTTATTGTTGATATTAGGCTAACACTTTGTGAATTACTAATGACTAGAGGTGAATCTCCTCCTAAAAGACAAAAATGGAGCAAAAAGCCACTCAACTGGAGTGACACAAGACACAAATTGTTAAGTTGAGAGTGATGGGAGTCAAAGTAATAGTTTGGAGTGACAATGACCAATACCCAATAGTTGAGAGTAATAAAATAAAGGATTTTGATATTAATTAAAGGATTTTGATATTGATCGTCTCCTTTATTTTCGGTTTAGCTGTTATTGTGTTTCCTAGTTTTGGGGATTGGTTTCCTAATAGGTTTATGATTGTATGGCTATTTAAAGTCTTTTGGTTCTGATGAATAAATTTAACCTTTTGGCTGATACTAAATTTTATATGGTATTAGAGTAGAAGCTCCAAACCTTAAACTCGAACCAATCAACCAGCCATGACCGGTGAGGATCCACTTTCCGACAGTGGAAAAACCGGAGACAAAACCATCGATTCAAACTCCCCCTATTACATACACCCTTTCGATTCGTCTAGACAAGTTCAAGTGAATGAGCTCTTCAATGACAATAACTACAACGATTTGATTCAAGAGATGACGAATTTCTTGTTTGCCAAAAACAAGATCGGATTCGTTGATCGGACCATACCGAAGCCAGAGAAAACCAATGAGATGTATATGGCCTGGATACATATAGATTCTAATTTAGTGATTTAGGTCCCAAAGTTCGGGACTAAAGGTGAAATTTCAACAAACTACAAGGACTATCCGGCATTTTAGTCTTATATTTAGTTTAATTGTATAATGATTCTAATATGATAGGTTTAGTCTATGTTTATAAGCCAGATACACTCTCATTAAAGGGGTCGGGGCACTCCACTTTCCATCACTCACCACACCCAATCATGTTACGCCACGTCATTGAACTTGGTTCCATCATTAGTGATGGATTTTAGTGGGTGTGCCCATCACTAGTTCAAAATTAACTAATCTTCATCATCGGTAACTTTCATCAATCTTCACGCGTCATGGCCACAACGTGTTTTCATGTTCACGCGTGATTGTCTTTGGCGGCAGCGGTGTATCACGTTAATCCACGTGGAATGATCACAAACACACACAACTCAATTGAAATTGAACACAGTAAGGAAAGGATAGATTTCTATTGATAACTCAGAATTAGGGATGGGAGGAACAGAGAAATAGAGAAAGATGGGAAAGAGAAACCATAAAGTTCTTAACAATTTTCCTACCTCATGACCAATACATAATTACTTAAATAGACTGTGCCTTAACCGAATTCTGTTAGATATTTGCTGACATGGCCTTCAACACGTAGTCCCCAAGTTTCTTTGGCTGGACATGATCCCTCTTGCTTCTCCTTGCTTGGGCCTGCTCTTCCTTTTCTGGGCTATCGCTAGACTGTGGGCCAGATGGACTCACGACAATACCACCCCCATTAAAATCCACCTTGTCCGCAAGGGGGAAATCAGGAAATTATTGCCTGATCTGGGTAACGTCTTCCCAAGTTGCTGCTGTTAAAGGTAACCTTTCCCATTGAATTAAGCATTGGGAAACCAACTGGCTACCTTTGTAAATGGTACGGGTCTCAAGTACTTGTTGTGGCTGAAGAATAAGAGTAGAAGCAGAGTCAACCAAATGGAGTGGAGTAACTTGATGAGCCGGTGTGCCTATACATTTTCGAAGTAATGCGACATGAAAAACCAGATGTATCTTAGCCGAATCCGGCAAATCGAGCTTGTAGGCGACAGCGCCGATCTTGGCGATGACACGATACGGTCCAAAATACCGATGACCAAGCTTGTGATGACGTTGTAGACGTACCGATCCTTGACGATAAGGTTGCAGTTTAACATAAACCCAATCATCAACCATGAACTGAATATCACGATGGTGCTTGTCGCAGCCAATTTCATCCTTGATTGAGCTTTAAGGAGATTAGTTTTTAACAGTGTCAAAACGGTATCTCGTTCCTCGAACTGTTCTTCCAAAGTCTTGTTAGTCGTGGAATCTCGAAGATACCGAGTAATAGTTGGTGGTTTCCGGCCGTATAAGATCTCAAATGGGGTCATCTGAGACGAAGTCTGGTAAGAGGTATTGTACCAAAACTCAGCCCAAGGCAAGAACTGAAGCCATTTCGTCGGATGATCCACAACATAACAACAGAGATACATTTCGAGGCAACGATTAAGCGCTTCTGATTGTCCGTCCGTCTGAGGGTGGTAAGCGGTAGTAAACTTCAGGGTGGTACCGTTTACACGATGCAATTCCTTCCAAAAATCTGTCATAAACCGAGGATCGCGATCGGTGACGATGGTTAAAGGCACACCATGGAGCCGAACAATTTCGTTTATAAAAGCAGTAGCAACAGTGATGCTATTAAAAGAAGAAGGCAAGGCTATAAAATGACCGTATTTTGACAAACGGTCAACCTCTACCATAATAACCGTTTTACCTTGTGAAACCGGCAAACATGTAATGAAATCCATTGCAATGTCTTCAAAAATCGCCTCAGGAATTGGAAGTGGCTGCAATAACTCGCCAGGAGCTAAAAAGGACGGTTTGGTTTGTTGACAAATCTGACAGTGGGCTATAAACTGTTTGACATCCTCTCGCATTCGCTTCCAATAAAAAGTATAGGACAACCGTTGGTAGGTACGAGTCACTCCGGCATGCCCTCCCAAGGGTGTCGAGTGGAATTCAGTAAGCAATTGTTGGCGTAGAGCGTCATTATGTGGCACAAGTAACCGCCCTTTAAATAGTAATAATCCATCTTTGATCGTGTACTCCGGAAACTTGAGTGGATCGGCCTTGTAATCTCGAAGGAGATTAATGATTTCTGGGTCGGATTGGGCTGCAGTAGACAGTTCATTTAAAAGTGAAGGAACAGGGGCTGAAATAGCCATGAGATACCTATTATGAACTCGCGATAACGCGTCAGCAGCGCTGTTATGGGTCCCGGGACGATAGACAATGTCAAAGTCAAAACCCAGCAGTTTGCCCAACCATTTATGTTGTTCTGGGGTCTGGATAACCTGGTCTTGGAGGCTCTTTAAAGATTGTTGATCTGTCACGATTGTAAATTTGTGACCCAGAAGATACTGCCTCCATTTTGAAATTGCTTGTGTAATAGCATACATTTCTCTATGGTAGGTAGAAGCTTGTTGCATACGGGGACAGAGTTTCTTACTAAAATAAGCCAACGGGTGTTTTTCTTGTGATAAAACAGCTCCAACACCATTACCCGAGGCATCCGTCTCGATGGTAAACGGTTTAGAAAAATCCGGTAAACGAAGTATGTTGAACTGAGGAGATTTTTGAGCGTTTGAAAAGCTTGAAAGGCGATGGAATCCCACACGAAGGCATCCTTACGTAAGAGATCCGTCAGGGGCCCGACAATTGTCGCATAATTTTTGATAAAACGCCGATAATACCCGGTAAACCCCAAAAAACTTTGAACATCTTTAACATTTTTAGGAACTGGCCATTGTTGAATGGTACGAATTTTGTCGGGATCGACAACAACGCCAAGAGAGGAAATGATGTGTCCCAAATAAACAACCTGGGATTGACCAAGAGTACACTTAGATAACTTCGCTACAAGTTGATGAGTGCGAAGCAACTGTAAGGTGAGACGGAGATGCTGTAAGTGATCGTCCCAGGTCTTACTATATATTAAAATGTCATCGAAGAAGACCAAAATGAAGCGGCGAAGAAATGGACAAAACACATCATTCATAAGTCGTTGGAATGTAGATGGAGCGTTCGTTAGCCCAAAGGGCATAACTAGAAATTCATAGTGTCCGTCATGGGTGCGAAAGGCTGTTTTCATAGCATCCGCCTTGGCAAGACGAATCTGATGGTAACCGGCTAGTAAATCAAGCTTAGAAAAATAGTGAGTCGCGTGTAATTCGTCAAATAACTCGTCTATAGAGGGGATAGAGAATCGGTCCCGAACCGTAATAGCATTTAAAGCGCGATAGTCCACACAAAACCTCCATGTGCCATCTTTTTTCCGAACTAAAATCACCGGTGAAGAAAAAGCGCTCGTGCTCGGTCAAATGATACCTTGCTTCAGCATATCTTGAACCAAACGCTCAATCTCCTGTTTCTGAAAGTGTGGGTACCGGTAAGGACGAACTGAAACAGGCCCGCTAGACGGAAACAACTCTATATGATGATCATGAGACCGGACAGGAGGTAAACCATTAGGAGCCATAAATACATCAGCAAATTCAGTCAACATATCTTGCAACATAGGATGGTATGTAGGTGGTGTAGAATCTGGTGGCACCAAGGATAAGTGGAATAATTGACCAATGCCATTGGAATGAACCAATTGACGAAACCCATTGAAATGAATAACCTGAGCGGTAGTCGTTGTGTCACCCTGCCATTTAACTCGTTTCTCTTGTAAATTAAATTCGAAAACAGATTGCGAATAATCAGTGACCACCGGACCCAGGGTAGCCAGCCATGAAACCCCCAAGACCATATCCCACCCTTGCAAGAGCAGCACACAAAAATCCGCAACAATCGTTTGACCTTGAATGGTCAATTCAACCTGTTTAGCCAAACCAGAACATGGTAACCGTTCGCCACTACCCACAAGAATCGAAAACGGTGGAATGGCTTCAATAGTAAAATTCAGAAAATGAGCAATACGAGTTTGGACGAAACAGTGGGTGCTTCCCCCATCTAAGAGTACCTGAACCAGTTTGCCATGAACGGAACCCGTGAAACGTAAAGTAGTAGACGAACACCCACCTGAAAGAGCATTATACGAAATCGCCGATTGAGTTGCAACCTCCTCGAGCTGTAATTTCTCAGCAAGGAGAGCGTCGGACTGCCCTGGCGTCGAGTCATCCACAGTCCCACCTGGATCGGCCACCTCGTTGTCGAAGAAGAGAAGTTGGGGAGTAGCCTTACATTTGTGATCCCAAGTATATTTTTCATCACAACGATAACAGAGACCTTGAGCCTTCTTTTGGGCAATATCGGCAGGAGTCAAACGACGGAACCCTACCTTTGCAGACGGAGTGGAAGACGCCACTGGTTTGGTTTGATTGTCGGTTGTACCAGATTTGGGAGTTGGCAGTAAGGGTTTAGAGAAACCCACAGAAACCCGGCCCACACCCTTTTCGAACTGGACACGTTGTTCATGTAATTGGGCCTTATCCATAGCATCCTCTAGTGTGATGGGCTCATGAATTAAGACCGACTGTTTCAAGTCAGCCCTAAGGCCGGAGATAAAACAACTCACGAGGAAAGGCACCGGCAACGGAATAGAACGGTTGGAAATTGCTTCAAAACGGGCACGGTAATTCGCCACCGTGGTAGTCTGCTGTAACTTGGCCAACAAACCCTCTGGTTTTCCATCTCTGAGGAACGAAATCGCTGGAGGAGAGCAGCGACAAAGGCATCCCAAGTGGAAACCTGGTGATGCCGTTGCAACCAATCATACCAATCGGCCGTAGAATCATCTAAATGAAATGAAGCAATAGATAAACGATCTGTGTCAGCAATTGAATAGGTAAAATACCTAGCTGCTTGAGCAACCCATCGTTCCGGATTATCTCCACTGAACCGAGCCAAATAAACCGGCGCTGGTTTATGACGACCCAACGCCGTCGACGGACCACCGTCATTTTGTTTACCACCGTCTTGCTTAGGCGCCGCATCCGTTTGATTAATTCGTTGATGGATTTCTGTTGATTGCCGATGGCGACAATCAAATCATCAACATCCCGTCGTAATCCTTGCTGCTCATCCTGAACCGATTTGATATTGTCCTCAATAACACGAAACCGAGTACCTTCTGCCATCTATGCCGAGGGTCAATGAAAGCACCAAATTGGAATGATCACAAAGACACACAACTCAATTGAAATTGAACACAGTAAGGAAAGGATAGATTTCTATTGATAACTCAGAATTGGGGATGGGAGGAACAGAGAAATAGAGAAAGATGGGAAAGAGAAACCATAAAGTTCTTAACAATTTTCCTACCTCATGACCAATACATAATTACTTAAATAGACTGTGCCTTAACCGAATTCTGTTAGATATTTGCTGACATGGCCTTCAACACGTAGTCCCCAAGTTTCTTTGGCTAGACATGATCTCTCTTGCTTCTCCTTGCTTGGGCCTGCTCTTCCTTTTCTGGGCTATCGCTAGACTGTGGGCCCGATGGACTCACGACACCACGCGTGGTCTTTGGGCCACAACATGGCGCCCCGACCCCCTTATGCATTATAAGACATGCGTTCCCGTTTGTTAATGTTATATTTTCATTTAGCAAACCATGCTGTCATGATAGTAAATAGGTGCAGAACTACTTCTCTAGTTAATGTGCATTCACATGAATGTCACAGAATGTGTGTGTGTGGTGGGTAAACCGTAGAACCGGTTACGCTTAAGTGTGACGGTTCTCGTAAGATAAAAAAAGTAACAACCATTGTGGACATATGTGTCTAGATAGATATGTTTAGGATATCTTGAGTTGGATCATTGATTAGACAAGCAAGTTGAGGAAACTGAACACATTACTTTTCTGTCTTGGACGAAGACAAAGATATATTGTTGTTGTAGGATATAGATTGGGATCTCATTCATATTAAATTATTACGCACGACACATCATTATTTGATAATTTGATTATCTTACATAAAACAATCTTTTGTATATTTCTATGATGTTTTTACTAAAACTTTAGTATCGGGGGTATCACAATCTATAGGGTTTCTAATTAATTCGTAACTAAAAACTCCATCTCTAATTGGGAAAAGTCTAAAAGAATGTAGGACAATCCTATATACATATGAATATCTATCTATATATCTCTAAACCAAACATTAACAAGTAACAACCGGAAAGAAATTGTGTATGATAAATTATTAACCAAAAAGCCATCAAAGATTTTGATAATTTGATACTGAAGATGCATAACCATACAACCATTAAATCGTAAAACTACAACACAAGCAAATATTCATAGAATTCATTTCCTAAATCAACTTCCATAACTGTCATCCTTGTTGATTGCATTCGGGCCCATCCTCTTGAAATTAGATGCGGTCATACTCATCCCAGGTACTGCCTCTGGATCAAAACCCGGATTCGATGGACCGGTTTGAGATCCTTGTGGTCCACGCACATCGTTAAGAGACGGTGGTTGACGATAAGCATCGTATTCGGCGGAAGGTAGAGAAGGCACGAGTGGCCTCACGGATCCAATAGACAGTGGTTGACCTTCGACCGCAACAACGTCGTGGAGATTTTTCTGGTCGGAGGTCTTTGTTTCAGCAGATGGCAAAGGAGGAGGAGGAGGAGCTTCGTCGGGATTCATTTTGCGGCGAGTCTTGAATTTAGAGATCAGATGATTTATCATATATGTGAACTACAACCCTAATGAAGAAGAAGGGTAGCTATTAAGATGAAGATGAAGCCAAGTCAACGTCAACGTCAACCCAATTATTGACATATTTATTCATCTCATAGTTTTAAATAAGTAAATGATATACTGCCTCTAATTATTTGGCGTTTTGCGTGATATGACAGTCCAATCAGCTATGGGGCATTATGGGACATTTTTCTAAAATGCGTATAGTGGGGATGAGGACATTGTGGGACATTATGTTAAAAGAGGTGTAATAGAATTAAATAAAAAATCATCAAAAAAATAATATTGGCCAAACAAAAAGAAGAATATTGATCATTGGCCAAACATTTCAAACAAAGGCGTTAAAAAAGCACGTTCGGGACCATTTTTTTTGAAAAAAAAAGCCCAAGGGGCGGTTTCAAGGCGTTGGGGGCGTCTTTTGGGGGAAAACGCCCAAAAACCCACCACTCGTCCGGGTGGTCTTAGAAAAAAACTATGTATATTGCAGTGTTGATGACCGTCATCAACTAATTAAAACCTGATTAATTTAGATAGCTAAAACAGTAGGGTATCATATGTGTAAAGAGCATATGGTTAGTATCACATATTTCGTTTAATGATAAAAAGTAAAAAAAAATAATTGGGTGAATTAAACTAATATTAACATAAATTCGAATTAAATTAAGAAAGACAAACCGACGACATGCAAGAGACGAGACAAGAAACAAGTGATCACGTCTATGTGCGTGTTTGATAGCACAATGTATAGCCTAATTTATTTACCGCTTTGAAAAAGCTACATAGACATAATTTGTTTCAAAATCTGGTTTAGAAAAGAATTGCAAGATTGACCAATCCAGTTATAACTATACGGTTACCAAGAAATCGATACGTATATCATATTGATTGAAAAGTAGTTAAAGAAATTTACATCGGATGGTATCATTGTGGCGCGTAAAGTTTTCCAAAACAAAAAATTTCTCAAAAGGATTTTAAAAAAAATAATGTTTTGTTAGAGTTTATTAAACATTTTTGTTAATTCCTTTAAAATCGTATTTATTGTTAATATACGTAAGGGTGAACGTGGTGGGTGCGGTGAACCCAGCGGTAAATGGTTTTACCGGGGGGAACACCGCCGCCAACGTTCAAGTCACCGTGCGGTGATCTTATTTCGGTGACTACTCACCGCACATGTATTTGACCGTTTGATTGAATTATAGTCGTTTGAGGGAGGAAGGCAACGACTTTGTACCCGTTTTTTGTATAAAAATAAAAAAAATTAATTTACATATTTTTACAATATATAAACCCAACCCAATTTATACCAAATTCTCACCGACTCATTTTCTCATTTCTCCAAAACTAATCTTTACCCCTATTAAAATGGCAGATGAAATACCATTGTTTTTCCACCCGATAGTAGTGACGACGAGTTAGCTTCAACCGATAGTAGCATAATTTATTTCCAAAATGTCATCGAGCAAGCCGAACTACAAGACATGGACACATCTACCAAAAATCGATATGTTCGTCGTGATCGTGAAAGTGGCTATGAAACCCTTATGGAGGATTATTTTGTCTACGACCCAAAATACAACGATGATATTTTTCGTTATAGGTTTCGTATGTCAAAACATTTGTTTCTAAAAAATGTGAGCGATGTGAAAGTGAATAACCGGTGGTTTGAAGAGGGCGTGGATGCAAGAATGAAGAAGGGTTTTACACCGTTGCAAAAAGTTGGATCAGCTATTAAACAACTTGCAACCGCTAACCCTCCTGACGAGAACGACGAGTATTTACATATGATGGAAAGAACTTCCCACGAGTGTCTAGAATATTTCTACGAAACGGTATGTAAAATATACGCTCCTAAGTTCTTACGTAGACCAACAAGTCACGACATGGTGCTTTTGTACCAAGCTCATGAGGAGAAACATCACCTTCCTGGTATGGTCGGCAGCCTTGATTGCACCCATTTCTTTTGGAGAATGTGTCCCCAAGAGTTTCGGGGGGCAATATATGAGAGACGATCAGTAATACCCGACAGTTATGCTCGAAGCGGTGGCCCCTCAAGATTCGTGGGTTTGGTATGCTTTTTACGGTCCACCAGGTGCACAAAACGACATCAATGTGCTCCAGCAATCTCCATTATTTCTTACTGAACAAAATGGAACTGCGCCAAAATGTCCATTTTACGTTAGCAACCACTTATACAAACGTGGTTACTATCTCATGGATGGAATCTACCCTACATGGTCAGTGTTTGTCAAATTATTTCCATATCCCCGCATACTAGACAAAAAAAAGTTCAAGAAGAAACACGAGGCGATAAAGAACGACGTGGAATGGACTTTTGGTGTTTTGTAGTCAAATGGGGTATAATGAAGGCCCATGAAGACCCGCATAGCAACCTACGTTGGCAAATGTACCACGACTTAAAGACTACATACCGGTGGCCTAGCATGAAGGCCCACATAGCAACCTACGTTGGCAAATGTTTGACTTATGCGAGAGTCAAGACTGAGTACCAGAAACCATCAGGCCTACTTCAACAACCAAAGATACCACAATGGAAATGGGAGCAAATTTCCATGGATTTCGTTACTGGCCTGCCTAGATCTCAATGCGGAAACGACACCATTTGGGTGATAGTGGATCGATTGACTAAGTCCGCACACTTCTTGGCTATCAAAGAAACAGACAATTTCTCTACTTTAGCAGACATCTACTTAAAGGAAGTGGTTTCGAGGCACGGGGTGCCAACCTCCATTATTTCCGATCGTGATGCACGTTTTACTTCGGAACTGTGGCAAGCAATGCACAAGTCCTTTGACTCACGTTTAGACATGAGCACCACTTATCATCCACAGACGGATGGACAGTCTGAACGCACCATCCAAACCCTTGAAGACATGCTTAGGGCATATGTGATTGATTTTGGCAACGGCTGGGAAAAACATCTACCGTTAGTGGAATTCTCGTATAATAACAGTTACCACACAGTATTCAGGCCGCTCCATTTGAGGCAATGTACGGGCGTAAATACCGATCACCTCTTTGTTGGGCAGAGGTGGGTGATAGTCAGATCACGGGTCCAGAACTTGTAGTAGACACAACGGAAAGGATTGCACAGATACGACAACGTATGGCGGCAGCTTGTGACCGTCAAAAAAACTACGCTGATAAGCGCAGGAAACCACTCGAGTTCCAGGTTGGGGATCGAGTGCTACTCAAAGTCTCACCTTGGAAAGGTGTTGTTCGTTTTGGCAAATGAGGCAAACTCAACCCACAATACGTTGGACCTTTTGAAATCATAGAGAAAATAGGCAAAGTGGCCTACAAACTGAATCTACCCGCAGAACTCAGTGGAGTTCACAACGTTTTTCACATGTTAAATCTGAAGAAGTGTCTGTCGGATGAGACCCTCGTAGTTCTTTTGAAGGAGCTCACTATTGACGATCAGTTACGATTCGTCGAGGAACCAGTTGAAATCACAGACCGAGACGTTAAGGTTCTCAAGCGCACCAGAATACCTATTGTTCGGGTTCGTTGGAACTCCCGTCGTGGCCCAGAGTTTACCTGGGAACGAGAAGATCAAATGAAACTCAAATATCCCCAGTTGTTCGGAAACAGTGCAACCACTTCTGAGGCTGAAGCTACTGCGGAATTTCGGGACGAAATTCCAAACCAACAGGGGGATGATGTGACACCCCAGGAAAATCGCGAAACAACGCAACACAACTAGCTTCCTCAGTAACCACGTGCTAAATTTTGGGACGAAATTTCTTTCAAGTTGGGGATAATGTGACAACCCGAGTTTTCAAGGTCTCTATTCGACTTAATTTATCTGATATGCAATATACGTGTTGTTTATAGATTCGTAATGTGTGTTATATGTGTGCATGTATTGATATATGTTGGTATGAATAATATGAATAATATGTTTTATTTAATGTAAGTGGAGCCTTGCCAAACACCTGTCACACCCCGATTTCCACGTGTCTCACCGGTGGGCCCGGTGGGCGATTACCGTGACGTAGTTGGCAACATTATAGTCAAACCACACAATATAAATGAATGCACAGCGGAAGCAATAAGATAATATATTTCAACTTAAGTGTAATATCAATGTATCACCATTGTTGAAATAATAATCCACATGGGATCAAATAATAATATCAAAAATATTGTTCAACAGACTTCAGGCATCTTAAGCTTGCGAGACTTCTAATGATGCTAAGGAGAAATCCCAGCCAATTACGCCTAGTACCTGCATTTAGTCTTTTTGGGGAAAATACGTCAGTTTACACTGGTAAATACATTCAACTGACACTTTTGTAAAATGTTTGATTAAATTGGTTTAAATGCTCAAGGCACAAACTCTTTATAACTTGGGGTAATTTATAATCAAATCTTGTAAAGAATTACATGTTACTATGCGTTTGGTCGCCCGAGTCGTATCGGGTTAAAGTTTAATAGACACACCACATAGTATAAAATCGTGGCGGGTAACCAACAGCTACACTTTTATAGTTATAGACATAATGCCGGGTGTACGCCTACACCGGGATGTCGAGGTCGTGGCCATTCATAAATGCTGCCAAGGATATCCGGGACATGGTCATTAAGCCCCCAAAGGCTTTAAGCCAACAAAACAGTTTTTAAACGGGTCACATTGATAATACCCAACTACTAATGAGTTGGGGTCAATTGCCCGACCAAGCGGTATTTTAGATACCGTAACCCAAGCCCGTATAACGGAAAATAAGTTAAATTATTTACCTTTGCAAGTATAATCCTTAATTGAGTAAATCACAGATAGCTTTTACTGGTCTCCTATTCTAGAACGAAGGTTTTAAAATAACCTATTAGAATCCTAACGGGTCTTTATATTTGCCGTAGCCTAGACCGGTTAGTTTCAAAGTACAGTTACGGTTTAATCGCCTGAAAGGCGAAAACCGTGAATGGATTGTGATTTTGACCCAGCAAGTTTGAAGACTTGTTTTTCATGGGTATAATAATCATACTCTGGCTTTTGGGGTCCAAACGATATGGTTTGACCCGTTTCGGCTATTTTATGTAAACTAGTTACATAAGCCGAATCGTGCGCGCGAAAGGCGTAACGGGTAACCGTAGGAGTCCTACACTGATTTCCTAAGTCAATATGCCTTAAAGAGGTTGTGGTATCAGTAGGATACCTTCCGTAATGCCCGTAACGAGTTTAAGTTCATAATGTGCCCCGTAGGGGTATTTTGGTCTTTTTAAAGATTATAAAAGAGGTTTTAGAGTTCTACAGGAAATCTGAGTTTCTCGAACAGTTTATAAAGTCTAAAATACTTTATTTATTATTTAAAATCAGTAGCAACTGGAATCGGGTCAAAAGACCTTGTAGAACTCAAGTTATGGCCGAAAAGGGCATATTCGGTATTTACCGAACCGTTGCCATAACCGTAGGTTATGAGCAGGTTAAAAATAATTAAAAATCTTTAAAAATCCCAAAATATTATTTTTCAACAGTGAGCAAAAGGTTTGGTGTCGAAATCCGGGTTTAGATAGGCGTTATGCTAATTGCGCTATTTAATTACTAAAGTTTCGCAATTTGCGCTAATTAGCATAACTCATATTCTGGACCTCGGATTGACGTGAAATTTTAGGGACATGATTAGAAATCAGTAACCAAGGTCATGATCCTTTCATATGTCCGAACTTCTCATTTTAATTTAAAAAGGGCGTTACGGTCAACTTTTAAGCATTTAACGGAAATGTGTAAAAGACTCGGACAAACATTGAACCGGTCACAGAGGGTTATACCATCATGTAACCTGGTCCTAAGAGAGTCCTAAGGCATATCTAAATCAAACTTTAACGGGTCAGAACTGAAGTCAATGCAAAAGTCAAACTTTTGCGACTTTCGGCTCCGAACCGGGTCTAAACAGGAAATGGTCGGATCAAAGAAGCTTAGACTAGTTTATATACTTATTGTCATGTTTTATGAGTGTTCAAACAGGTTACATATGGTCTACATTACAGATTATGCAAGAAATCGCAAAATGACATTTCTATTGACTTTTTCTAAGCACGTTTGACTCGATTTTTGAACTAGTTAGAGTGGGAATCAGAGGGTGCCCTTTTAGGGGTTTAATGCCCACATGATTACCATCATATAACTATCTTTGATTCGACAAACCACTGGACCATTCGTGATTTATCGCAAAGTCAATCGTTAGTTACGACAGATTGACTTTTAGGCTAAAACTATTGAAAAATGAAACCACAAAAGGTTAGGCAACTTACAGAAGCTTAGTGCACGACTTAGAATGATAGAGGAAAGCTTGAGAGCTCCAGGAATGATCAGAAGGTAAGTTTTGAGGTGTGTTTTCACTTATGCACAATGTATGCCTTTTATAGTGAAAGAACGACCTCTAGATCATTACACATCAACCTACAATGGAGCATGGATGTTCAGCAGGTGGCCCTTGGTGCTAGGAGGCAAGTAGAGGGCGCCCATGCTTCATTTATTGCACTTTTGATCGTTCACAACTTCAAACAACAAGTCTGTCCAAAGTTTCTGCATCTGTGTCTGTCACGCGGCCCGCATGAGAGATCAGGCACCTTGTACGCGGGCCACCTGAATCTTCATGTCAGCACGCGTATATGCAGGAGGCTCGCGGCCCGCATCAACTTATATGTTTCACTCAGGCGGGCCGCCTGAGGCCTGTTTTCTAAGATTTTTAAATCTTTTGTAATGATTAACCGAATCTTTGTAATTAATAACCTGACCTTTCGGGTTTGAAGGGGTAACTTTGCGATTTGGCCCTCGGTTAATTACAATTAAGGGCCTCGTGCCATTTACCCGCATTGTTAAGTCCTCGGTTAATTTAATTACTATCCGGAAAGCCTTAACTTTCATTGTTGACGCTTTTAACCCTTCTCGTATGAATTTGATCATAACTTTCTCGTTTTAAAACGGAACTTCGCGGAATTTATATAGTACTTTCTAGTGAGCATATTTTACTGTTACAAAGCCTCGGGTTTGTCAAAGGGTCACTCAGAGGTATAATTAAACATGTTGACACAGTTAACCCCTGCAGCTTGTAATCTCTCACTTTCTTCCGCGTTTCGCTTCCGTACGATCCATGATTTATTCGTTTGAGGGTACGAGCATTGTTTAGGGTTACTATACAGTATATTTACCCTTTGTTGACATTTATAACCCTCGAATTTACATACTTTCAAGGTTTGTCAACTTTAGTCCTTTATTTAATATCTAATGCCACGTGTAAACTCATGACACGTGTTAACACATTACTGGACACAAAATTTCGAGGTGTTACATCCTCACCCCCTTAAAATAAATCTCGACCCGAGATTTACTCAAACAAATAAGGGTATTTCTCTTTCATCGTGGCTTCAACTTCCCACGTGAATTCGGGACCTCTACGGGCATCCCACTTGACCTTTACTATAGGTACGTGCTTCCTTCGAAGCTTCTTCACCTGTCGATCTTCAATCGACAAATGTTTTTCCACAAATTTTAACCTCTCATCTATATGCACATCTCTGTGTGGGATCACTAATGATTCATCAGCGAACCATTTCTTTAGATTGCAGATGTGGAACACATTGTGAATTCCATTGAGCTCCTCCGGTAAGTTTAGCTTATAGGCAACTGACCCGACCCGTTCGATAACCTCGAAAGGTCCTATGTATCTCGGGCTTAGTTTGCCTTTCTTACCGAAACGCATCACCCCCTCCTGGGTGATACTTTAAGTAACACTTTTTCACCTACTTCGAAGTGAAAATCTTTACGCTTTGGATCCGCGTAACTCTTCTGCCTATCTCGGGCAGCTTTGAGACGGTCTCGAATCTGGACAATCTTGTCCGTCGTCTCGAAGACTATCTCTGGTCCAGACAATTGGACTTCTCCAACTTCCGCCCAACAAACAGGCGATCTACACTTTCTACCGTATAATGCCTCGAAAGGCGGAGCCTTAATGCTGGTATGGTAGCTATTGTTGTAGGAGAATTCGATTAGTGGTAGGTTCTTATCCCAACTACCACCCAAATCGATAGCACATGCACGCAGCATGTCTTCTAACGTTTGAATAGTACGCTCACTCTGACCGTCTGTGTGAGGATGGTAAGCCGTACTAAAATTCAAACGTGTGCCCAAAGATTGCTGGAAACTCTTCCAGAAATGCGACGTGTATCTAGTATCCCGATCAGAGATAATAGACACAGTATCCGAAAACCTTTACGTTAGAGTTTTTATCCGAAAACCTTAGTCACCTCCCTCCCTGCGACGGCAACCGTGAGACCCTTGAAGCCTCTCACTTTGTCTGGTTCATTGCTTCTCCTGTTCGGGTCAGTTATCAATTATTGACAGTTATTTAATGGAAGTCATTATGGATTATTGGTGTGATATCATGAGTTAACTGTTATGTAGAATAATGGTAGATTGAATAGATAGATGTGATAGGAATTCCTATAATCTAGTGTAAAATCGGTTGTGTTGTGCATATGATTTATGTTTGATATTGTTGATCTGATATGTCTAGCAGATTAGGGTTTATATTAAAAGATATGACGAAAACTTGATGATCACAACAACTTGCTGATGATTGATGATTGAATAATAATTGAATGATAATCATGATTGTATAGTGATTTGTTAATTCATATGATTACATAGTTTGGTCCGATTGAATGATTGTTAGACGATGCATTAGGGTTTTGGAATACGTAACTGTTGTTGATGATGATGTTGTAACCAACAAAAACACAGGGACTGACGAAATCAAAAGGACCAGACGAAAACACTTGGGTTTTCGTCAAGACCTAAGCTCGACGAAATCACTTGGGATTTCGTCGCCTGAGTGATTTCGCCATAAGCGATTTCGTCCCAAGAGATTTCGCCCACAAGTGTTTTCGCCATACATATGATTTCGTCTAGTGTGTGACAACAGAAACCTTGTTTAGTCTGTTAACTGAGTTAAGTTTGTTAACTCTGTTAACCTTATAAACTGTGTTAAATTGTGTAACTCTATTAAGCATGTAACTCTAATGGGTTGTTAACTTTGTTAGATAATTAACTCTGTTAGTTTATTATTCATGTTATGTATGTTAATCCTCTCAAGTATGTTATGAATAACCATGTTAGTGCAAACTGTGAAGGACATTTATATGAAGAATGAATTGCATGGCTTTGATTAACTGCTTATGTGATACGCGCTAATTGCTTAGGCACACTCTGTGACATTGATTGTATGTGAAACTCTACGAACATGTACTGATTGTGTATACGTGCATAACTATAGGACTTGACTAATTACTTGTGAGCACATAGTTTAGCATACCGAGCAAACCAAGGTGAGTTCACACTTTCTACAAGGCATGGGATTCCCAAGGGTTGGGAATGGGTTAATAAACTAAAACAGAACTCTACATATCCTCCTTGGGTAGGATATGTACGGCCATCCTCCTTGGGTAGGATGCCACTATAACTCCTGCGTATTCTCCTTGGGTAGAACTACGTACGTTCGTCCTCCTTGGGTAGGACAACAACCTTAACTTACTAGACAAAACTCTATCATGAAGTCCCTCCTCTTTATATCGACTTAATCGCCGAGACCGATGGCGAGCGGGTCATTAGTTAATAGCGCTATTAGGTTTAACAAACCTCACACCGTGTCATTCGAACGGGCGTGTACTAATGGACTATGGCAAACAATGATGATAGACACTGATGCAGGGCACAACTTATATTTCGTTAGTAGTCGATATGGTATGGTCTAGTGGTTCACAGGGGAAGCCCCCCACTGATTATGGTTATGGTTTGGGAAACAAAAGAACTGATTACTCGTGGTACACGAAACAACTTATGATTTCAAAACCAACTGGTAAAACTAATCAACCAACTGTGAACTCGCTCAACATTGTTGTTGACTCGTTGTTACATGCCTTGTAGGTCTTTAGGTACTTCTGGAGCTTGCATGGGGAGGCGTGATCGTTGTGGGATACGGACTGTTATGTCCTATGCTTAACATTTGAACTTTAAACTATGTTTTGGTTATTTAAACATTGCTATGCTTCCGCTGATTTTCTTAAACATGTTTGGTTTATTTTGAAACACCAATTATATTGGGTTTGGTTTTATTTACTTAATTGTATTGTTCAATATGATTGGTGGCTTGATCCTGGTCAGTTACGCCTCCAAGCGGTGATACTTCGCATGTGGATTTTTGGGGGTGTGACAGATTGGTATCAGAGCCATTTGTTATAGTGAACTTGGTTTTAATAAGGGGAAAAAGTTTTTGTTAAAACCAGACTATAACATGTACAGTGCTCAACGATCCACAACGACGCCTCGCTCCACGTGCAAGACTCAACATTCTAGGTGGTATGGTTTATGTTTGTATTGTCTACTTGCTAGTTACATAGAACTTTGCTCATGGCATGCTTAGATGAACGTAATAAGTGTGGTTTGAAAACACATGTGTACTTACTCTCTTCTGTCATCGCACTTTCGCGATCATCTCTCACTCATGTTTCCCTTGATATTAAGATCATGAGTGGACGCGTTAACCTGACTCAAGCCCAGCTAACGGCTCTAATCAATGAACAAGTTACTGCAGCACTCGCAGCCGCTCAGGCAGGAGGTATAACCTGCCATTGCAACTTACTCTAGGATCTTTAGATCCTACTCTCGTGAATCAACACTTATGTTTAACTTTGTCTTTTCTTTCACACACGACAGGTCAACATGCTCAACCTCCTGCATGTACCTTCAAAACTTTTATTGACTGTCGACCTACTACTTTCAGTGGCACAGAAGGAGCGGTAGGCCTCCTCCATTGGTTCGAGAAGCTCGAGTCTGTTTTCGAGATGTGTGAATGCCCTGAGGCACGTAGGGTGAAGTATGCTACTGGTACTCTTGAAGGTGTAGCGCTCACGTGGTGGAACGCTCAGGTTCAAATGCTGGGGATTGTTGCTGCTAACGCTACCCCATGGAATGATTTCAAGGAATTGATCAAGGAAGAGTATTGTAGTCGTGACGACATCTAGAAGTTAGAGGTGGAGTTCTTCAACTTAAAGATGACGGGGTCAGAAATCGAAGCATATACGAAAAGGTCTAATGAGCTGGCAATTTTGTGTCCTACTATGGTGGATCCTACCATCAAGCGAATCGAGCTGTATCTCAAGGGTCTTGTGCCAGAAATTCAGAGTCATGTGACAGCGGCAAATCTTGGCACCATCCAGCAAGTCACTCGACTTGCTCATCGTCTCACTGATCAGGCGGTGGAACAGAACAAACTGCCCAAGCGTATTGGTACTACTGCTACAGTCACTACTTCCGATGCCCTCAGCGACAACAAGCGCAAATGGGATGGAGTCTCCAGCAAGGGTTCAACATCGGCACAGTCTCAGTCTCAGCAGCGAAAGACTAACGACTACCAGAGTCCTGGTCAGCAATCGTCTGGTTGTCAAGGGCAGGGTGGATACAGGGGAAACCACCCCAAGTGCAACTAATGCAACAGGCATCACAGTGGGCAATGCAACAAGGGCCGTTGCCTGAGGTGTAACAAGTTTGGTCATGAAGCCAAGGATTGCAGGAGCGCGCGACCTGCGAATCAGAATCGTCAACAGCAACAACAAGTTCCACAGAATCAGCCGCAACAACAGTATGGTAATAGGGGATGCTTTCAGTGTGGTGCTGAAGGTCACTTCAAAAGAAACTGTCCTCAGTTGAACCAGAACCAGAATAACAACAATCAGGGAAACAACGGGAACAACAACGGAAATAACAACGGGGGAAACAATGGGAACAATGGCGCCCGGGGCCGTGCGTTCGTGATTGGTCAGGGTGATGCTAGGAATGATCCCAACGTCGTGATGGGTAAGTTTCTACTGGATGACTTTTATGTTAATGTTTTATTTGATTCGGGTGCCGATACCAGTTATGTGTCTCTAAAAGTTAGTCAAATGTTAAAGCGTGTCCCAACACTTTTAAACACCAAGCACATGGTAGAGCTAGCAAATGGTAAAAGTTTAGAGGCCACACACGTAGTTAAGGGTTGTAATCTCGTCTTAGCTTGTCAGACCTTCTCTATCGACCTCATTCCTATTGTATTGGGTAGTTTCGACATTGTTATTGGGATGGATTGGTTATCGCAACATCGAGCAGAGATCCTTTGCAAAGAGAAGATCGTCCGCATTCCTCGTACAAATGGAGAATCTTTAGTGATTCATGGCGACAAGAGTGGTGCCGTGGTGGGCATCATTTCTTTTCTTAAGGCCCAGAAGTGTTTGCGAAAGGGCCACACTGCTATTCTAGCCCTCGTTACTGACACCTCGAAAAAAGAAAAGAAGATAGAAGATATTCCGGTTGTGCGTGATTTTCCTGATGTGTTCCCTGAAGAATTACCTGGTTTACCGCCCCACCGTCAGGTTGAATTTCAAATTGAGCTAGCTCCTGGAGCATCGCCTATAGCTCGTGCACCTTATCGTTTAGCTCCATCAGAACTTGAAGAACTGTCCACGCAACTACAAGAGCTCTTGGATAAGGGTTTTATTCGTCCTAGCTCTTCGCCTTGGGGAGCTCCAATATTATTTGTGAAGAAGAAAGACGGTACCTTCAGAATGTGTATCGACTGCCGCGAACTCAACAAGGTGAGTGTGAAGAACCGTTATCCACTCCCACGCATTGATGACTTGTTCGATCAGCTGCAAGGGTCGAGCTACTACTCAAAGATTGACCTAAGGTCAGGCTACCATCAACTGAGAGTCCGAGACGAGGATATCTCTAAGACAGCGTTCAGGACTCGTTATGGGCATTACGTGTTCCTAGTTATGCCTTTTGGGTTGACGAACGCACCTGCAGTCTTCATGGATCTTATGAACAGAGTGTGCAAGCCTTACCTGGACAAGTTTGTGATTGTTTTCATCGACGACATCCTGATTTATTCCAAGAGTCAGGAGGAACACGAGCACCATCTACGGCTTATTCTGGAACTCCTCCGAATAGAACAGTTGTACGCTAAGTTTTCAAAATGCGACTTTTGGCTTCGCGAAGTCCACTTTCTAGGCCATGTGGTCAACAAGGATGGGATTCATGTTGATCCATACAAGGTAGACTCGATTAAGAACTGGCCTGCACCCCGTACACCAACAGAAATCCGCCAATTCTTGGGTTTGGCAGGCTATTACAGAAGGTTCATCAAGGATTTCTCCAAGATTGCGCAACCTCTCACTTCTCTAACTCAGAAAGGCATCACCTACCATTGGGGCGATGCCCAGGAGTCAGCGTTTCGGTATTTAATGGAAAGACTATACAGCGCACCTATTCTCTTATTGCCAGAGGGCACAGACGATTTTGTGGTTTATTGTGACGCGTCAATTCAGGGTCTGGGTTGTGTATTGATGCAACGGGATAAAGTCATCGCTTATGCATCGCGCCAACTCAAAATTCACGAAAGGAATTACACTACACACGATCTGGAGCTGGGAGCTGTTGTTTTCGCGCTTAAGATATGGAGACATTACCTGTACGGTACCAAGTGCACCATTTACACCGATCACAGGAGTCTCGAGCATATTTTCCAACAGAAGGAATTAAACATGCGACAACGTCGATGGGTCGAGTTATTGAATGATTACGAATGTGCGATCAAGTACCATCCAGGCAAAGCCAATATGGTGGCCGATGCCCTCAGTCGAAAGGATACTACACCTAAACGCGTGCGTGCGTTACAACTCACCATCCAATCTAGCCTTCCTGCTCAGATACGAGAAGCTCAGGTTGAAGCATTGAAACCAGAAAACCTCAAGGCTGAGGCCCTACGCGGATCAAGGAAACGGTTAGAACAAAGGGAAGATGGCGCTTACTATGTAACGGGGCGTATTTGGGTCCCACTTTATGGAAACTTACACGAGCTAGTGATGGATGAAGCACATAAGTCTCGCTACTCGGTACATCCTGGTTCGGATAAGATGTACCACGACTTAAAGACTACATACTGGTGGCCTAGCATGAAGGCCCACATAGCAACCTACGTTGGCAAATGTTTGACTTGTGCGAGAGTCAAAACTGAGTACCAGAAACCATCAGGCCTACTTCAACAACCAAATATACCACAATGGAAATGGGAGCAAATTTCCATGGATTTCGTTACTGGCCTGCCTAGATCTCAACGCGGAAACGACACCATTAGGGTGATAGTGGATCGATTGACTAAGTCCGCACACTTCTTGGCTATCAAAGAAACAGACAAGTTCTCTACTTTAGCAGACATCTACTTAAAGGAAGTGGTTTCGAGGCACGAGGTGCCAACCTCCATTATTTCCGATCGTGATGCACGTTTTACTTCGGAACTGTGGCAAGCAATGCACAAGTCCTTTGACTCACGTTTAGACATGAGCACCGCTTATCATCCACAGACGGATGGACAGTCTGAACGCACCATCCAAACCCTTGAAGACATGCTTAGGGCATGTGTGATTGATTTTGGCAACGGCTGGGAAAAAACATCTACCGTTAGTGGAATTCTCGTATAATAACAGTTACCACACCAGTATTCAGGCCGCTCCATTTGAGGCATTGTATGGGCGTAAATGCTGATCACCTCTTTGTTGGGCAGAGGTGGGTGATAGTCAGATCACGGGTCCAGAACTTGTAGTAGACACAACGGAAAGGATTGCACAGATACAACAACGTATGGCGGCAGCTCGTGACCGTCAGAAAAACTACGCTGATAAGCGCAGGAAACCACTCGAGTTCCAGGTTGGGGATCGAGTGCTACTCAAAGTCTCACCTTGGAAAGGTGTTGTTCGTTTTGGCAAACGAGGCAAACTCACCCACGATATGTTGGACCTTTTGAAATCATAGAGAAAATAGGCAAAGTGGCCTACAAACTGAATCTACCCGCAGAACTCAGTGGAGTTCACAACGTTTTTCACGTGTCAAATCTGAAGAAGTGTCTGTCGGATGAGACCCTCGTAGTTCCTTTGAAGGAGCTCACTATTGACGATCAGTTACGATTCGTTGAGGAACCAGTTGAAATCACAGATCGAGACGTTAAGGTTCTCAAGCGCACCAGAATACCTCTTGTTCGGGCTCGTTGGAACTCCCGTCGTGGCCCAGAGTTTACCCGGGAACGAGAAGATCAAATGAAACTCAAATATCCCCAGTTGTTCGGAAACAGTGCAACCACTTCTGAGGCTGAAGCTACTGCGGAATTTCGGGACGAAATTCCAAACCAACAGGGGGATGATGTGACACCCAGGAAAACCGCGAAACAACGCAACACAACTAGCTTCCTCAGTAACCACGTGCTAAATGTCGGGATGAAATTTCTTTCAAGTTGGGGATAATGTGACAACCCGAGTTTTTAAGGTCTCTATTCGACTTAATTTATCTGATATGCAATATACGTGTTGTTTATAGATTCGTAATGTGTGTTATATGTGTGCATGTATTGATATATGTTGGTATGGATAATATGAATAATATGTTTTATTTAATGTAAGTGGAACCTTTCCAAACACCCCCCCTACGAAATAACCCTCTAGCCGAAAACCCACCCCCCAACGAAATCACCCCAAGTGTTTTCGTCAGGAAGTGGGCCGGCGAAAACGGAAAAAGGGCTTCGGCCCAGTAGCGAGCAACTATAAGGTTTTGATAATAAGCTTTACGTTAGAGTTTTTATCCGAAAACCCTAGTCACCTCCCTCCCTACGACCGCAACCTTGAGACCCTTGAAGCCTCTCACTTTGTCTGGTTCATTGCTTCTCCTGTTCGGGTTAGTTATCAATTATTGATAGTTATTTAATGGAAGTCATTATGGATTATTGGTGTGATATCATGAGTTAACTGTTATGTAGAATAATGGTAGATTGAATAGATAGATGTGATAGGAATTCCTATAATCTAGTGTAAAATCGGTTGTGTTGTGCATATGATTTATGTTTGATATTGTTGATCTGATATGTCTAGCAGATTAGGGTTTATGTTAAAAGATATGACGAAAACTTGATGATCACAACAACTTGCTGATGATTAATGATTGAATAATAATTGAATGATAATCATGATTGTATAGTGATTTGGTAATTCATATGATTACATAGTTTGGTCCGATTGAATGATTGTTAGACGATGCGTTAGGGTTTTGGAATACGTAACTGTTGTTGATGATGATGTTGTAACCAACGAAAACACAGGGACCGACGAAATCAAAAGGACCAGACGAAAACACTTGGTTTTTCGTCAAGACCTAAGCTCGACGAAATCACTTGGGATTTCGTCGCCTGAGTGATTTCGCCAAAAGCGATTTCGTCCCAAGAGATTTCGCCCACAAGTGTTTTCGCCATACATATGATTTCGTCTAGTGTGTGACAACAGAAACCTTGTTTAGTCTGTTAACTGAGTTAAGTTTGTTAACTCTGTTAACCTTATTAACTTTGTTAAATTGTGTAACTCTGTTAAGCATGTAACTCTAATGGGTTGTTAACTTTGTTAGATAATTAACTCTGTTAGTTTATTATTCCTGTTATGTATGTTAATCCTGTCAAGTATGCTATGAATAACCATGTTAGTGCAAACTGTGAAGGACATTTATATGAAGCATGAATTGCATGGCTTCGATTAACTGCTTATGTGATACGCGCTAATTGCTTAGGCACACTCTGTGACATTGATTGTATGTGAAACTCTACGAACATGTACTGATTGTGTATACGTGCATAACTATAGGAATTGACTGATTACTTGTGAGCGCATAGTTTAACATACCGAGCAAACCAAGGTGAGTTCACACTTTCTACAAGGCATGGGATTCCCAAGGGTTGGGAATGGGTTAATAAACTAAAACGGAACTCTACATATCCTCCTTGGGTAGGATATGTACGGCCATCCTCCTTGGGTAGGATGCCACTATAACTCCTGCGTATTCTCCTTGGGTAGAACTACGTACGTTCGTCCTCCTTGGGTAGGACAACAACCTTAACTTACTAGACAAAACTCTATCATGAAGTCCTTCCTCTTTATATCGACTTAATCGCCGAGGCCGATGGCGAGCGAGTCATTAGTTAATAGCGCTATTAGGTTTAACAAACCTCACACCGTGTCGTTCGGACGGGCGTGTACTAATGGACTATGGCAAACTGTCAGTGATGATAGACACTGATGCAGGGCACAACTTATATTTCGTTAGTAGTCGATATGGTATGGTCTAGTGATTTACAAGGGAAGCCCCCCACTGATTATGGTTATGGTTTGGGAAACAAAAGAACTGATTACTCGTGGTACACGAAACAACTTATGATTTCAAAACCAACTGGTAAAACTAATCAACCAACTGTGAACTCGCTCAACATTGTTGTTGACTCGTTGTTACATGTCTTGCAGGTCGTTAGGTACTTCTGGAGCTTGCATGGGGAGGCGTGATCGTTGTGGGATATGGACTGTTATGTCCTATGCTTAACATTTGAACTTTAAACTATGTTTTGGTTATTTAAACATTGCTATGCTTCCGCTGATTTTCTTAAACATGTTTGGTTTATTTTGAAACACCAATTATATTGGGTTTGGTTTTATTTACTTAATTGTATTGTTCAATATGATTGGTGGCTTGATCCTGGTCACTCACGCCTCCAAGCGGTGATACTCCGCATGTGGATTTTTGGGGGTGTGACATGGTGTTTGGGTTTAGGAGTGTATGTGAGAGGAAAAGTCAATAAGGTGCTGTTTTTTTTTTCTGCAGGAAAAGGTCTGCAGTCTGCGGACCACATCTGCAGACATCTGTAGGAGAAGAGGTGGACCAAATGTCTGCAGTCTGCAAGGAGAAGAGGGTTTGTTTTTTTTCTATAAAAACCCTTCTCTTCTCTTCTCACACACAAACACACACAGACCACTACTCTCTCTCTGGCTTGAACTCTCTCTCTACAATCTGTCACCACCACCGCCCATAGCACCACCACCACCGCCCATAGCACCACCACCACCGCACCACCTCCGCCATAGCACCACCGCCATCATCTACCGCCAAGAACAACCACAACCACCCACCCCCGTCTGCCTTCATCTACCACCACATCCACAACCACCCACGGTTTGGGGGGTTTTGTTCTACTGTCTCCGATGATGATAGTGGTGGACGGTGTAGCAGCGATGATGATGGTGGTGGTGATGTATCAGGTGGCGGTGGTGGTGGGCTTATGCAGGTGGGAAAGGTGCGATGGTGGGATGGGGTGCGACGGTGGGAGAGGTGCGACGGTGGGATGGTGGCAGCAGGTGGGAGGGTGGCAGCGGGTGGGAGGGTGTGATGGTGGCAGCAGGTGAGGTGAGGAGAAGGGGTCTGTGATGTGAAGAGGAGTGTTTAGAAGAGGTGAGAAGACATGGGTTGATGTCTGCGTGGGGAAGAGGTCTCGCAGACGTTTTCTAATGAAAGGTCTGCGAGAAAACAAATAAGCTGCAGGACCCAAAGGTCTGTGCGTGTCTGCGCGACGCAGACATAAGTGGCGAGAAGTGCTTCTGGCCAAAAAACAAACATCACCTAAGTCACTCCATTTTGAGTTATATTAACTTTTTTTCAAAAAGTCATAAGGAATTTGAAAAAGATAAGCCACACACCCCCTTAATTTAATTTATTTAATTAAATGTACTTTTAATTATTTTTAATTTAATGTAATGTTTTTTTGATTTATTGTATTTTTATTTTTTTAAAAATATGTCTTATTTATTAGTTAATGCTAATTTATAAAAAAAGAAAAAGAAATAGTTTACTTATACCCAAGAAAGGTGATCACCTTATGTTTTTTGGAAAGTGAAGACTTAAAGAGAGTTGTTGACATGGTAACAGATGATTGGGTAGGGTGTGCACGTTTGGTTTGGTTCGGTTATTAGCATTATCCGTAACCGTAATCGAAGTCATCGGTTAATCGGTTTGGTTAATTCGCTTAATTTGTTGGTTTTCGTTCGGTTAATTTTCGGTTATTAACCAATTCAAGCAAAGGCTAATTTTTTTGTTTAGAAATACATGTAATGGAGATATAAATACATGAAATGGATGTATAAATAAATGAAATAGAGGTATAAATACATGAATAGATGTTTAAATAAATAAATTGAAGGTATAAATAAATGAAATAAAGGCATAAATAAATGAAATAGAGGTATTATTACATGAAATGATAGTATAAAACATGAAATACATGAAATAGAGGTATAAAAGCTAGAAATATATATAAAAAATAAATGATGCGGTTCGGTTCAGTCAATTTCGGTTAACCGATGGTAAAAAAAAGATATCCGTTAACCGACTTTCAGTTAACTCGGTTTCAGTTAATTTCGGTTCGATTTTGTCAGTGTTCGGTTCAGTTTTCGTTAAAGGTTCAGATATTGGGTGAGTGAAAAGTTTATCCGAAAAAAACACAATAAAAATTAAAGGATTGTGGAATCCACGTGGCATCACCTATTTGTGGCACCGGCGCACCGCCTAAAGCAGCCAATCCGAAATAGCAACTGTACATCTCCTTTTAAACGAAATATCATCCAAGTAGTCCAAACACCAAACCGATCATATGGTTGTTTTCTTTAAATTGTTATAAAAGGCTCATCAGTCTGGAAATATCTTCAATAGTCCAAGCTGTCGACAATGTCAACCTCTTCCGGCAAAAGCGTTCCTCCTGAGATCACCCAAGCAATACTCCGCCGCTTACCGGTGAAATCTCTGGGCCGCTTCAAGTCCGTTTCAAAGACATGGAACTCACTCATTTCCGATCCCCATTTCATCAAAACCCACCTCCGTCAAACCAGAAAGTTGATTGTCGGTTCCGGTACATCTCTCTACTCTATCGATATGAACCAACTCCTCCCATATCTCAACATCAACACCAATGACATTCCCGTCACCGGAAAAGTACTAAACTTCCGGTCACCTCCGATCCAGTGGGTAGAGATCTTGGGAACCTGCATGGGGCTCGTTTTAGCAAGAGACGACGATGATACGATTTTCTTGATGAATCCGACCACACAAGTCCTATGGAAACTCCCCGTTTCCCCTTTTGCACTCCCAGTTGAAGATGATAAGTTTTTGGGTAAGTGGCGTGCTAAGTTTTTTGTCAGGTATGGATTCGGTTATGATTCAGCCAATGATGATTTTAAAGTAGTTTCTATCTCGTTTTGGAACCCCGAAAGCGGGCTTGATCCCGAATGCACGGATACGTTTGTACGCGTTTATAGCTTGCGTAACAATTCCTGGAGTAAATTGCCTAATTCTCGTTACGATCACGGCACCTTTTACGCGGTCAGTGGGGCTCTCGTCAACCAGAATTATCACTGGTTGGTAAGCCGATCGACCATAGTTGGGTTTAGTTTCACTGAAGAAGAATTCAGTGAAATCAGATTGCCCGGTTCGATTGAGAAAGCCGGGTTTTTTGACGTGGTGGATATGAATGGGAAGCTTGGTGTTTTTGTGGGTGTTGTTGAAGTGGGTTTTGAATTATGGGTGATGGAGGAGTATGGTGTTTCTGAGTCTTGGAGATGCATGGTTAGTTACAACGGATTCGGAAGTCCTGTTAGGCCAGTGTGTTTGGTCGAAGGAAGCAATCGGGATATTGTGTTTGAAGATCTTGGTAGAGTTCTTGTCTATAATATAGATCAAAGAAGATGCAGAAACGTGCGGATGGTCGGTGGTCCAAGGCGATTACCTGTTGGATTGGGAGGTACGTGTTATGTTGAAACTCTTGAATCACCTAAGCCTCCCCATGCCTTATCGTCTAGGGACATTGGTGCGTTTTCAAATCTTTGCAAGTCCAAGTTGACCGGGTGGTATTTAGGAGCAAAGAAATTGCTATCCAAAGAATAGACTTAAGTGCATCATAACAACTTCACCTTTAAATCTATCTAGTAACTACTTTATTATATTATTATGTTAACAACTATATATGTAAGCCAGTGTATTGGAATTTTGTGATGGAACCGCACTGACTGCGTTTGGTGTAGGGATGACAATGTGCGATTTTGAGACGGGATATGGTATTTTAAGTTTTTGACTCGGTTGTAAAAGGCATATAATTATATTAGTATATTTCTACTATAAACTTGATTACGATTTCGATGCTTATCTCTAAAATTATAGTTATGGTTTATTTTGTACACACATTATATAATTATTTATCATCAGTTCATCACCATGCTGGTGACTCTCCTTTATATCAAGACCTTCCTATCAACCCATATACGTACACGTTAGGAATGACTTGCGTCTTGTGAGATTTGGGGTGTCCAGGTGGGTTGGTTTGGGAACAACATGTTAATTTTCATGAATGATCTTTGGCAACCGCAACCCTTATTTAGGCTAGAAAACTTGCATTTTTTAATGGGTGTGTCTATTTACTTTGGATTGTGGCTTTACTCATTACTGGCTTGAGGAGACAGTGGGTGTAAGTGGTTGGTAGTGCTTTGCATTTGTTTTCCTACTCCTAGATTTTCTGTCTACATTTGGATAGACTTGATAACAAAAAACATGTAATAGACTTAGTTACATAAACGTTGTCACAAAAAATGTTGTTTTCAGTAGTAAAGAATTGGTTACATAAAATTTGTGCAAGTAAATCATGTAAGGTACAAAAAAATAAGCGACGTGTGTTTTGCACTAGACAGCAGTCATATATATTGTTGTCATGATCATAGTTACCTAATTCGTGGTTCGCTCCGGTACGGGTACATGGTTCGGGTACGCGATTCGCTAGTGGTGACGTTTTCGGTACGAAGGGGGGTAGGTTCATTTCGGTACGAACCGGTACAACGTACCATAGAGTTCGGTTCGTTGTACACAAATTAAAACATAAATTCCAAAATTCAAATTATCAAACATAAATATAAACATTGAAGGTTAAAGATAAAAATGGAAATTGAATAGGAGTAGAAATTGATGATGTAATTTGGTTAAATGTTATGTATATATATAATGTTAATTTATACTTTTTATGTATATGTATAGATAAGTTTATAAGTTTAAGGACCAAATGTAAACTAGTGAAGATAGAGGGGGTTAAATGTTTAAGTACACAAACTAGTTTTACACTTTTTATGTAGAAAAAAACAAGTTTTAGTGTTTAAATGTAAACTAGTAAAAATAGAGGGGTTAAATGTTGAAATAACTAAACTTATTTAAACCAAAAAACCCTAAAACACACCCATACGCTACGCAGCCGCTCTTCTTCTTCCCCCTTCTTTCTTCACCTTCTTCCTGGACACATTGTTTAAACTAACTCAGCATGTTCCCGCCTAAAATTAGCCATGTATCGTTGTACCAAAACGATTTAGAACACCGTACCAGTTGAATCGAAACATGGTACCAATTCAATTCGGATCGCAAAATAACAAGAAGCGGATCGCTGTACCCAACCGATTTGGAACTTCGAACCAGTTCAATCTGAAACGCCGTACCACATCGTTCCGGTACGACTGCGAATTGCGATTGGGTACACCACGATCCAATACGTGGATCGTGGCAAACCCAGCGATTTAGGTAACTATGGTCATGATGAATGTTGAAGAGATCTCTTGTTCTTTGTGGGTTCATTGTTGGTGTCTGAGAAAACAGGGAAAATGTAGTTTCGGTGAAGACTTGTGGTGCAATTAGGCCTGAGAAGTCTAATAGGGCATTCGGTTTTGGTCGGTTCCGGTCTAAATGTGTCCTGTGGGAAACTATTTCTTTTGGAACTTCTATTTTCATGGTAAAAGCATAGATTTATGATATGTTTTCTGATGATCAATATTGCAGCAAATTAGTGTATTAAAATAGCAGCCCAGCCAGATTTTTAAAATCATTGTCTGGCTTGTGAGAGCTGACACGTGAAACCCAGACCAACCCCTTCTTTCTAGTCCAGTTGTCGGTTATAATATTTACACTTCCACGCTTCCGGTTCGGTTTAGGTTGGTCTGGTACTGGCCAGTTTGGTATGTACCTGGTGAGCGTAGTCTTTTTGAATAAAATATACACGTTAACTTGAAATTTACTTACGCGTCCACCTGCATGTTTGTTTGAATAGAAAATGAGGTCGATAAAGTCAATCACTCAAATTAATCTATATGGGCAACTAAAGACATCAAAACCATGCCACATATGGTTGGTTGGTGGAGTGTGGGAGACACTTTTAAGTGTAATATTCTGGGTTTTTTGAGCAGGTCTACAAGTGTTACTCTGTTTCTTTCACTGCCTTTTGTCGTCGTAAGAGTACCAATTCCTCTTTCCTTTAACCTGGGAGGACAAAGGTATAGAATTTTGTAACTGAATGCCATAAGGGTGTGAATATGTTCTGGCAACAGTGATTTTTAAAACATACGGGTGATTACATAGCATGGAAAGCAATTTGCAACTATAAAAGGCCTAGTGGTGTAGTGGTTCTCCAACGCTATGCTCATTAATTAACCGAACTTTCGTTCTAGTTCCATCCGTTTTTTCCCTTTTTATTAGAGTTAACTTCTATTTTGCTCCCAGTGATTTGGTCATTTTAACGGTTTGCTCCAATAGTTTAAAAGTAACCATTTTCCTCCCTAATTTTTCTAACTTATCGTCATTTTCAGTGGCGGACCTAGGAATTTTTTCGCGGGGGTGCGGAATATTTTTAAAGATTTCAGGCCCGTAGGTATATAAAAAATTCGGTTCATATCGGGTCGGGTCATGTAAAATAAAAGAACATCAAGCTAAAGTTTATATAATCATCAAAAACATGTCAAACGTCGTTACAAACATATTTAAAATGCTGCCCTACGGGTTTTCATTTTTTAAAATCTATCTAAAACTTTTAGAGCTACTTTTCTAAGCAAATCTTTCTCTATATAATATATACAACTAATTTTCAACACTAACTAACCATTTAAACACACTAAACTTTAACTAAAACAACAAAATCAGCCAACTAAAGTTTCAAAAAACAACAAAACAACTAAAATTTCAACCTCTTTAACAATTTTATTTCTCCTAAAAATCCAAATAAAACAAGAAAACAACAAAATAATCGAACCATACCCGGAAAAAGTGATGAAGATGTTGGTTTCATGAGTTTGGTGGCCGGAATTGCGGTGGGTTGGGTTATTATATTTAGTTCAAGTTAGATTATTAGATTGGGTTAGGCTTGGATTATGGTGTGTTTTATGGGTTAAAGGTTAAGAGAGTTAATTAGTTAAGTGGAAAGTTAATTAGGTTGTATTCTATTTTTACAAAATCAGTGTTTACATAAAAAAAGTTTATAAATTCATAAGATTTTTTTCCTAAGGAGGGCGGTCAAAAATTTCCAAGGGGTGCGGATAAAAATTTTCAAGGGGTGCGGTCGGGATTTTATCAGGAATTTAACACTAAATTTTCTTTTTTTAAGGGGTGCGCCCGCCCACCTTAATTTATATGTGGGTACGCCCCTGGTCATTTTGCTTCCCGCCTCTAACTCCATCCAAAAATTCCATTAACTAGAAGGGTATTTTGGTAATTTTATAGATAAAAGCGAGGACATGTAAGTCTTTTCAACTAAATAAACCTATAATTTGTTTATTTACATGTATATAAGTAATTCTTTTCTGATCTCTCATCTTTCCAACCACTCTTTCTACCGGCCACCACCATCCACAACCATCCACCACCACCTGCCGACCTTGACTACCGCGACTTTTAACTAAACGTTTTAATTGAGTTAGAGACAGGGAGTAAACTACCGAAATACCCCTACTTTTAATTGAACGTTTTAACTGAGTTAGAGTCAGGGAGCAAATTGGCGACAAACTTGAAAGATCAGGGAGGAAAATGACTATTTTTAAACTATTGGAGCAAAACCATTAAAATGACCAAACCTAACATTTATAATGTGTCGTGTTTATAGTAAATAGATATGACTTATTTTTTTTTAAATAAGGCATAAATAATCAGTTAAAAGATATTGAATTTACAAAATAAACAAAAATTACTTCTCCATCAAATTACAACTTTAAACATATTACTTATTTACCAATGATTTCCAAATTTAATTAAGATTTCATTTCTGATTTTTTTCATCAAATTATACCTAATATAATAACACTAATTATAATCTATTTCTTAAAATGTATTACTTAGTATATAATGAACTTCAAAACATTTTATACATATTGATTGAAGAGAACACAACCTTTATAAGTTTATTTTAGAGTTAAATGCCATTTTAGTCCCTGTGGTTTGGGTTATTTTGCCAGTTTAGTCTAAAGGTTTCATTTTTCTCATGTGGATCCAAAAAGGTTTCACCGTTGCCATTTTAGTCCACTGGGTTAACTTCATCCATTTTTTATGTTAACCAGAAGAGCAATTCGACCATTTTATATGTAATTCTGTTAACTAGAAAGGCAATTCGACCATATAAAATGACCGAATCGCTCTTCTCGTTAACATTGTTGGGATCTAGGGGCCATTATGATTGTGTTTGTTTGCATAAAACGAATGAGTGCAGCGGAAATGAGTAGCAAACTTTGTAAACATAATCAAAGGAAAGTATAGATTGATAAACAATTGCTATTTTCATTGAGTGAAAAGATTTACAATAGAAAGCAAATGATTACAGCAAGCTTACAATCTAAACTCCCCCTCAGCCTGATACACCAGAGTTGGTTGCACAAGATGAAAGGATTGAATTGAGGAGGTGAACTCACTCAAAACGAATCAAGTATAACAGCACAGAATACTGTCATATTTATAGGCAAACCAAACTACTGATCTACCTCAGCTGACGTCACCATGATAGTGACATCTAACGACCTAACAAACTACAAATACTGTTCTATACAAACTACTGACATGCAACATCTGATAATCAGTAAAATGCAAAGCTAAGGAAAACTACTGCTTCACGTTCCACTATTGTAGCCTGAGCACAGATGTTGAATCTTCAGTGCATTCTTCAAAGGTGATCAGTCTTTGAGAGAGTAGTGCTTGAGTCTTCAGCAGTGCTTAGGAAACAGCAGTAGATAGAGCATCAGTGTTTGTCTTCAGCAGTCGTTGGATAATCATCAGAGTTTGGTTTATCAGTTGTTGTAGTTGAGCAACATTTAAGATCCATCAGCTGTTAGATAACCACTGTCAAGGGGAGAGCATAGGATAAACTGCTGCTTATTGATGGTCTACTAATGAGATCCGGTTTTGGCTTTACATTATCTGTTCCTCTGTTAGGGTTCAAGCCCAACAATCTCCCCCTGGAACAGATAATGCCAAAACCCTTCCTTATTCAGGACCTTTATTACTCATCAAGAGTGCCTTAGCTTGTTCTTTGAATACAGCTTCAAATTCCTTTGCACTCTGGTCATCCTCATCCCTGCACAGTGAAAGTTCAAGGAGATCCTGCAAATCTTCAACACTTAGGCCAAGTGCTTCTTTCCTTGATATATACTTCACCTCACCATTGGCTCTGACCAAGGTCAATACGTGGGTCTTTTGATCAGACATCCACTTTAGTATTTTTAAGCCTAATGGGTTTCTTGGGAGAGATTTATTTTCAGATGAGTTGAGGGATGATGGCCTTGAAAACACATGCAAACTTTCAGACATTCTTTTGAAAGCTTCTTCAATGACTTTGTTTGCTGCAGCTATGTCTTCTGCAGTTTCTTGTCCAGTAAGCTCTTGTTTTTCCTTTTCTATCATGCCTGTTGCAGTGTTTGGGGATGCAGGACTGTTTAATACCTTCTTAAAAAGGTTTTGAATTCTTGCTGAGCTATCTTCTTTTAGACCCATTTTCATGATGGTGTCTTTGAGATACTCTGCTTCCTTTTCTTTGACCTCCTTGTCAGACAGCTGTTTACCTTCTTCTTGGTTTGTCACTAGAGTAAGGTTGTCTGCTGATTTTAGCATTGTTTTGAGGCTTTCAATTTGTTGTTCCAGCTTCACCATTTGTTCTCTCTTTTTCCTTTTCTTCAGCCTCTCATAGGCTTCATCAGTTTGCTGCCTAGACCATTTTGATATGGCTTCAGCAGTGTCCACCTTAGCATCCACTAGCTCCTTTTTCTTTCCTTTATATTCAGCAGTGAGGTCAGCAATGAGCTTTTTGTATTTACTCCAGTTTGGAGCATTTTTCTTCTTTGAAGGATCATTCTTGATTTTTTGGATCCTTTCAGCCTCATGCTTTAAAGCTACTAAAGGCCATTCTTTAAACTAGGATTCTTCAGCAGGATAGAACTTTTCTTTAATGATGAAGGCTAGAATTTGTTCTCTTAACTTCTTCTTTTGACCAGCCTTTTCCTTTTCTAGCTCTTGTGCAAATTCTTCCATCTGCTTTACCTTTGTAAGGTAGAACTCCAGTCTTTTAGCAATGCCTATTTCGCTTAGCTTTCTTTTTCACTGTCAACCTTGGCTTTTACTTTAGCTTGCCTTGCCTTGCCTTTATCTTGAGATAATCATTAATATCTTCTGGTGCTATGTAGCCTATGAGTGAAGAGAATTTTCTTTTTGAGGGATCTTCTTCTGTATAAAATTGCCTCATCTCATTTTTAATGGCTTCAAGTTCCAGTGGATACTGTGCAGCATTTGGATCATGTATCCCTTCATTGCCAATGATTGGCTTTCTTTTTCTGCTAAAGAGCTTAGGTTGAGATATAGGAAAGGATAGAGCAGTGGTGGATGGCTAACTAACAACTGTTGAAACAACTGGTATCTCAACTACTGTTGTCATTACAACTGCTGATGTGTCAGCAGATGTCTTCTGCTTTTGAGCAGGGGTTATTGTGGCAGTTGTTTGGGTGGTGATCAGTGGTTGACAAGCAGTAGTTGAAACAACTTGTGTTTCAACCACTGTTGCCATTACAACAGATGTTGTAGCATCTGTTGTCTTCTGCCTTTTAGCAGGGGGTGATGATGGTTTGGTGGTTTTTGATTTTGATGGTGGTTGTTGTGTTATGGACACAGGTGGTGGTGGTGGAACAGTAGTTGTGGTGGTGTGTGTTGGTGGTGTGTGTGTTGATGAGATGGCAGCTGTTTGGCTACTGACAACAGTTTTTGTAACTGCTGTTGTATCAGCTGTTTGAGTTGAAGTTTTTGAGGTTTTTGGTTTCTCTGGTTCAATGTACAACCCATCTTCTATACCTTTCTTTTTCAGCTTGGTTTTCTCCTCCTTTTTGGCATTATCTGCCAGGGGTGTATCCATGAAGAAAATGGTAGATGGACCTTTCTCACTTTGAGCATTCTATTGTATGCTAGCCTTTATAGCCTTGATATCAGCTTGAGTGTCCTTGAACCGAGATTCCACCATGTTGGTCAGCATTTGTACTTGATTGGCATGTTTTTTAGCATCAATTTGTTGCTGTTGTTCAAGCATGGGCTGGAAGATATTCCAAAGCTCATTTGCAGCAAATGCTTGTGGAGCAGGTGCTTGAGCAGGAGGAACAGTTGATTGGGCTTTTTGAGCTTCTAGCAGCTGCTGCACCATATCTTTTATCTTGGCAACAGAAGATTCTAGATTTTTAACTCTGGCCGTCAATTCATTGTATTTTGAATCATCACCTGAATTAACAGGATCATCTAAATCCCCACCAGCAGTGGTTGTATCAATGTGTGACTTAGGAGCTGTGGCCCAAAAGTCATCCATTGATGCCCCTTTTTCTTGGTACTAGGGGCTTCTTTCTTCAGCACTCGATAATCCTTTGATGTTACCAGCAGTTATAGATAACTTACTGGTGGTTACCGATGTTGCCATGGAAGAAATTGCCTTCAAGAGAGTCTTAGTAATGTAACAACTGTCCAACTGAAGATCTGTTGATCCATCAGTTGTAGTTGCCGCTCCACTTGAACTACCACCGAGAGTTACTTGTAACTCAGGGGGCGTAACCTCCTCAGCTGTTGTTGGGTTAGCAGAGGCATGAGCATCAGACCCAGTCACTTGTGGAGGTATGCTCTCAGTAATAGGTGACAGAGAGGAACTGGTTTGTGTCTGTGCCATATCAACTGCATGCAACAGGGGTATTATTGATTGTGGTAATATGATTGGTGAGGGTATGGGTGTTGAAAGAGACATGTCCTTGGGATCAGGACTGTGGAAGATGGATCCGAGTGGATACAGAGCTTCATAATTTGGTGTCCCTGTGCTTACAACCTGATCCTTTTGTGAGGATGCAGGAGGAGTTTTAGGCTGGGGTTGAGATCTTTCTTCCATCTGCTGTGAGGAAGTAGCGGCAGTGGTTTCTTGTGACTTTTGTGTTGTCACTGGCATTGACTCTGGGATCTCATCTTCCAGAGTTGCCTTTGGTGTGGGTTTGGTGGGTTTTCTGGATGTTTTTCTTTTGGTCTTTTTGGTGGCAGGTGTTGGTTTCAAAGCAGTGGGTGTGCTACTTTAATCACCTGGAGCAGTGGGCTCAGCAGTGGTTGCTTGAGGATCAGTAGTAGTTTCTAAAACCTGCTGTTGGGATTGAACCCTAACAGAGGAACAAATAATGTAAAGCCAAAACCGGATCCCATCAGTGGACTTCTAATAAGCAGCAGTTTACTCTAATCTCTCCCCTTCACAGTGGTTATCTAACAACTGATAATCTTAAGTGCTGCTCAACTACAACAACTGATAAACCAACCTCTGATGATTACCTAACAACTGCTGAAGACAAACTCTGTTGCTCTATCTACTGCTGTTTCCTAAGTGCTGCTGAAGACTCAAGCACTGCCCTCTCAAAGACTGATCACCTTTGAAGAAAGCATTGAAGACTCAACATCTGTGCTAAGGCTACAACAGTGGAACGTGAAGCAGTAGTTTTCATTTTGTTTTGTATGTTAGTGAATATCAGATGTTACATAACAGTAGTTTGTATAGGACAGTATTTGTAGTTTGTTAGGTCGTTAGATGTCACTATCATGGTGACGTCAGCTGAAGTATATCAGCAGTTTGGTTTGCCTATAAGTATGACAGTACTCTGTACTGTTACACTTGATCGTTTTGAGTGAGTTCTTCTCCTCAATTCATCCTTTCATCTTGTGCAACCAACTCTGGTGTATCAGGCTGAGGGGGAGTTCAGATTGTAAGCTTTTACTGTAATCTTTTGCTTTTATGTAAATCATTTGAATCAATGAAAAGCAATTGTTTATCAATCTATACCTTCCTTTGTTTGTGTTTACAAAGTTTGCTACTCATTTCCGCTGCACTTACTCGTTTTATGCAAACAAACACGAATCATGACAGCCTCAGATCCTAACACCTGCTCAGCCTCCTTTGTTTTTAATTTTTTTGGTGCCATCATTCTTGAAAATGTTTCAATTGTTAAACAGTTTATTTTGAATGAGACACCTTGTTTGGGCAATTCTTCATCTTTCTCAACAAACTTTTGTTCAAAATAGTAGCTTAGAAATCTTGGAAAGAGCAGAAATGCTTTATTATCAATGTTCTTTACCAAATCATCAAATATTTCCTGGGAGTAGTTATAGTTTTTGTCATTTAAAATTGCATACCCCAGGCATTGGATTTTCGTTGGTATCTCATTAAAAGACGTTGTTTTATTAGAAACACACATGAGCAGTGTGTGGAATAAAAATCTGGGTGCAGAAGGGAAGTAACCCTTTTGTAGGGTATCCCTATTTGGTTGTTCTGCATAGCCCCTGTTCATGAAATCCTTTACCAACTCGTCTTTTGTAAATGAGGTTTTTCCATTTAAATCATCGAGTTTAAAGGTTTCAGAGATGGATTTTGGTGAGATGTTTACCTTCTTACCCTGTATCGAGGAGTTGATGGCGGCGATGATATCTCCTTGTTTTTCAAGGGTGGCATTTTTTCAGAACTCTCTCTGGGTATCAAAGTAAATAGGAGCGTCTGCTGTTATCAAAGTTTTGTACTTTGATGCAGAAAGGATGTCAAGGATGGAGTCGAAAGTGTGGTTATCGGTAGGTTTTGTGAGTATACCTACATAGTTGTGTGGAGCTTTGTAATGAATCTCCGGTGTTTCAGCGGCCATTTGAGTGGCATCTGCTGTTGTGGAGGAAGATGATGGTTTTGATTTTGATTTCGATTTTGGTTTCGTCATTTTGGATGAAGAAGATCGAAGAAGTTTTTGGAGTTATGAGAGGGAAACTGCTATGAGAAGAGAACTTTTGGAATTCAATTCGACAGTAAAACCCTGTTTGGATTTAATCAGGGTTTTATTTAGGGAAAAAGTGATTGCTGATGTGGCAGCGGTTATTTTGATCTGAAGGCTAAAAACTGACCACGTGTCAAACATCTGATGGAATGGTAAATAATGGAGGACAGTTGTTTTGACAACTACTGATGGATCAAGTATCAGTAGTTACAACGGTAATAAAATGAAACAGTGGATGTAACAGTGGATGGAACAAAGATTTTAAACATCAGTGTTTTGGAGAACAGAGGTTGACACTTTAGCAGTGGACAGACTTTAGTGAGCAGATGTTAAGGCACAACAGCACTTTAGAAACAACAGTGGTAGAAGATAAAATTGGTTCAAACAACTGATAGTGCAGCAGTATTTCAACTTTTGACAAACAATGTTAGCATGCTTGTTCAGATGTAGAACTTGATTTTGCTTTGTGCAGGCACAGTATCTTATCTAACATCTGTTGAACATTTGAGATGCTATTCTTAACAAAATACATTTTAGATGTAAATTATCAAGATTAAATTGTCAGCGGTTATCTACATGGAATTTTGTTCAATGATTTGCCAAATGTCTATTATTGTAGACAATGGTTTAGCATCCCAGATGATGAAGACATTTCTACCTGAGCTGCTCATTTTGTGTCTAATTACCTGAACTAGAGCAAGAGTATCTCAGTAGTCTAAATCAATTTGCAATCAATTTTTGATCTGTGAAAACCAAACTTGAGCTTAACATGACCTTGATATGTGTGTCATTTCCTTTTGATCAGTTTTAGGGATAGTAATTACACACAAAAATAAGGTAATTACATCCAGACCAGAGATGAACTTTTACAAAAAAAATGAGTAAAAGATCATAATATATTTTTTTTAAAAAAAATACATCTGGTTTTTATTTAAGAGGAAAACACCTTAACAAAAATCAAAGGAAGTTTTGAAAATAATCAAAAGGATCCGACAATTTTCCAGTAAATTCATGATCATATTATTCTCAAGTTATTTTGACCATTGTTTGGGTCATTTTCTTGTCAATTGATTTTAAATTCCTTTTAAGCACCATCACTGAAGATGCTATTGTTACCAGAACAATTCCTGTATTGATGTATGCACACAGTTGCAAAATGACCACTGATGATCCAATTTGAACCTTAAGAGTGTTTTATGCTTATACTCTTTTGCTTTTGATTTCAAAAGTTTTTGAGATAGCTACACTTTGAGATTTGTTTCTTTTTCCTTTTTACCCTTTTTATTCATATGTTCAGAAATACTCACTAGGAGATTATATTTTGAACATACTTTGTCCATAATCACTTTGAAGCAATGTTTTTGAGAGATCTGACCATATTTGATCATGTTTTATTACAGATCTCACATTTACCTATGATTAGGACAGTTTTGACACCTTATTTTCTCAATGTGTTTTGGACAAAGTTGATTTGGTCCTTTTCAAAGGTACTCAACTTGCCTTTGAGCACATGAGAGATTTTGCCTAAAGTTTTATTTCCCCCTTTCTATGTCAGCAGTATTCTAGTGTTTTGGATGAACACAAGTTTTGCTGATCAGAGGTACATACTTTAGTGTTTATTGAAAAACATCACAAATATCGAAACAACAATTGAAATCAATTTTGAAAACATCGAGCGATCCCATAATTTATCAGATATTTTACAGATCTGAAAACTATGAGTGATATATGCATGAAAACACTTGTTGTGTGAGATTTGTGTGTCATATGACATCTTGGTTGATTTACAGAGTTTTTTGAATAACCATTTTGACCATGATTCACTCGTTACTCTGTTTTTCAACTGAATACAACCAATCCTTTAGTATCAATAACTTTTGAGCTGAACTGTTATGTCAAATTGATTGTTAGATCGAATTTGACTGTCCAGGCTCTGATACCAATTGTTGGGATCTAGGGGCCATTATGATTGTGTTTGTTTGCATAAAACGAATGAGTGCAGCGGAAATGAGTAGCAAACTTTGTAAACATAATCAAAGGAAAGTATAGATTGATAAACAATTGCTATTTTCATTGAGTGAAAAGATTTACAATAGAAAGCAAATGATTACAGCAAGCTTACAATCTAAACTCCCCCTCAGCCTGATACACCAGAGTTGGTTGCACAAGATGAAAGGATTGAATTGAGGAGGTGAACTCACTCAAAACGAATCAAGTATAACACTACAGAATACTGTCATATTTATAGGCAAACCAAACTACTGATCTACCTCAGCTGACGTCACCATGATAGTGACATCTAACGACCTTACAAACTACAAATACTGTTCTATACAAACTACTGACATGCAACATCTGATAATCAGTAAAATGCAAAGCTAAGGAAAACTACTGCTTCACGTTCCACTGTTGTAGCCTGAGCACAGATGTTGAATCTTCAGTGCATTCTTCAAAGGTGATCAGTCTTTGAGAGAGCAGTGCTTGAGTCTTCAGCAGTGCTTAGGAAACAGCAGTAGATAGAGCATCAGTGTTTGTCTTCAGCAGTCGTTGGATAATCATCAGAGTTTGGTTTATCAGTTGTTGTAGTTGAGCAGCATTTAAGATCCATCAGCTGTTAGATAACCACTGTCAAGGGGAGAGCATAGGATAAACTGCTGCTTATTGATGGTCCACTGATGAGATCCGGTTTTGGCTTTACATTATCTGTTCCTCTGTTAGGGTTCAATCCCAACAAACATATTTAGATGAAGTTAACTCAGTGAACTAAAATGACAACAGTGAAACCTTTTTGGACCCACATGAGAAAAATGAAACCTTTAGACTAAACTGCCAAAATGGCTCAAACCAAAAGGACTAAAATGGCATTTAACTCTTTATTTTATAATACAAATTGTTTATTTATGCTACATATTTTTCTTTAGGTATTTTTTTATGGAGTTCTTTACTATGTCAATAAACATTATTTAATACATGTTTTTTTTTACAAATTTTGTTAAGTTAAAATTTATCTGAACTATAACTGTTAATCAAAACAATATAATGTTTGAAAACATTTTTTTTACTTTATTTAATGACATAATTAGATTAATATAAATTAATTTTTGCCGAGAAGTTCTAGTACTCTTTTTATTTTATATTTTGTTGTATATATAATTTAAATGATCAAACCGTGTAAAGTTTACAAAGAATAACCTAATTTAGTATATGTTCGAAAAAAAAACTTTTATTCATTTAATTAGCCTACCCCATTAATAGTTTAGGCTATAAGCCCAGTGTCATGATCAAATTTGAAAATTTGATTAAGCGGCAGAATGCGAAGAAAGTAAAGAAGTTGCTATCTTCAATTAGGGTTTATCCGATTACAGGCAAGTTTGTAACACCATAATCAATTTTGCATTAATTTCCTTGCATCATTTTCTTGTATACATATTATTGAATCAAATCACCAAGTTTTGCATTTTCGTTACATAATTTTCTTGTATATATACATACACTAGTTTAAGAACCCGCGAGGTTCGCGGGTGGACTAAAACACAAATGAATAACTTTAATTTATTGAAGTAATTGTTTGAATTAAATAAACGTTCAAGTAATAATCAATTAGTAAACTACATTTAGACAAATAATGTAATATCTCGAGATACATGATGATGCAAATTTGTGTAATATTGTGTTTATGGAAGATAATAATGTTATTATGATTTTTATTAAACATTTACACAGAATGTAAGATCGTTTGATGAATGAGTACATGGAGATCACAAGTCACGAAATACTTCTTTGTAAACTACATTTGTGGTTTTATTAGTAGGTTTGCCGTCATTGTCCAAAATCAGAAGTTTAACTCCTTGTCTGGTTTTAACTCTTGATAAAGCAACATACAGCTGACCATGGGTGAAAACTGGTTGCTTCAGATACAGACCAACTCTAGACAGTGATTGTCCCTGACTCTTGTTAATAGTCATTGCGAAACAAACAGCCAACGGAAATTGTCTCCTTTGAAACTCAAAAGGAATTTTTTTATCAGAAGGTATCAAACTAATCCTTGGTATATAAGTGCGTGTGCCTATGTTCCCTCCAGATATTATCTCGGCTTCTATTACACGGTTATACATTTTTTTGACTTGTAGTCGTGTACCATTGCAAAGCCCATTTTGTTGGTCAATGTTACGTAATAGCATCACCGGCACGCCAACTTTTAGTGCTAGCCTATGATTAGGTAAGCCGGATACTTTAAGACCGTTAAGCACATCAGGAGAGTATAGTTTTTGTTGTGTAGCGTTTGGATCTTCAGACTGACAAAGACTGTCTGAACTAAGATACTCTCGTTCTTCTCCTGGGAATAGTGACAACAACCGATCATTAATTTCATGCACAACCTCGTTCTTAGGTGCAAGTATAGCCCTCTCACTGAAATAATTTTGATTGTTGAAGTTTTCGAGAATTGAAGGATACACAAATTCAATTAAATTTGAAATGGGATCTGATGTATCAGTGATTAGAAGGTCGCTTGGTATTTCAATTGACGCTTCTCCATCATTTGGACCACCAATATTTCCCTCACCTATATCCAAAAGCCATTTGGCAAATTGTTTTATTTCTTCAGCGTCCGATGCTGAACTTCCAACTGTTAACCTCATGTTTTTTGTTAATCTCATCAAGTTACATGTATTCCACAGATAAGACGAACTTATTGAGGCATTGACAATCTCTTGTCTTCCACCATTTGGAACAACAGGAAGGATCTGTCTAAAATCGCCTCCTAAGACAATAACCTTCCCTCCAAAGCGGATGTTTGATCTGTTTGAAGTTTCGATATTGAAAATGTCGTTCATTGTTCTATCCAACGCTTCGAATGCATGCTTATGGACCATAGGCGCTTCATCCCATATAATCAAGTTTGTTTCGTGTAGTAGTCTAGCAACATCTCCATTCGGCTTTATATGACAGACTGAATCCTCAGTAAGATTCAATGGAATACGAAACCTGGAATGCGCGGTCCTGCCACCAGTTAATAACAACGACGCGATGCCACTTGAAGCAACGTTTAATACAATTTGACCTTTTGATCTGATTGCCGCAGATAATGTCTTCCATAAGAAGGTCTTGCCGGTCCCACCATAGCCGTACACAAAAAAAACCCCACCTTTGTTACCCTCAACTGCGTTGATTATTTGTTGGAAAACTGACCGTTGCTCCTCAGTTAGCAAATTAAGTTGATTATTAAATTCAACTTGAAGATTCGTTTGGTCGTAGATACGCTCCTCGTTAATCAAACGATTGTCTGAATCAGACATAGACGCAGTATCTGGGTACGGCATTGTCTCAAATCTTTTGAGTGATGAGTTGTTTCTGGCTAAGAATTTTTCAACTTCACTCAAAACATAGTTTTTAAGTTGGTGATCTGGAATTGATAAATCTGTAAAAAAATTGGGAAAAAAAATATATTATCAAGTTATGAAATAAAAAAATATTTAATGAACCAAAGCATATAGCATCAATGAAACATAAAACCATGTTTTAAGTTAAATGAAAATTGTATTTTTTTTTTATAACGCAACCAAAAACAAAAAAAAAGGGGATAATAACAACATTTTACGTAAAACAATTACCTGTAAGACGATGATATTTTCTAAGCCTGTAGATAAAGTCGTCTGTCATGTATCTCCATGTGCTTTCCCATACAACCTCAGGTCTGGACAACGTATTTGTTAATAGCAAAGTAGCAAATAAATTACGAAGATACGAAGGGGATCCTGTTTCATTTGCTTCTTTTATTGCCTCAATGTATTCTGCGTCATCGTCCAAAAGACCGAGTGCATAACATGCATCTCTAAATGTATCATATACCTTACCATCAACTGTTTTAATATCATCAAAAGTTTTTGGTCCTTTCACTTTGTTAAGAAGAATTCGTAAATAATATGCTTCCCCAAGAGACGGACTTACAGCGTGAATTCTCCCAATTGACTTATGTCTTTGTCTAGGTTCCCAACAACGTTTATCAAGCTTCCATACATACCAACTTGGAAACTGAACATATGTAAGTGTACGGGCCAATGTGTCATTCGGGTCTTTGTTACGTTCCATCCAGGAAAGAAACATTGAAGCTTTGACAGATGGTTTGTTAAGCACTTGATTAATATCCTCGTCGGGACCAAAAACAACAGGTTGTTTTCCGGGAAGATGGAATGGGAGCCTCATAACAGATGGAGTCCTGTAATGCACATCGTATGCGAAGATCCTCCAAGATGCCTCACAAGCCGATAGATACCTACAATCATAATATTCTTTGACCTCGTCTTGTTCTAGTTCTTCGTTGTTACTATCATGTTGGACAACTGCAACGGTTGCTCTATCAGGGCCTTTATTTATATATTTAAACAAATATTTAATTGATCCTGCTTGATTGCACCACTCAACATTTATATGTGCCTGGTACCGTTTCAAAAGTTTTTTGTTGTATGGCACAACACTTCGGTTGTCTAAGTCGATTCCATTTTTCACTACAGAAACACCATTATCTCTTCTTTTGTATATTGGGAATCCATTTGAATCCAGTGTAGTATGATCTTGAAATTTCTTTGGAAAACCCTTGGAACACTTATTATCAACCATACATGGACAACTTAAATTAGCGTTACCACATGGACCATGAATCATATAGTCTTTCACAAGTGCATATAATTCTGCATCTTCTTCTTCATTAGGGATTTCTGCAGTAATAAATGGATCAACATGGTCTACCGTTGGAAGCTTGGATTCATTTTCTAAGAATAAGCATAGGTGGGCATGAGGCAATCCTCTCTTTTGAAACTCGATTGTGTAAACAACTGTAAAAAAAAAAAAAAACCATTAGTAGATTGAAATAATATAAGATCACTATAAAAAATAATTTGATAAAATACCTGCTGCAACTTTTCCAAATAGATGGCGTTCTTTAAAATCTTTGCAAATTGAATCCAACTTTATTTTAAATAATCTGGTCAGTATATCGGGCCTATCTTCAGGTTTAAGATTTGTGTCTCTAAGAAACCTTTTTACCTCAGGCCACTTTGGATTGCACGTGATGGTTATAAAAAAATCCGGATAACCAAACCACTTACAGATAGCCATGGCATCTAAATAATTTTGCATCATATATCTCGCGCCACCAGTAAACGAAGAGGGCAAAAATATTCGTTTTCCAACGTTAGATATGTCTTGCTGGCCCTTATTTCTTAATTCACATAGACTTTCATAGCTATCTGACCTTAAATTCTTTTGTTGAAGTCGTATGTATTTAAGCCTTTCGCTCTCAATCATAGTATACGCATCAACCAAGAATTGTTGAAAGAGTCTCCTTGAATTTAGAATCAATGAAAACTGATTAATTCTGTCTTGCAAACGATATGCAAAGAACTCTCTCATCGTACAATTTGGACGTTTCTTATTGATTACGTCAATGACACCACGATGCGGTATGTCAATTCTATAACCATCATCACCATAAGGAAACAAAATAGGATATTGAAGTGCAAGGTATGAAGGATGCAATTCACTAATTCGTTTCAAAGTACCTGTCCGCGTTTCAATAACTATATCTCTATTGTTGATTGTGTTGGCAATATCCCCAACAATTAGAGCAGCAACTTCACCACATGTTGGTAAATTATATGTTCGTCCATCCTTTTCTCTAATACCAATTAGACGAAGCTTCAGATCAAGCTCAGGGGTTTCATGAAAACGGTCCCTAACCATCCTATACGCTTTTACCAACTGATTTTCTGAATCTAAAAGACATTTTATGTGTTCAATCAGTTTATTATCAACTTCAGCACCACTCGAGGAGGATGAATCCTTTGAACGACTGGTTAAAAAATAGAGGAGTGTTACAAAACATAAATATTAATAAAAATACTACTGGAGAAAACTGTGATTGGAAAAAATATTTAGTTGGTTATAATTACCTAAATACGGATTGTCTGTTGGAAACTTCGTTTTGAGTATCGAAAATGTAGAGCTGGCAAAATTTAGGTTGATCTCCGTCTTCCGGAAGCAGGCTTCCAGTGCTGTGGTAGTTCTCTCCACTAATTCTGTAGCAGAATGGTCCATTACCTCTGTTAACAGTGGGATCAACCTTACCACCCATTGACGTGAAAGCAAACATTGAATTATACCGTCGAATATTATTCAAAAAATGTTTGCTTTCTTTATCCTTATACATAAAAAGTTTCTTATAACTTGGAACAGCATCTTTATAATCTGGTAGTTCTACTTTGCCGTAACCACAACATAAGAAATAGCTTATTCTTCCTTTCTCTTTTCTTCCCCTTCCTTTTTCAGCATCCCATAATTTAGCATTGCATACTTCACAAGTAATACATTGGTCACCATGATCGATGTATTCTGTAAAGTTAGTTGAAGTAAAAAAAAATATTACTTTACGAAGGAGGTGTTTGAATAAAAATAATAGATACTATTTAGTTAATTCAATAAGTAAAGTAATTTTTATTATACCTGTTGAAACTCCTTTGTAGATTGCTTCATCTGTAGTTTCCTCCGTCGTCAAGTCAATCATTGGTATAGGAGATGTAACTCGCGATTTACTTATTAACTTACGTTTTCCTGGGGACATCCTCTGTAAAGAAGAACTTTCGAGAATAGTAGATGTGTTGCCAGAATTTGTGATGTTTGAAGATAGAGAAAAACGACGAATGTTTATTGGTGTAGTCATGTTGTTTGTAAGACAACTAACAGTACCTGAATAACATAATATACTCCAACTTATTAACTTTTTAAAACATATAAACTGTATTTGAAACTAAATCCGGATTATTGAGTAAATATAATATTTACTTGTAGGTAACACCGACGATGTAGGAGTAGCATCGTGCGTGTTGGAAGACATCAATCTTAAATCAGTAGAAGATGATAAAGTATTGGAAGGGTGTAATTTTCGTCGTTGAAGAGTTGTAGATCTTTTACTGTCTAAATATAACTTCCTTAACCTCCGTCTCTCTTTGCAGTAATTTTGAAGAAGTGTCGGGCCAAAAACTGTAGTTTTATAATAAACAATATATAATTCACATATAAACATTATCCACTAAATAAATTAATTTTTTGTTAATAATATCGTACTTCAAACATTTATTAAAGTTTTACCTCCATATACAATGGACGCCTCTGTTGTAACATTGACCATGTCATGCGGAATGGATGAAGAAGCAGCGGTAGATGCTATAACATGTATAGATTGTGAAGTACCTATTTGCGTTCCATAACGTTTACCATCGATGTATAATTTTCTAACTTTACGCCTCTCCTTACTCTCATCTTGAGTAATTTTAGGGATGAAAACTTGCAGACAATCATTGAATATAAAACACACATAAGATACATGAAATATAATGATAGGGTTAAAATTGAAAATGTGGATACTCTGAATATAAAAACTTAAATAATACCGTTTGAAATGTTGCCCAATGGTGTTCGTTGCTGGACATCTGGGATAATAGTAAATACAGTATTTTAAAAAGAATACATGTGTATACATACAATTTCATGTATAATTTCAAATAAAGTATTCTAAAATAGGAAACTGTATAGTGTAATACAATGGCATGTTTTTTGACATAGGAGTAACATAAAGGAAGTTGTATTGCAGTTTGGTATAACATTGCAATTTGCAGTAGTTTGAACGACGACATAATAAATGGAATGGGAATGGACCAAAATGATACGTTTATTTGTTTCCGGCAATGAAAATGGTTTGGAAGTTCTTAAATTTCATATTTATTAGTAACATTTATAATGTATTGTGAATCAGTATATTTAGAAATAATTTCGTTGTTGAATATTTTTTTAAAAAAAAATATGTTATAGTTATTATTTTTTTTTTAAATTTCAACCGGTTTTATGTTTATAATTTGATTAGATTAACTAATCAAATAGTTTTATAGTTTTATTATTATATAAAAGTAATGATCTAATTGTCAAATCATACATCAGATATTTTCTAGCTAACAATGATTATCTCTTTCCCTACCCCTACATATCACAACAGTTTCAATACATATTCAAAGTTTACCAGTGGATCGGCATTCACCTACTCATCGTCGAAAGGAGAAATCAAGAAAAGGTACGATTCAAACTAATGTTTCTCACATAACCTAGAGGTTTACTTCAATCAGTGTTAGGGATTTGAAATATAAATTTGACGATTTTTCATAAACCGATTTGTTCTTTGATAGACAACATATAGGTTTTAACGGCAATATCTTCGTTGTTTCAGCATGTTATATACATTTCCGTTTTGGCTGAGCGAAAATGAATGCTTTGTTATCTTAATCTGCCGTTATTGTTTCAGGATTTGGTTTCTTTTTGTTTGTTTTATCGGTTAGGTACGTTTAGGGTTTCGATTTGATATTGATTGTCGTTTGGTTATTATTATTATTATTATTATTATTGATTGATTATTTTCTGAACATCTATTATTGTTTGTTTTAGTTTTTATTGTCAGGATCATTGTTCATATGTATATCAGTTTGGAATAAGTGTTACACACAAATGTTTTTAATTTTGGGGATTTTTCCAAAATCGATATGTTATATGATAATCAACATCTAATATTTACTGTTATAATTGTATGTAGTCAATGGCGCGTTCCTCAACTGAAAGAAAGAAACACAACAAAGAAACGGAAGTCATAATGCTAACAGATTCTGAGTCAGACGAATCTTTCACTTCCGAAGAGTTCGACTGGGACGCACCAGAACCAAATCTCATTTTCATGCCCTCCTCCTGTACACGTTTTGTAAGTATTTATATTGATGATTTGTGTAGTAACTTAACTGTTGTTGTTATATGGTGTCCTTAGTGCATTTATCATTAACGTATGGATACTTGTTTGGCATTTTTTAGCGGATACCAGTAAAGGTTGCAAGAGCCATGGGAATTGATCGATGCGGAAAGGTGACCATTGAAAACATGCGTGGTGTGGAAACAAATCTGAAGGTCACGGGTGAACCAAAAAGTGCAAAAAAGAAAAATCGGTTTAGTGTATTGGGGTGGCCAGCATGGGTTCGTGAGAACAACATCAAGATGGGTTATCTCTGCGTTTTAGAGTGGTATAAGGACATGCCGACACTCTTTGTTAGGGATGTAATCGAAGAATAATTGGGTTAGCAACATAGATCAAAACCGTTCAACCATTGTATATGGTAATTTTGTCTAACTAACGGTTTTGGCAATAAGTATATAGGTGTGTAGGACGGGGTTTTTAGGAAGTTGTTAACTGTTTTGTTTATGTTAGCTGTTGGAACAGAAGTTGATACCATTTTGGCCTATGTTATATGTTTAAATATTGTGGTAAATGTATCCTGTTGGAATGCTACTTAAAATATAATGCTCCTCTATCTAGTACAACATCCATATTTGATATTATCAAGTTGTTAGAGACAAAAGGTTTTGCTATTTAAATGTTTACGACGCAATCGTGGTCACATTATCTTCATCAATGCATGTAACTTTAAAACTATTAGTTGATGGTACGTTCCTTTCATAATAATAATTAAGTTTCAACTATTACCTGAAGATACATTTCTGAAAGCGTTAGAATGTATTTGTAGAGACCGATTTTTCCGAGAATCCAATAAGATTTTTCGTTGTCTTCGCCTCTCTTTGGCTTCATTATTCGTATCAGGATTGGGAACTAATAAGAATATTAATATTACATTTTAGAAAGAATGAATATAAAGGAAATTACTATACCAACATATTAAAAGGATTATGCATATATGAGTGAATCATATGTATACCATTAGTTATGTCTGAAAATGGAATCCTTGACATGCAAGCTGCAACGTGAATAATAAAAGCATACAAAAAATAGTATATGTAAATTGTTTGAGCCATGTATCTACCAAATAATCAGTAAACTTAAAGATATTCAAATTGCTACCACTTGAATTGTTTGTATTGCAAGGTTGATTGACGAAAGACGAAGACTCAATCTTTGACCTTTTCGATGTGAGTATAACTGTAAATAGGTTCATGAAAAAATAACCAATTTGATCGCGGAATAGATACTTTATTTTGATAAATCAATGAAATGGCACTTACGGTTTCCAATGTTCTCTTTCTGATCATCTTTTAATGAAGAAGACATGTTTTCATTTTTCGATCTTTTTGACATCAGCGGAAATGTGATTCAGCTTAGCGCAATAAGAAGAAGAAGAAGAGTACAATTGTAAACTGTATAAGCCTGAAGTAAAACAACAAACTATAGGGTTACATAGAACACGAAATAGTAGTTTTCGTTCAATATAAATAGTGGTTTACATATTTATGGAATCAATTTAATAAGAAATCAAGTTAAATTGCAAAAAAATTTCTTGATTTATGTTTGATTAGTTATTCCAAATTTAAAATCACCTATAGTTTGACCTTTCCAAGAATAGTTTTTGTATGTTTGGAATGCTTTGAATTACATTAATCAATTATAGTATATTGATTATATCATAAATACTAAACGAAAATATGAAATCAACTGTGAATTGAAACTTTGACAATTGACTCCTAAGTAATATATTTAACAGTATAGCATTGTGGAATATTGTTATACATTTCTAGTTATAGAATTATAGAATCAAACATAAAGTTAAACACTAAACATATACACAAAAGTAAGTTAACATACCAAAGTCCACAACAGAAATAAGTGCATACGGTTACATGTTCAAAGGATAGTTAACAAAACAAAGACCCAACAGTTGTTGTAAAGACAGTTAATGAAAGTTCGTTGCACGATGGCTTAGACATGTCGGACATTTTTTAAGATAACGGTTTTCTTTGATTTCACATAAGTGAAATCAAGCATGTCGCCGTCATTCAAGTTATTCTCGGCCATAAAGACAGGCCAGTCGATGACTGAATAGCGTAGAGCTTTTCCGTTCCGTTCCGGTTTGACTTCGTAAGTAGTAACTTGACCCTGCATGTTTTTAATGTTCAGAGTATGAAGCTTCTTTCTAAAGCCAGCGTGCTTTGAAACCCCGACCGGAAGACGCTGCACGTAAAAATGTTTATTTACCAGTTTAAATCTTAGTTTTCCAATATTAAGGATAAAAAATGTAAATGTAAATATTCATTTAGCAAAAATTTTACCAGCCTGTATTCTCCTTTACGGGTAAAGTTCAAAACTTCCGGATCTTCAGGAATAGTGTTTTGTGCGCAACTGTCTGCATCTAAACGCTTCTTATACTTCGAACTACCAACCGACTCTATGTTTTCCTTTGCCTTTATGATTGAACAAAATGATATATTTAAAACGATAGCATATGGTTGTTAACAGACCTTATATTTTCCTTTGCCTTTAAAATTTGAAAAAACAATATCTTCAAAACAACACCATATTGTAGTTAACGACATAATATTAGTTGTATGAATCTATAAACTTACATTTCCTGTGTGAGATGGAGATCCTTCAGATATAAAGGCCTGGGAAGTACATTGAACGTCATGTTGTTTAACCTTGATTGTATTTCCACTTCCCTCCATGGTGATAGTATCTTTTTGCGGAATAGAACAATCCTGTTACAAAACAACATTATAAACTTTTAAAATAAAATGTACATTTATAGATGTTACACTAAATAGCTTATAAATATTATGTATAAACATACATTTATAAAAATATACGATTACCTGGGGGACATTTGGTTCTTCATGTGAAAAAAAGAAGCCATATTCTTTACGTAAGGCCTAAAAATAACATATGCACTATAATAACTCCCATATAACAAATAATTACAAATATGTGTATAGATATTATTACTTTACCTCATCTACCGTCTGAACGAACTGTTCATGAGATATCTCTAGAACCTCATCATCCGAATTGTCAGACATTATTAACACAACCAGCAACTGAACTGAAAATATAGTTATGTGTTAATAAGCATTAGAAATATTATTAAATATACATATAGATTAGTCTTAAACAAAATTCTAGCCAAAAGAATATCTACATTCAATGATGCAGTTTTGGAATCCATATACTACTCAAGTTGACATTTTTTTTTAAATATAACCGTTTCAAACAATGTAACATCAATATAAACAAAAAAAAATCACTAATTCAAAAAATTATTATAAAATATATCTATAAAGACTGAATAAAAAAGGAAAGTAGGAACAAATTCATTTAAGACCTAAGATTTAAATAAATAAAACAATAAAGAACATAAACTTTTCAATAACAGGAGATCCTTGTATATCTTTTTTTGATCTATATCTTACATATATAAGGACCGTAAAACATTAACATAAGACTGAATAAAAAAAAAACAAAGTATGAAAACATTCATTCTAGTCTAAGATATGAAATAAACAAACCGAATACTACCTAGATGATAGTAATGATTACATAAAAGATCCAACTTAAATGTAAAAGATAGTTTCGACAAAAGGTTAAGTACACTTTAAACATGTAGTTAACAGCCATTTGTTTTTTATTAGAAAACTTAAAAAAACTAACTTGACAATTAACAATCAAACCATGAAATCCTCAAATGAAACAATAATCTCAGGTTATTCGTGATCAAAATCCATTAATAAGATTCTGTACAAAGTCTAATAAAAACTTTATGGATACCAACTCAATGCTTATGAATGCAATACCAAACAAACGTCAAAACTGTAAAACAAAAAAAAAAAAGATAAAAAAAAAACATAGATTCATAAACACTTTTTAGATAGATTCTGAAAGATCAATATGATGTTCTGCAAACATTTAAAATAATATTCGGTATAAAGTTTTATTAATAACTAAAATAAAAAACATCAAAAAGGTTTCAAAATCAGCAGATCATTGTCTAAGATTCAAGACATAGAACAAATATTCATCTCCTGTAAAACAACAGTATACCTAAACATTCATCAGATTTATACATGAACATTAATCGGCAAACAAACCCTAAAATACAACTTCATCAAAATATATATAACACACTCTGTATATAATACTTCGACTTTACAGTACAATCAAAAGTAAAACATCAAAACAAACACATTATGTAGCAAATAACGATTCGTAGACTAAGATTTAATATCTCGAAACACCAAACAGAGAAAGAATCGGACTTGTTAAGAAACTTTATGAAAAAACAAAATCAAAATAAAGTAAATATGAAGTATTGAATATTACCGATGAAGATTGGTATGAAGATCCGGTGAAGAAGATGAAGATCAATAGGGTTTATTGGTTTGTGTGAAGGTTAATGGTGTAGAAACATACATATTATAAAGGAACGAATTTTGTGATTATTGACAACATAATGTCATTCTCCAATTCGGTTTAGTGTTTAAATTTTTTTAAATAAATGGAAAATGTAAAAGTTGATTGTTTATATAGTATAGGTGATAGGTGATATGATGGATTTATATTACCAATGTATATCATTTCTTTGGAAAGATGATAACAATTTTTTATTTACAAAAAAAAAAAAAAGCATTTCTTAAGTATTTTAGTAAATATCTAATTTTAGCATGATTACAATTAACGAAAATTTTAAAAAGTTGTCATATATAAGTTTAAGTCTATTCCAATAGTTTTGAAAGATTTCTGTAGATTCTCTTGATTTATGATAGATAAGTGTTTACATATTTAGAATATCCTATTTATTAATACTATAATCTTATATTTGTTGTATTTTTGGTATGTTATCAATTTAAATAATGAATCACAGATTCACAGAAACTATTATATAAACAACCTTATATATTCATTTGAAATACTTATTTACAAACGAATGTTAAAATGTTATAAAACGTGTATTATAAAACCTACAAAAATATCGTTATTCAAATAAAGTGTGAACGAAAGAATTTATGTTATTTTCATAAAAGTCTAGAACAGTTCGAATATATGGAACAACTACTATCATATAATTCGAATGCATACGTAGATAAAAAAAATGTAAATGATAACATCAAATAACACTAAATTTTAACATCTCATTGAAATGTTTAAAAAGTATACATATAAATAAGTAAAACAATGCAATGTAACGTAAAATAATAAAGTGGTCATTTTAAAATACAATCACATGGAATAGATGACCGAATATTAGAACCAATAAGATGTGATTCCGGAATTGTAGGCGAAAAAATGATGTTACTCAAATCCGTTGATCTCAAAATGTTCCCTGCAAAGTTTTGTATAGAGTTTAAAACAAATAATTGTGACAACTTAAAAGTTAAGATAAAAAATAAAACAAAATAAAAACCTTACTGGTGTTGCAATAAACCAACTTGACCCGAGCAACGTAAATTATACACTTTTTTTGTATATTCATTCGAGTTGTAACGTATCCCAATCCTCTCATGTCATACAATTCCATTTCAATAACATGTCCTCTGTTATATTTTAACTGGATGTTAAATAGGTAGTTTTATATAATGTGTACTAATCAAAAGAATTGACTTACGTGAAATCTTGTAGGAATAACCTAAACATATGTTTCTTTTTGTCTCTTTCGCCACATATTATTCTTCCAACAACATCTAGAAAAGGTACAAATAATAAAAAAAAATTTCAGATAAGTGTTTAAACAAAAAAAGCTTCATAACTAATATGTAATTCATTTAATTAAAGTTTAAAGAATAACATGTTAGACCCAAGGTTAAAAGAAATTTAGCTTACCAACAATATACTTTTCATGTCTTCTGTCATGAGCTAATGTTTTAATGCATGGTGTTAACGGGTACAAAACAAAACCTTTAGGAGGATGAACTAAAAATGGTGTTAGTTTTGAGAATTCATTAAATACGATTTTTTTGTTTGTTGAGACAATGATGTAGCCTTCATATCTTGGATATTCATGATACATGAGGTTTTCGATTTTGAATTGGGACAGAGAATATAGTCCACCAACCATCTTACTAAATGAGTATAAGTTAGAAAACTTTATAGGCACAATTGCTGCAATCTTCTGCCTCTAAACAATGTCATGTAAAAGGAATTTCAATAAATTATATTAAAAATTAAGTTATAAGTCGAAAGTTTAGTAAAAATGTTATGAGGTTACCTGTTGGTCGAGAAGCACAACAATCAATCTGTCTAACTCTTTGTCGTGCCATACAAATTCAAAGCTAACAAAGATAATAGAATACCAAACACCATCTTCTTTCAAGTCAGAAAACAAATCAACGGATTCCACTATGGGCGTTTCCTTCATTTAGAAAATAAATACTTTAAAAAAAATATACAATAAGATATAGAAGCATTAGTTGTTGGAAAATTTTTTCAACGCAAACAATAACATAATAACAATACGAAAATGCAAAATGAACATCTCTTATTAAGATAATTTCAACCAGTCAAAAGGATAAAAAAAGTAAAACATTGTCACACGGGAACCATTAATAGTTTTTACGAAAAAACAAACACTCCACTTAAAAATAAAAACCACTGAGATGTTGAAAACATTGTTAGTTGTCACAAAACTACTTCTCAACCTTGGGAATCAGTAATCCAGCCGTGACACATTCATCAATGACAACCTCCTTTCCAGCTTTACGTGGTTTTGTAGACGACTGAGAAGACATCACATCATCATCATATATGCTGTCCAAATTCCGCTTCAGGTCGTTCTCGAGGACACGAATTGAGGTACCGTTGACATCTTCATCAGGTGTTTTAAACACGTCTTTATTAAAATTCGAAACAGGTGTATCATCGGCTTTGCTACGGGATAGAGAATCCTGAAAATATGGAAAACAAATAACGATTCAAATAAAAAAAATATTTAAAATAAATTATAACGAACGACATAATATAAATTACACACATTAACGGGGACCTCGACTGCTGCATGGATGTCAGAGCTAACAGCATTCACACGCTCCTCGTCAACCGGCTGAATATATGTAATGTAATAAAAATTAGATAATTGGTTAGAGTTAAATAAAAATATAAGAATACAACAGTGCATAGGTTTTCAAAGTACCTGAATGACATCGAAAATTTTATCTAGTTCACCAATAACAGTTTGATTGTCTGTTAATTTTGAAATAGAGTAACCATCCGATTTCTTGGTTATGTTAAATGAACCAATGGATATCTTGAATGCAAACTTCCGGTTAAGTAGAGCATTGAGTTCTTGCGGAAAATTCCCTTCGTTAGCTAACTGGCGAGTGATATCGAAAAATAAAAAATAATAAAATAAAAGATTAGGACATTTTTGAAAAAATCGGATGAAATGAAAAAGTTAGTAAAATTAATCGACATATTTAAAACAGAAAAACAAAATACAACGTACATCAAGGTTCTTATCCAACAGCTGAGTCGCGTTAACCTTCAACACCCTAACCACCTCACGCTCAAATAGGGTGAGCGTCACAATCCCTGTGCAATCCTGAACCCGAATCGGAACCCTGATCCTGAAACACGTTAATTCTATGTTAGACAACATTCAGGCAACTCGTAAACATGTAAAATATCAATTGCTATGTAAAGTAATGTTACCTCGGAACGGAGTAAACAGTCTTACTGTTACAGCCATCGTCCTTACACTCTAGAACCACAATATCTTCAAAACCATCGGAACCATCTTGCTTTTCTTTTGAAATTGTTTTTGTGGTGACCGCTCGATTACAATTTCTGCAAGCATTATAAAACCAAGAATCCTCGGAAGCAAAACTCTTTATAGTTCCGACAATAATTACAAACTTTTTCTGTAAAATAAGATATTACAAATTAGGTGTTAATGATATGTGAAATTAATAAACATGGTAAAACTTATATCTCTTTTACCTCTGAGATTTGATTTAAAGATCCAATAGTACTGAACTCAAAATCTGAAAGATACTCTTCAGTAGGATCCTTTATTCTGGATGCACTCAACCCAGAAAAAGTGGAAGACGTTTCAGGGGTAATGTTTGAAAGGAACCTATCAAAAGAATACATTCAACGTTATTTGTGAAGGCAGTATCAAAGTTTTGAAATGGTGATGTTAAAACGTACCTCCTCTTAAAACTTAAAATGTCATCTATTTCAGCGTTGATCAACACGCGAGTGACAGTGTAGAGATTTGAAACATAAAGAAACCCTAATGGTGTTCACAAAGTTATAAAATTAATTTAGAGGGACATTTGTTAACAAAGGAATATGTAACTTAATAAATATTTATATGACAAATTAGGAGATTACCTCCCCAAAACCTGTATTTTCCGAATTGAACAATTACAACAACATTTTTTTCATCTTGGTTGTCCCGTTCAAAATCCAAAATCTGTTCAGCATAAGCATCCCAAAGAGTAACATATATTTGCTTCCCTCTATGAAAAAAAAAACATAAGTTAAAAAATAGAATATGAGTAATTGAGTTATATATAGTTAGTAAACAAAAAAATGATTAACAAACTCTAAATCCTGAAGCATGAATGTTAGCTTCTTTTCTTGTTTCCCGTCTTTGGTGTCCTCCTTTAGATCGTAAGGAAAACTCTTAACGACAAAACCAATTACGTCTACACATAAAACAGTATTATCATAAAATTATTTTTAACATCATATAAATAACATATAGGTAATATATATTAAAGTCAAAAAAGTAAGAATACCAATTGGACTTCTAAAGGACTTATTGTCGTCAGTCGGGTCTTGAACAATAGAACTAAAGGGAGAGAAGTCAAATCCCCACTCAGTACCAACAGGTTCATCACAAACCGAAACTATTGCGTTGGTGTTCAGATTAATTTTCGTCGAAATATGGACATACTTCACTTTCTGTCGATTCTCGCCTAATGAAGGATTACGGATGAACAAACACTGCTTCTCCTTCAACAAATGTTCGTACTCTCTGGCAGTCTTGGCTAAGACAAAGGCTTGAATTTTTGTCCCCTAATATGTACAATAAGTACAACAAATAAATCCAAAAAACAATGAAAAAACATGTATATGAAGTATCAGTTTAAACATCTTTATGTGCGATTACCTCTTCGTCCATTAAAATCAAATCATAGCAATAAACCTTTCGAGAATCATTGAAGGCTGCTCGACTCCATAGTCTGACAATGCGAACTTTGATGGTATAGTCATCCTGGTTGAGATTCAAATTTTTGAGCAACGTGATGGCTGGTTGTTCCATTCTACATAGCATGCAAAAAATGAAAGAATTGAAAACCGTAATGTCATACATTTCAAATTTAAATTACTTAATAGAAACCAATCATGAAAACCGTATTGAATGTCAAAGAAAAGACATACATTGGTGTTGGATTGAATGCTGATGTTACTTAGAATGAAGAAATGAATTTGTGAATGAAAATGTATTTCGACGTTCTTATTTATGATAAGATATTATTTTTGGTAAATTGTTTTTCCTTAAATATATAAAGCAATAAGTAATTTGTATAACCATTAATTTAGTTGATTTGCAGTGTATATTACCAATCAATATATTATTTTAAATATGATTCAATCATTACCATATTTAATTATTCAACTTAAATTTCGGAAAAAAGTAAAGTAATTGTTGATACATAACGGAAATTGACATGAAAGTTAAAAAAAAAATTCACAATCATTACCATATTTATAATGATATCATCTTTCATTTTCAAGTTTCATTTACGAAAATTGGTAAAAAAACAAAATTAATTATTAATTATTACCTTTAAATAACAATGCAGTGTACTTTGTAAACATAATGTAAATGTGAAAAAATTGTGATTACACTTACCTGATGGAGCAGTCCAATATAGGTTCTAGACTCCCACTCTAGTAACTGTAAATCAAATGTAACTATTAATATAAGAAAAGATAAAAAACAATTAAATAAATCATTTCAAGTGCTAAATACCAACTCGCCAACACATAAAACAAAAAAAAAAGTGCAAACATTATATATCAGTTCACAGAGTAAACATATATTTGTTTCTGCCTCATTCGCAACATTAATACTCAAAATCCTATATATCATAACATCAATAGAATATATATTTTAACACATACATGAAATGCTTTTTTAGTAAAGTCTACCAATGAACAGAGCATAAATACTTTAACTATCTATTTATAAATCTGGAAATTTCGACCCGTTTAAAGCTATTTTATATAGAATTGGCAGTTTAAGGCAAACAGTAATATAGCAGTTGTAAAATGTGCTGTTAATGGTTGCTTTCTAAAAATCGGAACGTAAAGAAATAATAAAATTGTTGTAGTAATATTATAGGGTTTTATACTTTTAGGAAACCAAAATAATTATCTTACTCGTGTGGATGCTGGATGTACGTTCCAAACCCATGGTGAATAATTGCTATTTATTTTAAAATAATCAGGAATCTTGGTGTTAGTGTTAATCTTAGTCTTAATATGTTAGTCTTAATATTGTTAACTGTTAATATTAGAATATATCTAGTTAATTGTATCCTTATTATTAGTTTCTAGCTAACTTTTGATCCATCATACTTGTAATGGAAATAAAAAGTACAAAAAAACAAAGATTAAAGTTTTAAACACATGTCATATAGTTGTCAAAATAACAGCTGAGATATTAAATTAAAGTAATATAAAAAATTGAAATTCAAAACAAACACCAATGTTAAAACGAAAAAAAATTCAAAGGCAAAATAAATGCCGTATTTGTCTTATCACTAATCGGTACGCCTAACGTAAGGTACAACCCTCTCAACAGTCAAAACCTGATCATTTTCATTAAAGGAAAAGTGAACCTGGTCGCTGACATTAATCATACCGGCTTTCATGAACTTTTTCCAAGAGGTCAACGCATATCGAAAAGAAACCTTCCCTTTTCTTTCACGTCTTTCACGTCTGGTACCGTTGGTAATCTGCAATGGCGGATCCAGATGCGAAAATCTAACGGTCAAATCTTTTAAACCTTCGTGAAGCCTAGCCATGCGTGAAACAGGATCAGGAATCCTCTGTATTGTTGTAAAAAAGGAAAGATTAATGGTTATTAAGTAAAAAATGGATAATATTTGGTTTTTAGCAGTAAGTAAAATTAGGTTAAAACTTACAAAATGATCTTCACCAGCCATACGAACAAACTTTTTTACACCCGCATTTATTTGTTCATCATCATCATCTTCAGCATCAAGAGGTGCAACCTCAGCCTGAAAAATTAAATGCATAACATCAATTAAATTATATTGTAAAAAGTGTATAATTATTGTGAAATATGACACTTACCTCATCGACATCTACATCTGAATATTTCATTTCAACCCCGTTTTTCCCAAAAACTTTTAAATGGAAAAAATTGCCAAAAGATTTTGTAAAAAACATAAAACAACCATCAATCAACCGTAACTGACTAACAATTACGTCAATACCAGCAGAAAAACCTACTTTTCCGTCAAATGTTTTAATTAGAACGTTAAACGTGATGTTGTCTGTAATAACAGTAGCTATTACATCATTTGACGAATAATCATAGTGTTTTGGCAGGATACATTCTGGAATGACCTGTGGGGATGATATAACCAAATCAGCAATCAGTAAATTAGTAAATTTAATATAATTAAATTACTACATACTACAATTATAAAAATATAGCTATAAGTCATCTTACATAAAATTGAGATGATGGAGGGAGCAGAAACGTCCAAAAAGTCCCATGACTAACCCCATCAAGGAAAGAAGTTAACTTAAACGTAGCGTAATCTATAGGATTAAATAGAACCAAACACCCAATGGTTAGTCGTAAATGGTCTACAACTTTGGACCAACCTTGAAAAAAGAATATCTTTCCCTTAGAGGCGCTTATTCCAACATTAAATTTTCGGCCATCTTCTGTGATTATATCAACATTCGTAGGACACTTATATTCACCCCAAAGTGTGAACGCAGCGTCATCGGGAACACACTGAAACAATAAAAAATGATTTATAATTATACTGAGAAAATATTAACAATAAAACATTAAGAAATTGTACTTAATATATACATATAAAGAAAAAAAAAGAAAATATAGTTATGAAATAATTTGTCATTTACCATAATAAATTCGTCTGCTTTATTCATGTGCCTACAAAAACTGGGTAGTCTGAAACTGATTTATAGATTACGATGTTAATCAAGTGTAACATGTAAAGGTTAGCATGAGAAATAAAAAATGAAAACAAAAGAAAGACTATAAAAATGTAATACCTCGATGAACTGTCAGCCATAGATTAAACCTACAATAAGAGGTTACATAAACTTAGCACGTCAGATGATTCTTTTGTGAAAAATTAAACATTTATTCTACATCATAATATTTATGATTTATGATCTACAATACATCACAATAAAAAACAAAGTTACATTTATTTATAAATGTATAAGTGCATATATACATGCTTTTCCTTATAAATGAGTAATTGCATATATACGGTATACATACAAAACAGTATGGTCCATGTTCCATTACAGTTTCAAACAATCATAATGCAAGATGTTTGTATTAGAATCCAATTTTTTAATGAATAATAAGTATACAGGCCTACATGATTCAATAAATATGTTGATCATTGACATACAGTTTCAATAAATCATTAGGCAAATATGAGCATTGTTTCAAAGTAATTTTTTTTGTATAAATGCATTATCTATATAGGTGGACGATTAAAAAAGATTAAGTTAAACTATTATACAACAAAAATATAAATCCCTAAAAATTTAGAGTCAAAAATTTGCAGATCTTAATTCAACATTAAGTAAACCTATAAAATTAATAACAGAGGAATAACATATTAACAAATACGTCCTAAGAAATTATACAACTTCATAATTTGATAAATATCAAAATCGACTCAAAAAATCAGATATATTCAAATCAGTAGATCAGTATATTCAGTATATAAGCCAATCAAACTGTAATAATCTGTAGATCTGATTTCAAAATAAAAAAAGCATAAAATAAAATATTGAGAGCAAAGCAATCCATAATCTGCAGATCTGATCTGATTTGAACATAAAGAAAAGCTAAAATCAAATATTGAGGGCAAATCAATCCAAAATCAACAACGTAAGGTTACTTATGATATTCAGATCAGATCTACATGATATCGAATATTGAATCAAAAGACCTATTAAAAAAACCCTAAAATTCGCAACAGATGAAGTTCAATATAAAATAAGAATACCAGTTACTGATAATCGTACCTTGAATAAGTGTTGACAGATCGTTTGAATAACAAATCCTTGTGAACAAACAGATATGATTCTCAAATACTTTGCCCTAACAATCGATGAACAGAGACACCAGAAGTGAAATGGTTTTATAGATTTAGGGATATTGAGATGAAAGATAATTAAACACGGTAATTGAAACATATTTTGGAAGATGATTCGAACCAAAATATGGAAAGTTGAAATCTGTTTCAAATCGTAATCAATTGAGAGGCGGTACAAATGAAAGAGATATTGGGAAGCGAAGAGATGGATTGCCGCCCAAAGCATATCGTTGTGCAATATCTAGTTGACAGGTGGAAAATAGAGGTTTAAGTATATGACAAGTGGCCAAAGTTGTTTTGTTTTAATATAAGTAATAGATATTGTTGATCAAATCTCCAGGTTTTGCATTTCGTTGCATAACTTTTTGTGTGTACATATTGTTGATCAAATCTCCAGGTTTCGTTTTTTCGTCAATGTCCTCGTCTGCCGGCAAGAACCTTCCTTTGGAGATCATCGAACAAATACTCCTTCCGTTGCCAACGAAATCACTGTTCCGCTTCAAGTCGGTTTCAAAGACATGGAACTCCCTCATTTCCAGCCCCCATTTCATCAAAACCCACTTCCTTCAAACACATCATACCACTCAATTGATTGCCCTTTCCACTACAGGATCACTCTACTCCATCGATATAACCGAAACCCGCCCTTGTCTCGACAGCGATGATATACCCGCAACCGCAAAAGAACTGCGTATTCGCTCACCTCCGCTCCGGTGGAAAGAGATCTTGGGATCCTGCAACGGACTCCTTCTAGCGAAAGATGAAAACAATACGATGTTTGTGATGAATCCAATGACACAAGACCTCTGGGAAGTCCCCGTCTCCCCTTTCGCACCTCCTGATGAAGAATGGTTAGAGGATTATGTTACAGAACATGAAGAGGTTTATGTTAAGTACGGATTCGGTTACGATTCATCCACGGACGATTACAAAGTAGTCTCCATCTCGTTTTGGCACCACTACAGCGGCTATCATGATTCCAACAAAATGATTGCAAGCGTTTATAGCTTGCGTAACGACTCATGGAGGAAATTACCTGATCGTAATTACTATGAACACGATTACACCGCGGTGGATGATGTTATCAACGGTGCTGTCATCAACCAGAGTCTTCACTGGTTAACAAGACAATTCGAGATCGTTGGGTTTAATTTAGCTAGTGAAGAAATCAAGCAAATGAAATTTCCTGTTTCAGTTGGATTTTACAGAAGTTTGTTTACCAGCATGGTTGATGTTGGCGGGAAACTTGGTGTGTTTGTGAGGAGCGAGGAGGCGGGTTTTGAGTGTTGTGTGATGGAGGAGTGCGGTGTTGCTGAGTCTTGGACCAAGGTGTGTATTCATGGATTTGAGGAGGAAGATAGAGTTTGGCCAATGTGTTTGCTTCAAGGAAGAAATCGGGAAATTGTGTTTCAACAAAAAGGTGGAGTGGTTGTATACAATATAGATGAAAGAAGACACAGAGACGGTTATGAAAACCCCAAAACAGAACCGAACCGGTTCGTGCTCACCCATATCACAGTACACACATACATACACAATTCCATATACATACACAAACACACATAGATACGTACATACATACATACACGTATACACATACATACGCACACTAACACAATAACACAGACATACACATATACTAACACGTAGACACATACTAAACAAACACATATAGATACGTACGGGTATACATGCATACATATCCACATCCACATATACTAACACATGCACACATATACACATACTAACACAATAACACGTACATACACATATACTAACATGTACACACATACGCACACTAACACATACACACTCTACATAATTACATACACATACACATCCGCACACATATACACTAACACATACACATACACGTCTATTGACACTTACACATCCACATACACGTCTATTGACACTTACACATCCACACACACACACGTACAATGCACATGCATGCTCATGACCCTGAAGATGGTGTAACATTGAATCCTTATTAATTCTAATGGAATAATTGCCTGCCTCGTTTGCTTTATTAACCGCATAAGGTAGAAGTTTCATACGATATATACCTTTAAGAGAATTGGCAGACGACAACGGTGGCCACAATTTATGGTGGCTAACAGAGGAATCAGGCAAGCACACCTGACTCATGGTGGTTTGTAGCTTTCCAATTACAGGTTCCTTATTCGAGTAGATCATTAACTTCCTAGGTCATTTTCGACGATTCAAGATAGTGTGCTAACTGTTGCTCCATTTACTTGTCATATATGTGGTCTCCGGTGACTATATGTGTGGCATTCGGTTAAAGCCCTCATGACGTGGTTGAGAAGGTTATGGATCCGAAACCGGTATGAGCATTTGGTCATCCACTAGTTTTGGTTTCCCAGTTGTGGTAAAAAGGACTGAGATTGTGATGGTCTTTGGTGGTAGGTTTGTCTTTTACGATAAACAAAATGATGGTCAAATGGGCCAACAACTTAAAGACAGTCATTGACGGTCAAACCAAGCAATTGAGCGGATGTTGATTCTATCATCATTTGAGGAGATCCGAAACTTAATCAACGAAATAAGCATTTTTAAAAAATACACATACACATATACACCCACATACCCACAAATATACATATACAATTGAAAACATTTTATTATTATTATTATTATTATTATTATTATTATTATTATTATTATTATTATTATTTATCAATGAAGAATAGAACAAACAAATTAAAATTAATATTTAGTATATAACCTAATTATTATAAATGAAAAACCAAATGATATATTTATTATAATTACAAAATTAAATTTATTAATAAGAATAGTTCTTAAAAAAGATAAAGTAAAATAAAATAAAATAACTTACATAAACTTTCTCTAGGGACAATTTATGGTCCCTCTAGGTTGTGAAGTGGTGAGAAAATTTTAAAAAAATGTGGGAAATTTTGGCGCTAAAAAAATTGACTAGTCAAAATTATTCGAAACCATATATCGTCCCTATAGCTTGAGTCTTTTTTTATTTCCGTCATTACTAAATTAAATTTAAAAAATAATAATAGTCAAAGCTATAGAAACGACTTATAGTCTCTACAAGTTGAAACATTTTTTAGGTTTTTTATGATATTAGAATTAAAAAAATAAAAAAAAAAACAATTTATCTTTGAGCTATAGGGACGACTTTTGGTCCCTACAGAAAAAACTTAAATGAAATGAAGGAAAACTCTATATAAACGAAAAGTCCTCCCAATTGCTTGTTGTATAGGGACGACTACTGTCCTTCCTATAGATTTTGTCCCTACAAGTGTTTTTTCTTTTTTTTAACTTTTTTTTATTTTCGTCATTATTAAATGAATTTTTTTTTTAAAATATTCAAAGTTATAGGGACGACTTGTGGTCTCTACATGTTAAAACATTTATTTGTTTCTTATTTATAATATTAGAATTAAAAAAAAAAAAAAAACAATTTAACTTCGAGCTATAGGGACGACTTTTGGTCCCTATAGAGAAAACTTAATTGAAATGCTGCAAAACTATATATGAACCAAAAGTCCTCCCCATAGCTTGTTTTATAGGGACAACTTTTGTCCTCCCTAAAAATTTTGTCCCTAAAAGTGTTTTTTCTTGTAGTGACGTAAGGATCGTGGGTGGCCCGGGTGGTAATGTCAATGTATTTGGAGGTACGTTTGTTGAAAGCCTAGAATCACCTAAACGCGTCATGATAGCATCTTAAACTTTTATAAAATCTACTTAGTGACTACTTATATTATATTTATATTATGCTAAGAAGGAAGACGTTAGATCCATATGTAGCTAGCTGCGTTGGAATCAAGCGGACAAAGTTTTCATGATACTGTTTTGTGTGGTTTGGTTAGCTGATTTTCTTGCAACTGTTCTTTTAACTTTTTGTGATATTATTGCTGTTCTTTTGGTGTTGTCTTTGTTGATTGATCTAAATCAAAGATTACTTATTGGCTACAAATGTATGCGCTTAAGTATGAAATTGGAAAACGCTGCAAGAGGATTAACCTGTTTTTCGATCCATACTATACTGTTGACCTTATTTAAGATTGACAAAATGATTGCTTTATCATGGATCAACTGCTGGTATTAATATAAAACTTTTACGGTGATAAGAAAGTTTGGAACTTTATCATTCAGATATGGTTACTTTAGGCCATGTGTAGTTATAAAGCCCCTTTGTGGGCGTTATGCGACACGTGTCGTGCCAGTCACACATGGGCTTTATGGGGCGTTATGTCACTAGAGCCCGTAGTCATAAAGCCCCTACCTCATCATTACTCAATTAATTAATTTTCGTTAACTTTATAAAATTAAAAACCATTTCATTAAATAAAAAAAAGATTACAATAAAATAAAAAAAGCGTTAAAATAAAATAAATAAAAAAACCTTACATTAATTAACTCAAATTTTGGTGGAAAAACAAAACAGAGCCCATAAAAACAAAAACCAGAGCCCATAAAAACAAAACACAACCAGCCCAAAGCCTATAAATTAAAAACCCTAAAAATCTTCTTCTTCCATGTCTTCCTTCTTCTTCTTCGATATATACCTGCAACACAAAATAAAAACAGACCATTAAATATATGAGGGAAAAACCAGAAAATAAAAAAAAAATAAAAAAATTCAAAAAAACACACACATCACCCCGCTATAATTCTCGCGCCACACCCCCATTTTTCATTTATAGCGCCCAAAGTTTTGGTGTTTGGGGCGTTTTTTCGGCGTCATGATCGGGCATACCGCCCCACTACGTATGACCTTACATGAAAGATTTGTATTTTTAAACCTATTGGTTGTAATTCTTATAAATTGTATAAGTCAAAATTAAGATATCCAGCATGCCCAGAAAGTCAACTGTGTTAGATATGAAGGCTTTGCAGGAATACAGGAACAGAATAGAGCATCTGCATATGCTCTATTGTTTGATGCGCTAGTATTTCATAGATGCTACAATAGATGCTCTAGATGATAGATGCTCAATCTATTGCATCTACTGTTCACAGATGCTCTAATTGTGACAGATGCTCTAATAGATGATAGATGCTCTAATCTATTGCTACTATTGCTAGATGCGCTAATATGGAAATATGGAACAGATACGTATATGCGCTAGTTTTTTGTTAAGTCTGATATCCGGTTTTCTATTTTACGGTTTCTTGGTCAACAAGTTGTAAACCCTAATTTGGGAATTATAAATAGTTGATAGGATCTTTGTAATTGGTATCACCTCAGTAATAAAATCCTAACCCTAGTTGCAACCCGTGGACGTAGGTCACCTTGACCGAACCACGTAAATTCTCGTGTTCTTTATTTTCTGCTAGTGTGTGTGTGTGTTTGTTCCGCTTCCGCTCGAGCCTACTCTGATCCGATACCCCTAAGAAGTGGTATCAGAGCCAAAGGTTCAGTAAAATACACGGTTCACACGGTTATCGCAGGAGAAGGAGAGAGCTGGACGAGAGATCTTGATCTGCTGTTGCTACCGTCGTCGCTGACTTGTTTACGGCCCGTACCTATTCTCTGGTTACGGCTCGTAAGGTCTAGGGTTTGCGCCGTAGGGTTTGCTGTTGCAGATCTGGTGGTTTTAGGGTGTTTGGCGATTAGGGTTTCGGTTGCTTGGTTCCTTGTGGTTTTTTTCTGGTTTTCTTGTTTGCTATGGCTGAAGACGGGAAGTTCTGAATCGAGAAGTTCAACGGTACTGATTTTGCATGGTGGAGAATGCAAATAGAGGCGTTGCTTGGTGAATGCGATTTGGATGTGGTACTGGAAGAAAAACCTGCCGGAATGGATAAAGCTGCCGAAGCAATTTGGAACTCAAAGGACAAAAAGGCTAGAGGTAAAATTACATTGGCTTTGACGAGGAGCGTTGCATTTAATATCATGAAAGAAACAACTGCTCGTGATATGTTAACAGCTCTGTCAAATATGTATGAGAAGCCGTCTGCCGGTAATAGGGTGTTCTTGATGAGGGAACTGTTTAATATGAGGATGAACGAGGGCAGTTCAGTTGCTGATCACATTAACGAAGTCAATTCAATTTTGTCCAGGTTAGCAACTGTGGGCATGAAGTTGGATGATGACACTCAGACTGTGGTTTTGTTATCTTCCTTACCTGATAGCTGGTCAGGATTTGTGACAACGGTTACTGAAACTGCTGGAACTGGAAATTTGAAGTTTGATCGGGTCCGGGATAGTGTTTTGGGTGAAGACGTTCGCCGGAGGAACACTAGTGGAGGATCTACTTCTGGTATGCTCAGTGTTAGCAGGGGAAGAGGTAAAAACAGAAGCAGTGGGAGTCGTGGGAAAAGCTTGTCTAAAGCTGGGAAGAATGTGAGGTGCCGGAACTATGGTAAAAAGGGGCATGTTAAAAACGAGTGTCCTGATCCTAAGAAAGAAGATGGTAAGCAGCATGTAAACAGTGTTGTGTCAGATGAATCTGACGGTGACGTACTGGTTTGCTGTGAAGAGTCTATAGATTCTTGGGCTATGGATTCTGGTTCTTCGTTTCACGCCATGCACAGCGGCGAGACGATGGTGAATCTGAAAAAAGAAGACTTTGGAAAGGTACGATTAGCTAACGGTCATGTTCTTAATGTTACGGGTATGGGAGATGTCAATATGAAGACTCCACTGGGCACTACATGGAACTTAAAGAACGTTAGGGTAATTCCAGGTTTAACGAAGAAACTTATTTCTGTTAGTCAACTGGATAAACAGGGACTAGATGTTAAGTTTGGTGGTGGGAAGTGGAAGGTGATTGATGGAAATCTTGTTGTTGCCTGTGGGAGGAGACGAGGATCGTTGTATCTAGTTGAGATACCTGCTGAGGGAGTAGCCGTCCCTGTACAACATAAAGTCTGGTTCACTGAATCTAGTAAGCGGAAGAGGGTTCAATTTGCGAACTTGAATCCTGGTGCTTTGGGGATGTCAGTTGAATGTGATCGGGGGTCTAAGTTTAAGCCAGTCAGGGGATTTGGTGATAGTGGGAGCATGGGTCGTGTTCCGGGTACAATCACGAAGAACCGTTGGGTTTTGAAGACGAAAGTTCCGACTGAAGAAAAATGCTCTCCTGGAAATGGTTTGCAAAATGTGGAGAGTGGTATTGATTCTCGGTGTATCTCTGGAGCTGGTGGATCGTGCAAGCCGGTTGAGACAGAGGATGGGTCAATGACGATTTCAGTCATGGCTGGGTTGGAGCTTGTGGGAGCTTCAACTGGTCTCTCAGGTACTTGATGAGAGATGTGGTTGCAACTAGGTGGTTTGGATGTGACTGAAGTCTTAGCTTGTTCTTGGGAACTGGAGGCTTGAAAGACTTGAGCCGGTGATAGGTTTACTTGGATAGACTTTGTGGTTTATGCAAAGCCTCCAAGTGGGAGATTGTTAGATATGAAGGCTTTGCAGGAATGCAGGAACAGAATAGAGCATCTGCATATGCTCTATTGTTTGATGCGCTAGTATTTCATAGATGCTCTAATAGATGCTCTAGATGATAGATGCTCAATCTATTGCATTTACTGTTCACAGATGCTCTAATTGTGACAGATGCTCTAATAGATGATAGATGCTCTAATCTATTGCTACTATTGCTAGATGCGCTAATATGGAAATATGGAACAGATACGTATATGCGCTAGTTTTTTGTTAAGTCTGATATCCGGTTTCCTATTTTACGGTTTCTTGGTCAACAATTTGTAAACCCTAATTTGGGAATTATAAATAGTTGATAGGATCTTTGTAATTGGTATCACCTCAGCAATAAAATCCTAACCCTAGTTGCAACCCGTGGACGTAGGTCACCTTGACCAAACCACGTAAATTCTCGTGTTCTTTATTTTCTGCTAGTGTGTGTGTGTGTTTGTTCCGCTTCCGCTCGAGCCTACTCTGATCCGATACCCCTAACAAACTGTGGTCAAACCATTAATGCGAGACAGGATGTGATGGCCAGTGGGAGTACCTAGAGCATCTCCAACGCATGGGCTTGGGTTTGTTTTCAGACTCTTCATATCGGCCCGCCTCATCATTCCAAACCTTTGCCTTAAATTTAACTGACCTTTTCCTCCAATCACAAATCTACACAAACCTCCACCTTACACTCCATATTTATATTATAAAACAAATGATGAGTATGATGAATATGACAAAAAAAAATAATATAATATGTCAAAACTAAGATTATTATTACTAAGCATGTAAAATAGAAACAGAAAAAACAAAAATATAAAAGATTTTTTTTTCTATATAGTTAAACGGGTTAATGGGTCAACCAGACCCGTTTTTAAACGGGCCGTGCTAATCGACCCAAACCTGTTTTTTTCGTGTCGAGTTCGGGTCAGGTTGACGGGTTGTGTCAAGAATTGCGGCCCCTACGTGTGGTCCCTGCTTATTGGTCCTGGACGAGTCCGGCATAATGGACCTTACCACTTGGACTTGGGTCCTCCAATGGTGATGGGGGATTGAGTTGGTGGTCCGGAATTTCGGACCTTGCCACGTCTAGGGCTGCAAACGAACCAAACGTTCAGCGAACAGTTCGTGAACCGTTCGGTGGGAAGTTCGTTTGTGTTCGTTTGTTTATTAAACAAACAAACACGAACAAGAAATTTCGTTCGTTTAGTTAAATGAACAAACATGAACAGAGGTCGTGTTCGTTCGTGAACGTTCGGTAACGTGTTCGTTTGTGTTCGATAGTTCATTAGATTTTTTTTATATTTATTTAAATACTTTAAAATTTCGACAAATTAAATATCTAATAAGTGTGAGTGTATTATATATTCTGTTCATGAACGATTGTTTGTGTTTGTTTGTTTCCATTTGTGTTCATGAACATTAGTTTGTGCTCAATTGTGTTCGTCAACGTTCGTTTTTGTTTGTTGCCTAAAATTAACAAACAAACACAAACGAACACGAACAAATTCCTTTTCTTAACAAACGAACATGAACATAAAATCTCGTTCGATAAGTGTTCGTGAACGGCTCGCGAACACATATAATTCTTAACAAACGAACACGAACAAGGGGCATGTTTGGCTAAGCTTATTTAAGTTAAAAAGGACTTTTGAGAAAAGGACTTATTGATTTATGACTTTTTGAAAAGGAGTTTTTTTAAAAAGTGTTTGGATTAGCTTATGGGGTGGGAAAAGCCAATAAGTCAATAAGTTGTTTTTTAAAAAGTGTTTGGCTTAGCTTATTGATGTAAAATGACTAAAAGCTAATAAGTCAATAAGTTAGTTTAAAAAGTCACAACATTCTAACTTTTCAAAAATGACTTTTTGATGACTTTTTCTCCTTATCAAAAAGTCATTTTGAAAAGGACTTTTACATTTGCCAAACACTAAAACTCCTTATTGGCTTTTTGATTAAGTCAATAAGTTGGTTGGAAAAGCTTAGCCAAACATGCTTAAGGTCTTGTTCTTGTTCGTTCGGTTCGTCACGTCTCCCGCAATAAAGATGCTCTTAGATGCTGGAGAAATTAAGGATTTGTGGTCGACTGTGGGGAAAGTTAAAGGTCATCGGTTAAAAGTGCACCCAAACGTTAACCACCACCTACTTAATGGTCACTTGGAGAGATAGCAATGTGTTTGTTGAGAGTATACTAGTACATGTGCTGTGTTGTGTTGCTTGCAATAGGTAGATGAATAATGGGCTTGGTTATCAATTGAGTTTATGTCGGTGGGTGTGATTTAGGTTTGTGATGAAACAGTAGTTAACCGAGAGGTTAGTCCACGGGTCGAGTCTCGTCAAGTAGCGTTAATCTCTTCTTTCCTCGATCGATGGCTGGGTCATCTCCTGCACAATGAAACACACCGTGACTTGCAACAAGGAGAATAAGGTGGGGGTTGCTTCTTGATACCACCATCTGGCGTGAGAATAAATATTTGCTTGGGAACAAGATAAGTATTTAAGTAGTAATTGTGAGAAAGTAGATTAACATTACCTCAAACCTGGTTCGGGATGGGTATTTATAGCCGAAGAGTGAAGGAGAAGGGCCAATGGGCCGCTTGATGGGCCGAGGGCCCGACTGACAACTTGCAGCTTTCCATAGACGTGACAGGAGCGCGGGTCACGGGAGTGTTGGGCACACACGGAGGTGTTGTCATGTGTCTTGTTGTATTGGCTGCACGAAGAACACCCGCCACGTAGCCTGCTGGGGTTGTCAGTTTGTTCACCAGCTTTTTGCATGTGGGCTTGGCAGCTGTGCATTGGGCGGTCAGCTGACCGCTGCTGTAAGTGCTCGGGCATACCACTTGCTGGTTGGTCACGAGAAGTCAAAATGACAGTTCCACGTGTATAACAATATGATGCAGTTTTTCACCCCATCCCTGTGTGCAGTAATCTGAGCACAAACCAACACTTCCATCGCCGCTCTGCGCGCGCCCGCACAGGACCGCAACATGAAAATGTGTTTGACAGAAAGTGAATGTAGTGAACTACTATCATCCTTTATGGTAATTACTGCACCCTTTGTATGTTGACGAAAACAATCATTTTCATATACAAGTGAGTCTTCTCATCTTTCCCCGAGAGGGAAAGCAAACCGGGTTCGCTCGCGTCCACACGAACTGAGGTACATCCTTTGTCGGTAGGGACAATGAGCCGGGTGATAGTCACTCGCGCCCAAACCTGGTGCGAGATTTAGGACCATACCCCTTCAGTTAGGCTGGACTAGTATGACCTTTTCATGTAAGATATAATTGTATGTTCATTTAGGATAGGATTAGGTGTAAATTGAGATATAGATTAGAGCTCATAATAAACTTTCGATACTTTGTGCGGGTCATAATTGTAAGGTCTAAAGTTAAGTTTTATTTCGGGATTAGGTGATCCTTTGAGCTATTTCATGTCTTCATTTTTGTAGTATGTTATTCTATTCTCCCACTTCAGAAAAAAAAACCAACAAAGAGTACTAAAAAAAAACTGAATGAAAAAATAAAATAGTTTATCTGGATTCCTTTGTATGCCGCTCGGCAAAAACCTTCACCGCTTGACTCCCTGAAACACACCCCTACCACCCTAAGACAATAACAAAATTACATGGTTGCTATTTATCGCACAAAAACTTAAGTCACCTTAAGACTTTATTTTAAGAAACCTATGTCGAAAAAAAATATCATTGTATTTTGGCTCCTCGACAAAATAAACTTTCATAAGGATTTCGTGGCATTTCTCCCGATGACGACACACATATCTTTTATACTAGATGTGCTCGTGTATTCTAGTTTGACTTGTTAGATGAGATTTTTGAAAAAAATTAAGCTACTATCAACTTGAGAAGATATCATCGTCGCTATTGTCGGGTGAAATAAACAACGGTATTTGATCCATCATTTTGATAAATTATTGTATAAAATATAAATTTGTGAAGAAATGAGAAGAGAAATATAGAGAATGGGTGTGAAATATATAAAGTGGGGTGAATGTATAAATAGGTGTTTAATAAAAAAAACAATGTTTTTTAAATAGTGATATAACTGTTGGGGACATCACCAACGGTCTCATTCGCTTCTTATTTTGAACGATGATTGCTCCCTGCCCATTAAAGTTCACCGGGTGGTCACCGTTCCCGCCTGGTGACTTGTCACCTAATGCCTTCCTCGGATAATGCCCCGTACATCTTTACATATAAGTAATATGTAATGAAAGGACACAGGGTTGGCCCTGAGAATTCATGTACCTTATTCGAGCTCGAAAAAACGTGCCTTTAGGTCTTAACGAAATTGGGTATTGAGCTCAATAAAGGTCTAAACCTAATGTCAATAGGCTAATAACTAATCTAAACCATAAAAATAGTTTTGTTAGTGGGCCTATGTTAGTGTTTATATGGGTATATCTTATTAATTTATTTATTTTTACATATAAGATATTAATTTATTTATTTTTACATATAGATATCGGAGTTTTTTTTTTTTTAAATAACGTGCCCTTTGAAATATCGGGCCCTGGCAGATAGTCCTTTCCGTCCACCTTCACCTTCAAGGCCGGCCATGAAAGGACATTCACATAAGAGTATCCCGTGCAATCCACGTCTTCTATCTTTGCATCCTAGGACCCGTTCACTTGCATTCACCACACATAAACCCCCATTAGCTATTGCTAAGTGACACAAAAACGTCAACAAGCATAATCCATTAATCATATTCGTCCATGATCATTGATTCGGATCACAATTCCTTTTAAAAATTTAGGGGCGGCTTGTTTACCTCTTAACGGGGCTCTTAATAGCTCAGACCTCTTACTGGTTCAGCACTTAATGGTTCAGACTGTTTGTTTCGTGAGCAAATGTCTTAATGGTTCAGACATTTGCCTCTGAATGGTTAAGCACTATACTGAGTCTGAATAGTTAAGACCTCTAATCTGACTTGGTCAGACATTTGCCTCTGAATGGTTAAACATTATATTGGCTCTTAATGATTCAGACCTCTTACTAGTTCAACATTTAATGGTTCAAACATCTTACTGGTTCAGCACTTAACCATTCAGATGTTGCCAAACAACCCATTATTCCTAATAAAAAAACTGTAGCCACAGTTGAGATTCCATTGTGATCTCAAATTCTTTAGTGCTTTATTTGACATACTTTTCTGTCAAAAAACACGATATCAAGCACAATACTATTAAAAAGACAATCTGTACGATTGTCTTAACAAAAACAACTCTGCACAGCTCCGTAAATAAGTTCTAACACAGCAAAAAACCGATTCTGCACATAACCATAAACAAGACTCAACCACTGCAGAAAGATTGATTCTGCACAGAGCTGAAGAACAGATTCAAACGCGACAGAACTTCAACTGATGATTTGCAACCAGCAATGAACAACACGATCTCAAAACAATTCTCGAACACAAGGAATAGAGACGCTCCGAACCTGTTTGGAGAGACAAAAAACAGAGGAACTGAAGGAAGTTGTCTGCGATTGAGAATGCAAGAGAGATATGTGCTGAATTGAAAAGGATCCCAAAAACAATCCCTTTTAATGAACTCCAAAACCCTTTTTAGAAACCTTCAGCCCCACGTATAAAAGACATCAGCGCAAAAAGCCCACAAAACCAGCCCAAGGCTCGATCATATGCAAAACAAGAAAAAGGAAACATTAGCACTGCTCAATTATAATTAGCACAATATAATATTTATAAATATATTGAATTGATAAAAAATATATAACATATATTTTAACACCCCCCTCAATTCAATATTTGAAGCAATCAAACATATGGAGGAGATGACAAACCTTTTCATGAGGCCAATAGACAGATCTTTTGTAAATATGTCAGCAGCCTTGTCCTCAGACTTAATACCAAGAGTCTGAATTACACCTTTAGCAATCTTTTCTCTTAAGAAAAAAAGATCAACCTCAAAATGTTTGGTACGTTCATGAAAGACAGGGTTGGCTGCTATGGAGATAGCAGCCGTATTATCACAATACAGCTTAACAGGAAGATTAACATCAACTTTCAGCTCCTTTAAAAGATTTGAAATCCATATAATCTCGCATGTAGCAGCACACATCGACCGGTATTCTGCCTCAGCAGAAGATCTTGAAACGGTGGACTGCTTTTTACTTTTCCATGACACAAGATTATTCCCTAAAAACACACAAAAACCAGTAACAGACTTTCGAGAACCTAAACATTTAGCCCAGTCCGAATCAGAAAAAGCTTTTATATCTAAAGTATCCCCTTTTTAAACAAAATTCCTTTTCCAGGAGCACCTTTTAAATATCTTAAAAGCCTTAAAGCAATTTTGAAATGAGCTTGAGTAGGCGAATGCATAAATTGGCTAAGATAATGCACAGAATATGCTATATCTGGTCGAGAGTGAGAAAGATAAATCAACTTACCAACAAGTTTTTGGTAAACAGTTACATTTGTTAAAGGTTGATTATCCTTTTCACATAAATAAGACAAAACATGATTTGCCTTAATAGGACAACTGACCGGTTTACAACCAGTCATACCAAATTCAGCAAGTAAATCTAAACAGTATTTCCTTTGTGTTAAACACAAGCCAGTAGAATTCCTTACAACCTCAATACCCAAAAAATATTGCAACTTTCCCAAATCTTTTATTAAAAACTTAGACTTGAGTAAAAGTTTGACTTTATCAACCATTTTTGAACAACTACCAGTTATAATAATATCATCCACATAGACAAGAAGAACAATGAAGGTAGAATCTTTTGTCATAACAAACATGGAATGATCACACTTACTTTGTTCAAAACAAAGATCAACAAGAACTTTCTCATTCCACATCCTAGGAGCTTGTTTCAATCCATACAAAGATTTTTTTTTTTAATTTGCAAACTTTAGACCCATAAGAAGAATTATAACCATCAGACAAGCACATATAAACTTCTTCATTAAGGTCACCATATAGAAAAGCATTGTTAATGTCAAGTTGATATATTTCCCAGTTAAAGTGAACAGCCATAGATAACACACATCTAAATGTAACCATTTTAACCACATGAGAAAACGTTTCAAAGAAATCAATGCCTTCCTTTTGACTAAACCCCTTAGCAACAAGCCTAGCCTTATACCTTTCTATTTCACCAGTTGATTTATATTTAATTTTATAAACCCACTTACACCCAATTGCCTTTCTATTAGGTGGTAAATCTACAATCTCCCAAGTTTTATTCCTGTGTAAAGCTTCAAGTTCCAAATTCATAGCATCAACCCAATTAATATCATTCTTAGCTTCAAAATAATTATTAGGTTCACAACTTTTATTTAACACAGAAGCAAAACAAGAATTTTCAGGAGACAAATTAGCATAGTTTAACACTTTTTCTAGGCCATATTTAACTTTCCCATCAACCACATAATCATCAAGTTTAGAAGGAAATTTAATGTTTCTAGAAGATCTCCTTAAAACTGTGCTAGTTTGTTCCCCAAAATCTCCCTCAGAATTATTATTGTCTTCATGTTCAATGTCATGCTCAGTTCCAGACTGCTCAGACCCATGACCTGTTGAAGTACTAGTTTGTGTATTCCCATCATCGGGAGTTGGGTCAACTTGAGGGCCTTGAGTAAAGTTTAAATTAGATAAATCAAAAAAATTAAGGGTGTTAACTTCAGATGGAGTATCAAGATCAGAAGATGTTTTCATTTCTTTAAAAGGAAACACAGTTTCGTAAAACCTAACATCCCTAGAAAAAAACATCACTCTTTGATCTAAACTCCAAAGTTTATACCCCTTTTTTTCATTTGAATATCCAACTAAAACACATTTTTCAGCATGTGTGGTAAACTTATCAGAGTTGTTTAACACAATGCTGAAACAAAGACACCCTATAACCCTAAGTTGACCCAAAACAGGAGCAAAACCAAACACAAGTTCATACGGAGACTTCCCACTCAAAACAGATGAAGGTGTCCTGTTAATTAAATAAGCAGCAGTTAGAATACACTCAACCCAAAACTTAAGTGGAAAACCACCTTGAAAGAGTAAAGCCCTAGCTATATTTAACAAATGCCTATGTTTTCTCTCAACTACTCCATTTTGCTGTGGAGTATGAACACGTGAAGTCTGATGTATAATCCAATTTTCATAACAAAAAACACTCATTTGTTTATTTATAAATTCAGTACCATTGTCACTCCTAAAAATCTTAACTGATTTACTAAACTGAGTTTTAAGCAGATTATAAAAATCTTTAATATTGTAAAACACTTCATCCTTTGACTTCATGAGGTATACCCACACAGCTCTAGCGTAATCATCAACAATAGTAAGAAAATATCTAAAACCATCCCTACTTTGAACTCTATAAGGACCCAAACATCAAGATGAATAAGATCTCCTAATCCCTTAGTTTTATGATCACTTAAGGGAAAGGGTTCTCTATGCTGCTTAGCTCTATGACATGTTTCACCAGGATCTAGTTTAATACTAGTTTTAATATTTAAATCATTTTTAAGAACATGTAACACGGTTTCAGCAGGGTGACCTAACCTAGCATGCCAAAGATTAATATCACAACTAGAATTACAAACCTTATTAGAAACAAAAGAACTACCACAAAAGTATAGACCATCAAACTGACTACCAGTCACCTGGACATTCTTTGTTTGAGAATCCTGAATATAACATTTATGTTCATCAAAAGAAACAATCAGTTTACAATCTCCAGCAAGTTTATGAACAGAAATCAAATTTACACAATAATCAGGCACGACAAACACATCATATAGAATAACCTTGTCACTTAATTTAATATCACCAATTTTAGTTACCAAGGAATTAGTGCCATTAGGATGTTTAACCTTAATATTAAATTCAGTTACATCCTTTTGATTAATCAGACACTCATCAGTCATTACCATGTGTTGATTAGCACCAGAATCAACTATCCATCCTACCTTTTTCCCATTATCAATAAAATTTGAAAAACAGTAAACAGGTTTAAAATCACAAGTAGGTTTGGATGACAAGTCCACAAAACTATTTAGACAAACAAAATTAGCACACATACCAGCAAAACCACTACTCTGAGGAGCACCTTTAGATTTATCATTCAAGAGACTAAGTAATTGGGCTATCTGATCATTGGTTAGAGAACTCACAGCAGAAGAAGTATCAGTAGTATCAGCAGTAACATTATTACTAACCCTGTTACCCTTGTTCCCACAAGGTTTTGACTTCATCTAAGAAGGATAGCCAACTAGTTCAAAACACTTTTCAATAGTATGACCAGTCTTATTACAATGAGAACATTTGAGATTAGGATTAGGAATTCTAATACCCTTTTTCTTTGATTCATTAACTTGATTAGTTTTAATGGCAAAGCCAACAACATTGTTTAGAATTTTATCAGAAATATTTTTTGAATGAAGATGTGACTCTTCTCTAGAGATTACTGAAAAAGCATCCTTCGCAGAAGGAAGAGTTTCTCTGGTTAACAAATTAGTTCTCACAGACTGGTATGAACTATCAAGACCCATTAAGAACTGCATAAGCTTAATAAGATGATTAAAATCATTAAACTGTTTAGATGCATCACAAGAACAAGCAGGTAAAGCAAGTAACTGGTCTAATTGTTTCCACATACAATTCAACTTATGACAATATTCAGAAACAGGCATGTCGTTTTGACTAAAGGAGTTAATCTTTTGATACAGATTAAACACTACAGACCCATCTATCTTATCATAAGTTTCCTTTAAATCTTTCCACACATCAGAGGCAATTCTAGAATAAACAAGACCAGGATATAATTCTTTAGACACAGAATTAAGAATCCAAGTAAGCACAATAGAGTTGCACCTATCCCATTGTCTACCCAAAACTTCATCAGTTGTAGACCTAAGACAAGTACCATCAACAAACCCTATTTTGTTTTTAACCTGTAGTGCAAGGTACATAGCATTTGACCAAATTCTATAATTTTCTGACCCTTTAAGTTTAACACTAACAATTGTCAAATTTGCAGAATCACTAGGATGAAGAAATAATGGATCACCAACATCAATTTTACTAACCAAAGTTGCACTAGTAGAAGTCATATTATCAGTAGTAATCACAGCATCACCAGGCATAGCAAACAGTCAAGGGTAGCACCAAAAAAGCTAAAAAAACAGACCAAATATAGCAGATATTTTTTTTAAGAATCAAAACAAAACATAAGACACAACTAATGCAACAGAGTGAACCCTCTCCGTGTCCCAATAATCAAACCGATCTTACTAAACCCGGTATCAATATGCCTAGACTCAAAGATGCAGTGATGCAATAAAAGTAAAAACAAAGGAAAAAAGAACAATCTCACAGTGGGTGCGTATTACTTCAGAAATCAGACTTGTAACCTTCACTTGGGGTTACAAGCAACTGATTTATAAGCGAGAACACCAGACAACCTCAAAAAACTAGGGTTTAAATTACTGAATCGGCAGGAAAACCAAGGATCTCCCAAGCCAACAGAATCTAAGATGAAGCCGGTAATTACAGCGGAAAGCAATATCACCAAGAGCACCTACAGCTCTGATACCATGTCAAAAAACACGATATCAAGCACAATACTATTAAAAAAAACAATCTGTACGATTTTCTTGACAAAAACAACTCTGTACAGCTCCGTAAATAAGTTCTAACACAGCAAAAAACCGATTCTGCACAGAACCGTAAACAAGACTCAACCACTGCAGAAAGATTGATTCTGCACAGAGCTGAAGAACAGATTCAAACGCGACAGAACTTCAACTGATGATCTACAACCAGTAATGAACAACACGATCTCAAAACAATTCTCGAACACAAGGAATAGAGACCCTCCGAACCTGTTTGGAGAGACAAAAAACAGAGGAACTGAAGGAAGTTGTCTGCGATTGAGAATGCAAGAGAGATATGCGCTGAATTGAAAAGGATCCCAAAAACAATTCCTTTTAATAAACTCCAAACCCCTTTTTAGAAACCTTCAGCCCCACGTATAAAAGACATCAGCCCAAAAAGCCCACAAAACCAGCCCAAGGCTCGATCATATGCAAAACAAGAAAAAAGGAAACATTAGCACTGCTCAATTATAATTAGCACAATATAATATTTATATTTATAAATATATTGAATTGATAAAAAATATATAACATATTGATGACGGGGGTAGCCCGAGACCAAATAAAATGACCAAGTATGTAAACGCCCAAAAGGTTAAAAGGTTCAATGGTTGAAAAAGCTGAGGAGATGGAGTAAAGTAACACGGGAACAGTGAACAAGTCACATCCCCAAACAGTCTCACCAACCACAGCCGTAAAAGCAATGCAGGTCCACAGAGTACATGCTATTATCCAGGGGTCAAAAGGCTTCAACCCCCGAAAGGGTAAGCCCCTCACTGCAAGCTGGTTCACTAGTCAAATGAATACTTCTTCGGGAGATGTCTTCTCCTATATAATGACACTTCATTCATTAAACAAGGACATCTCAGATCAGATTTGTTCCCTCAAACTCTGGTCCTTCACATCGCACACTTACTCAAGTGTCCCTCACACACATTCACATTACACTTATTCTTTTTGTTCCTCAATCCTTTTCTGAACAACACTTCAGAATTGGATCTTCAAACAAGAAACATAAACTAGTGAACCTCCTTCCACGTCTCGCAAACGTGGGGGACCCCACGACCTGCGTTAGGCAAGGTTAAACCCTTTAACCCTTCTGCCTAACCACCCCTGCTACTATCTTCGGTCTATATTTTGTTGTCTCAACAAGTTGGCGCCCACCGTGGGGCTACACCGCTATTTCTCCTTAAAAAGACCTAGTAGTGTAGCTCTTCTCTCTCAAAGTTGTCATGTCTGAAACCCCAGGTGAAGTGAACCAGGTACCACACACTTCAACTCCGGGTAGTAGTCAAGCCCATGTGACTATCCCAACTTCTTTTTCAACTCCGGGGAGCACACCCGAGTTTCTCACCTTTAACACTCCAACTCCTTCTAGATCTGGAGTTCATTCCCCTAACGTCGGTGTCACGGACACCCCCACATGTATTGAACTCACCCCCGAGGGAGTTGCTAATAATTTTCTTGAGTTGAGGGCCCTCCTCAACCAGTATGTGAACAAAGAAAAAGACAAGGGAGTAAGGAGTCTAGACTACGATGAACCTGAACCAACACTGTCTCCCGGGCCTCCCATTCCACCTTTTACAACCAGGAATGAGGCTGGCCCCAGTAATCCTTCAAACCCCGTTCCATATTTATCCACCATGACAAATCCTACAGCATATCCCCTCTTTTCATCCCAGCCAGTTACAAGTGGTGCTCCTCTGGGCCATGAGCTGACTTTGGATCAGCTCCTACATTCCTCAGTATCAAGCTTTCCAGCCTCTACCTCCACTTCGTGGGAACAAGCCCTGTCAGTGCTTCCATTGGCACGAAGTGCGGTAATGAGCACCCCCCTTGGAGTTAGCTGCCCGATCACATCCGGAAGCCTCCAAGGCTTCAACCCTATGTCCCAGATGATGACCCAGATGATGGCCAGTTTCCCATGGCAACACTTCATCAATCAAGTGCTAGCCACTCAAGGTAACAACAATGGTAATAATAATATGGGTACAAGGGTCAAAGAAGACTTGGCTTGTTGGGATTGAACCCTATCAGAGGAACAGATAATTAAAGCCAAAATTGGATCAGAACAGTGGATTATGAATAAACAGATGCTGATACACAAATCTCTCCCCTTGAAAGTGATTACAACTACTGATGACCTCCTATCTGCTGATCTTACCAAACTACTGACTCATAACTGCTGCTCAACTAAAGATCTGATGGAAGACTAAAGTCCTGCTGATTCAATCTACTGCCTTGAGTCAAGCACTGCTGATCCGGACAAGTGCTGCTGGGTTCACAGCAGTAGAAGGTTGCAGCAGCTGTTCTAAAGTCTGTTTTGTAATAGAATGTATTAGCAGTAGTTAACACAAGCAGTGTCTGTATAGATCAGAGGTTAGAGTTTGTTAGGAGGTTAGATGTCACTTTCATGGTGACGTCAGCAAAGATGCTCAGTAGTTTGCAAGTGCCTATAAATAGTTCAGTACTTTGTACTGTTCTATTAGCTCTTTACATCATTCGTCTTCTTTGCACGAACAAACTACTGAGCTCAGGTTGAGAGGGAGTTTGCATTCATACATCTATCTTTGTAATCGTTGTTGAAATTAAATTCAATCATTCGGTTCATTGTGTAAAAGATGTTTGATCAAAGTATTACTCTCATTTGATTGTATGCGAAGTTTGTTTTCATTTTAATTCCGCTGCACAACTCATCCATTTTCATCTTAACTTCAAACACAAAATACAATCAAAAAGAAACTCAGATCCAACAATTGGTATCAGAGCTTGGACAGTCAAATTTGATTTAACAATCATTTTGACGTAAAAAGTTCAGCTCAAAACAGTTGATACTGATCGTTTGTTCGTCGTTGAAAAAACAGAGTAAGGATTAATCACCACTAAAGTTGATTTCTCAGTACCTGTAAAACAACAAGAATGACGTCACAATCTCAGGACGATAAAAACATTGGTTCTCTCTTTAAACCACCTATGCTAAAAAGAAATGAGTACAACATCTGGCAGAGGAGGATGGGTCACATCCTCGCTCAACAAAGCACAGGTTGTTGGAAGTCTGTTATCTTTGGTCCTCATGTTCCTACAGTGCCAAGCGCTGAAGATGCTGAAAAACAAGTTCCAAAACCTGTTGAAAATTATACTGAAACGGATTATCAAAAGTTTGAACTAGATGCTAAAGCATTTAGTATCATAGCATCAGCGCTGCCCAACGAAATATATGCTGGATTGTTACATTGTGACAATGCCAAAGAGTTGTGGGACGCACTTAAGGAACAATTTGGAGGTACCGAAGAGGTCATAGAAAACAATAGGGAAATCCTGAACCAACAGTATGAAACATTTTGTCATGTTAAAGGTGAATCACTGACGCAACAATTTGAGCGGTTCAGTTGTCTCATCAGTGAACTGAGGCTTGTTAAAACCACTTTTACAAACTCAACTCAAAACAGCAGGTTCCTCAGGTCACTGCCAGATAAATGGGACACAATAGCGTTTGTCACCCGAAACTCACCTGAGTTCAAGGATCTGACCTTGACCCAACTCCATGGTCGACTCCTGACCTACGAAAGGGAGTTGAACCAGAAAAGGAAGTTACAAGAGTCAGGGAAAATCGTTGATGATTATTCATTCGGTAACACTGCTCTTCTGGGTCAAAAAAAAAAAAAGAAGAATCTGGTGGTAGTGGTAAGGATCAGGGTTATGATCACTTCATTGACATAACTGCTGGTGCAAATTTTAACAACCCTGATCCTCACTCTACAGGTTATGCATTCACTGCAAATGAAAACCAGATGTCAGACAATTTAAGCTTTGAACTAAATGATTTACAGCATTTTGACCCCACTGATCTAGAGGAAATGGACATCCTGCATCAACTGGCCTTGCTAAGTGTTAGAACTAGCAAGTTTTATAAAAGAACAGGGCGAAAATTCCCAGGGTTGCATGGGAATCTAAGGGTTGGGTTAGATAAATCGAAAATCAAGTGCTATAAGTGTAACAGGCTAGGACATTTTGCTAGAGAGTGTAGGAGTCAAACAACTGGTCCCATAATTACTCACCCTAGTTCAAATCCTAGACCTCAAAATCAAAACACTGTGCACTATGCCCAATATGCCCCAGCAGCACATGTGAACACTGCTCACTATGCTGTTGCTCCTGTGCCAGTGCATGATGTCCAAACAGCTGCTCCACAGATTCAATATGTTCAAACCCCTGCTCCCCAGGCACAAGTGCAACCTGCACCACAAACCACTGCTCCAGTAGCAACACAACCAGATCAACAAAGTTTCTTTACTCAAGAGTTTGTTGACTGGAGCAGTATGCCTGAGGACCTCAGTGATGAAAACTTTGCACTCTATGCTTCTAATGTTTCTTCTCATGATGAATTTTGTTTGATGGCATTAGAGTCAATACAGGAGGGTGTTGAATCTGAAGAGAAACATCTGGTCTCTGAAACAGTGGATGAGGTGATTGAAGCAGTGGTTACTGCTGTGGCTGATGAAGTACTGTTGGAAGAAAGTTCAGGTACCCTGATTGAACCACTGACAGATCTATGGTCTGAAGAAGATAAGAAAGAAGAAAAGGCAGGTGAAGAAGAAGAGAGAGCTGGTGATGAAGAGAATACTCAGTGTGATTGTGCAATGATGGCTGCTGCCAAGGTATCACCTCAAGTTCTAGAAAAACTATGTTCTGACAATTGCATTATTGCTTTTGCTAACATCAAAGAGGTGAATGAAAACCTTAGGAACAAAATCTTAACTGATGAAGTCAAATTTGAAAGATCTTTAAAAGAACTTAAAAACAAATTGGCTGAAAAAGAGAAAGAGATTAGCAACATGAAAGAAGAGCAAAGCATAACCAAAACCCAACTCCAAACTATGGTAGAAAAATACCAAGTTTGCAAAAAGGAGTTAGAGTCCACCCAGATCACATGTGAGAAATGGGTGGAATCATGCAAAGGGTATGAGGTTATGCTTGAAAAACAGATAAAAAGCAATGTGAAATTTGGGGTTGGTTATAGAAAACATGATGATGAAAACACTGCTTTTGGAAAATTTGTTTCAACCACTGATGTAACTACTGAGTACATCCCCACAAACAAGAATGGCCAAGAAGTGAAAATCACTGACAAACTTGGTAACAAAATCACACTTGACAGACCAATGGCCCCCTCTGTTTTTGAGGAGATTGAAAATCATCAATTTAAACCAAGATGGTCTGATGAGTGTGATATTCTTGAAAATTTCAAGCCAATGGACTTTACATCAACTGATGGTGTTAAATCTCCAAAAGCTAAAGTCATTCCTCTCAAGGACATTCCAGTAGTGGTTAAAACCTCTGCTGCAAAGGAGTCTGAAAAGAGGAAGAAGAAAGAAAAAATTGATAACTTGTTTTGTGAATTCTGTGAGAAGAGGAACCATCTAACAAAAGATTGTTTCCACTTAAAAGCTTATGATTTAACCAAAACAAGTGTCACTACTTCAGCTGAAAGTTGCAGTCTTTGTGGTAAAACAAACCATAAAACTCAGGCATGTGTGTATCTCAAAAACTTCAATGAAAGGAAGAATGAATACATGGCTAAAACATCCTTGAGTTCATCAGCATCATCACCATCTGTCAAGTTCACAAAGAAACAACCACTGTTTGTGCCAGTTCAAACAGCTGTCACAAAACAGCTGAACCAAACATCTGTTAAAAGAGATGTTCAGGTTACTGATGCACCTCCTGCCAATCAGTTCAGAAAAGGCAAGGAAAAACAGTCTTACCAAAGGATTCCACACGTTTATGAGGTCTACAAAAAGCCCTCTAAACCCAGAGTGAATAGGCATCCTTTCGGTTACCAGCAGGTGATTGGGCAAGACCCTCAACAGTGGTTAGCAAGGAACAGTACTAAAACGGTCCAAACCCCTGACTTAACCACTGTCCATCACACTACATCCATACCAGACACTGTTGAGACTCCATCCAAAGCCCTGTTGGCTTTGGAGTCCTTAATGAACTAATCCTTTTACTTCATGTGCAGGGAGCTTCTGCATGCTTTGATAGTCTTTGGTATGTAGATAGTGGAGGCTCCAGGCACATGACAGGATGTAAAGCCCTCCTCAAAGACTTTAAAATCCATGGTGGGGGTGATATATCCTTTGGAAATAATAGTAAAGGAAAGGTTTTGGGGTCTGGAACAGTGCAATCTGGTAATGTAAAATTTGAAAATGTCAATCTAATAGACAATCTAAAATTCAACCTTCTGAGTGTATCTCAAATGAGTGACAAAGGGTTTGGGTCATTCTTCATAAAAGATTGTTGTAGGATTGTTGGACCAGAAATGGTCAAAAAGATTGAAGCAATAATCAAAAATGGTCAAACTAAACTTGTTGCTCAAAGAAGTGGCAATGTTTATGTTGTTGACATGTCAAAAGAGTGTCCCAGAGCTGATGCCTGTCTGTTCTCAGCTGCCTCTAACAAAGAGACAGAACTTTGGCACAAAAGACTGTGGCACATAAATCTTAAGACAATAACAGAAATTTCAAAAAATGGTTTGGTGAGAGGCCTGCCACAAAAATTGTTTTCATGTCCTGAACATTGCATTTCCTGTTTAAAAAGAAAACAACATAAAAGTTCCCACAAGTCCATTGAAGAGTCCAAAACAACCCAGTGTTTGCAAATGCTACACGTGGATTTGTTTGGCCCAGTTCAAGTCATGAGCCTTAAAAAGAAAAGATATTATCTAGGTTTACATGGACTTTCTTTTTGCACTCTAAAGATGAAACTGCAGGCATTTTGCAAGACTTTGTGACACAGGTTGAAAAGCAATTTGACCTTCCAGTGAAAAGCTTTAGGAGTGACAATGGCACAGAATTTAAAAATAGGGAGTTGGATGCCTTCTGTGTGAAGAAAGGGATTGTAAGGCAGTACAGCATCCCTAGAACACCAGAGCAAAATGGGGTTGTTGAAAGAAAGAACAGAACTTTGATTGAGGCTGCCAGAACCATGCTTGCAGATTCAGGTTTGCCATTAACTTTCTGGGCAGAGGCAGTAAACACTGCTTGCTATGTCCAGAACAGAGTTTTAATAAACTCCAGGCACAAAAAGACTGCCTATGAAATTCTGTATAAAATCAAACCACTGATCTCATACTTCAAGGTGTTTGGCTGCCCATGCTTTATTTTGAACTTAAAAGATTCCATTTCAAAATTTGCAGCCAAAATAGATTGTGGTTACTTTCTGGGGTACTCAACCACTGCCAAGGCCTACAAAGTGTTCAATGCACGTGTTAGTGCATTATCTGTCTATCGCCTCCGTCAATCTAGTCCGTAGCAGAAAACCGAAGAAAACGAGAGTTACATTGTTATATTTTAGTGATAGTTAGTAAAAAAAGCAAGGTGGCATAATTGTAATTAATGAGATTCCTCATTAATCCCTTGGCCTATAAATAGAACTCTAGGGCTTCTAGTTTAGAACTTTTTGAAACTTTTGGAGCATTTGTCATTTTCACAACTTGGAGGTTTCTAGAGCTAGAGAGAGAAAGCTAGAGAGAGAAAGTTCATTGTACGTGATTCAGGTGCTGTACACTTTCAGATTCGTGAATAGAATCACGTTTATATTACGTCTCGTGTGTTAGCTCGCGTTCGTGTACGGATTCCGCACGTCACACGTTCGATTACGCAATCGTTTCGGAGTCAAACCGGTCCTAACAAGTGGTATCAGAGCAGGAGCTCGATTGCACTGATCTTTCACACGATTTCGCACAGGATTTCATCAGATTCAGATCCGAATTTCATCTAGTTCTTCATTTTTTTCATATTCTTCACGTTTTTACTGATTATCGTCAAATTGATCAGGTTTTCACGGTCCGTTTCGTCTGATTTTTAGATATGTTGTGCGCCTATAACCGATCTACAACCCTACCAAGTTTCAGCTCAAAACTCCAAGCCGTTTAGGAGTAATCGTGGTTTTTCGGTCCGAATTCGCGTAAATTTTCAGCTTAGAACCGCTCATCCGGACAGATTAGAACCGCTCATTCGGACGGATTGGAACCGCTCATCTGAACATACTTGAACCGCTTATTTGGACAAGAGGTGAACCGCTCCAAACATAAAAAATTTAGGCTCGCTTATATGAACAAAGTGTGGACCGCTCATAACAATTTTCTGGATCGCTGTTAAGTCAGTCTATGGACCGCTTTTGTGTCATCGTCTCCATGTGTGTCTGATGATTACAGGTGTTATCAGGTGTCACCGCCCATACTATCCATGTGATAAAGAACAATTGTTGCAGCCATAAAACTTGTCGATATATTTTAAGAACTAAAACTTGTCGGCCATAAAACATCACCGCCCCATTAACAAGAAATGACCCAATGAGTGTTCTTGTGAATTAATTGTGTTTGAACGGCACCGCCCCACTCAGTAATAAGACCCAATTACAGTTTTTTACACTGCCCCATTTAATAAAACGACCCATATATTAAAATCATATAAGTCGGTCGAATCATATATTACCGCCCATTAATTGGAGTTGTTTAAATAAAAAAAACATAATAGTGACCGCCCATATCAACCCAATCACATTTCTTATTCCACAGACTCTTAAACATTGGCCCAATCACGAGCCCAACTTGCCGCCGATTTGTCTGTTGTTTGTTGCTGATTCATTTAAAAAAAAAAAAAAAAAATCCACCGCCCCATTAAGCTTTTTGGCCCAATAAGAGATGTCACTAGTTGCCGCCCAAAAATTGCAGCACATGTGCACCGATTAGAAGGCCCAACCACATACTTTTAATTTTGGCCTAATCATAGTTGATTCATTAAAATCGGCACAATCATCATTCATGTAAACTTTCGGTCAAATCACATTATACGAACAACAGTCTTGTCGGCATTTTAATTGTTTGATATTCTTGCATGTGAGCTTGGATATAGTCAAAATTGAGATGTGTGAATTATGAAATGAATTGTGGTTATTGATTGTTTGTGATACTTGTGTGTGATGATTCAATAGGATAAACAATTGTCTAAGTTTTGTCTTTTTGTGCCAACTAATTCAAGATTTTGTCGTGTAGTGTCAACCGATTGACCAGTTCTCGACCGATTGAACAGTTTTCTCGTCAAAACGGCAACCGATTGAACAACATCCCTTCCAATCGTCCAGCATACTATCCGATCGATCAACTTTTCATCTGATTCAAATTGTTGGATAAATTTTTGAACTAATTGTTTGTCTTGTGTTTGTGATTCAGGTAATTCGAGAAATTCAAGGTTCGCATCATGGCTGAAGTCAAAGAGAGAACTCGAGAAGAGATCTTGAGTGAGAAAACTTACAGAGAAAGAAATGTTGTTTACAACAGAATGGATGACATGCAGGAAGAATATGAGAGTGCTGTCAGTAACAGAAGATGGGATAAGAAGAGAGAATGTTACTACAACAGAGAAGGAGAACCGGTTGTTCCAAAGAAAGACATAATTTTTGATGATGTTCTTCTTGCTGTCCCGTTGAGAGCCGAATACTACAGAAGGGTGATGAAGGATGATGCATATGTTAAACAGTATGAAAAAGATATCAGATATGCTATGCTGTCATGTTTGAGAAAAAGAGATGAGGAAAGAATGAAGAAAAATGTTGAAGAGATGGTGGAGAATTTGAAGAAGGTTGCTGAAACAGAAGTTGTTGAAGTGGAAGTTGTGAAAGAAGCTGTTACTGAAGAACAACAAATTGAAGAAGAAGTGAAGAAAGAAGAAAAGAATGAGAATGAGAAAGATGGTGATGCTGGTGAGGAAGTCAGTGTTGAACAAAAGCTGAATGATGCTGAGATGAAGCAGACAGAGGCTGCTGAAAACACCGAAGTGTCAATCACTGAGGTACATTCTGATTCTGAAGTCTTAAAACCAATTGAACAGTGCAAGAAATGCATGGAACCGTGCAGAGCTTGTACTGAAAAAGATGAGCAATTCAGAACAAGAGAACTTGAATTCACAAAAATCGAAAACATTTTCAAAGCAAAATGCAAAGAGATGTTAGAAAAAGAAAAAGTTTTTAACGAAAAAGATGAAAAACTTTCAGGAAAATGTTCAAAGTTAGAAAAAGAAAATGAAGTTTTGAAAGAAGATGTTTTGAAAATGAAAATTGAATGTTCACAAAAAGAAAATGTGGTTCTAGAAATGAAAAAGGAATATGACTCAATGAAACTATCATATCATGTTACGAAAGAGTCATATGATAAAGTAAAAGATGAAATGAAATATGCTCAATCAAGAATGAATTATCTTTCTGAAACAACCAAAGAGCTTAAACGAATGTATGCTATAAAACAAGATGTTGTTAATTCATATATAGAAGATGTTGCTAAGCTAAAGCGACAGATTGCTGATCTAGAACAGGATAACAACAATTTAAAAAGTTACCACGTGTCGTCATATGTGCTTGAACGAATTTTCCATATAAAACCGGGAGATGGTGAGTCTGAGCAGAACAAGAAAGGCATTGGCTCAGAGTTTCATCAAGTTCCACCACCGGAAAAGTTTGCATTTTATGATGAGGAAAAGGTCGAAAAAGCTTTCAACATGGTAGACCAATTGCCAGACAACATTGACATAACCTATTCCAAATCTGATGATTCTCATGATTCAGAGGTGGTAGGTAAAGTCGTTGAAAGTGTGTTGAAAGAAGAGTCGGTTGATACAGGTAACTCTGAATCACATGATGAAAATGAAGGAAATCTTCATGATGCATATCTGAAAAACACAAAATCCGAGAAAATTTTGAATGATGATTCAAAAGGATTGGTTTATACCATGATTGGATCGGACAAATTATTCTTAGATGTTGTATTCCCGATTCAGAATGTGATTTCAGAAAAAGTTGACAAAGTTTTCAAAATGGTTGAGATTGAGAAGTCTGAGATTTCAAAGTTTATCGGTAAGAGTCATAAAGGTTCATATAACAAACCTGGTTTCAAAAAGAAAAACATGAAGGCTGGTTTGGGTTATAAGAAGAAACAGAATCGAAACAAAAATGAAATGCCAAATTTTCAGGCAAAAATGAGTTTTGTTCAGGGAAACAGTTTGTATGAAGAAAAAGAACTTAAAATTGGACAACAGTCCAATGCTGAGTTTGAAGCACAAAAGAGAAAGCAACAGCCACAGGTCAAAGATGTGTCCATGAGAACATGTTTTAAATGTGATAAAAAAGGACATCTTGCACGCAAGTGTCCAAATTTAAAACTTGTGGATGTTGACAAAGAGAAGATCGATGCTGTGAAACAAAAATCTGAGTATGTGAGACAAAGGTCAACCAGATTTGATTCAAAACAAACTTGGAGGTACAACACAAACAAGTTTGCTTCGAATCACAATTGGAAATCAAACCCGAATAGGTTTGATTCAAGACAGACCTTGAATTCTCATACACCCAGATTCAGAACAACACAAAGTTGGAAAACTTCAGTTGATATGACAAAACCCCAAGAGGTTTGGAAACCAAAAATTGTTGTTCAAAACCAAAGTGTTCAAAAAGATTCACATTTTTACAAACGTGGAACACCAAAAGGTCAAGCATGGAGTGTTAAGAAACATGTTGATTTGGTTAAAAATGAAAAACAAAAACAAATCTGGAAATTGAAAACAGAAATAGAAAGTTCAACTTATGAGGTGAAAAAGGCTGAGGATTCAATTTCGATTGATTATGATGCAAATTTTCCACCACTTAAGGCTGAAAACTTTAAGATACAGATTGCTAGAGTCAAGGTTACACCCAAGGCTGATGAGGCTTGGGTGGACACAATGTTTGATTAAACAATTTGAATTGCCGGAGCTTCCTTTATCGCGAAGCATGAATCGGCATCTTTAGTGAATGAAAATTATTGTGTCGTATTTGATAAAGTTTGAATGTGCAGGTGCTCAAGAATTCTGAAGATTGTAAGTTTGGAAATTGGAGCAACCTGGCACACCAAGAGGAGGAGAAGGCTGCTGGACCCTGTGTTGGTTGAAACAGGGAGTTTATATGTTTTTTTTGTACATAAATAAACAATATTTCAAAAACTCTAAAAATTTGAAAATTAAAAACCAAAAATATGTTTTAGTTTGTTAAAATTTGAAAAACCAAAAATATGTTTGTTTTTAATTTTTGTCAAAAATTGAAAAACCAAAAATATGTGTTGATGGAATACGCCGAAACCCTCACGGCTGAACAAACATGATTACATTCATCAGATTGAGAAACGGTTTTTAAACTGTAAAAAATCAGTGTGTTGTAAATCATGGGGGTACTGTATGTTAGTTTTTCTGCTAATTGTGCTAAATAGCATGTTATGTTTTCTGTAATTCGGTACACGAGAAGCAGAAAATGGATGGCGAGACAAAGCTATCTACATCGGTTATCAAATTTCTTTTAATGGTTTTGCATTTTAGGGGGAGAAATATTGTCAGAAAATACAAAAACATTAGAAAATTTGAAAAATACAAAAACATGATAAAATTCAAAAATTTGAGTGTTGTGTAAAAAGAGGAAATGATAGTACATCAGTAGACAGTTACAGTATGCTAAAGAATTGTAATGATTAATTAGCGTTAAACAGTCTCACTGGTGATATGTCGATAGGTTTTTATACATTTAGTAAACTTTTTCGGGATATAAACCTAAATTCAAACTTACTTATTTCGTGGGGAACGCTACTTGGATATATAGGTAACCCCTGAAATCTTGTTTGAAAGGTCTCGTACTCTGATATACTAGGTTTTTATACTCTATGATGTCTGGGGTATTATTCCGGGACTTCTGCTGAATGGAAGTTCTGACCTAGTCCTTGGATAATACTTTCACCGAATGCTTGAAACACAGCATAAACCCTCAGCATGCAGATGAAACAATAAAATTGATAGTCGCTGCTGTTGTAATGCTAAAAGATCCTCTAAAGGGGACATACCAAAAAGTCGAAACTGATATCTCTCTGCGCATACGGAAGTATCGACCTGAGATCCCTCAGTCCTCGCATACCTAATTTATGTGCAGATATCATTGTAGTATTAATCACCTGTAAGACTGAATATTGAGATTCTGGATACGGGAGTATATTCAAGAGGTGGGACACATGAATGAGTTTAAGTCTTAAAACATCTAAATCGTATCCTGAATTAGTTGAAATTTGTATGAAAATTTAAGTGGATCAGTATATTGACAATATAAGTGAATTGTTTAAATCTTAATGTGTAACTAAGCTCAACGGTACTTGTGACTTGTCAAAAACTGATATGATCCTCTGACGCATACTCAAACAAAAATATGGTCTGTAAATATGTTTGTATATATTTCTTTACTGCTTTATATTTTCAGAAAATACAAAAAGATTTTGATTTCTGCTATTATTTTCGATAAACCGATGTCTGAGTTGCTGAGTTTCAAAATCTAAGTAAGCTGATTGTGTTTCTGAAAATAAAACAAGTTCATTAATTTGATACTTGATTTAAAATCAAAAATTTTCAAAAACAGTTTGTGATATCTCCAAGGTCATTAATTTGGACTTGGATGATTCACTGTGAGGGAGTTGGATTCTTTAATGCTGCCAAATCTGTAAAGTTTGTTGATAGGGGGAGTGGATTAGAGAATTTGATTGAATGTTCAAAACGTTGTTACTTATAAATGTCTGAGTGTTGCAGATGTTATACCAGACTACAATCCCGAAAGCCGAGTCTAAGGGGGAGTCTGAAGACGAGCTCAACGCAAACGGAAGCGTACAAAGAGCCAGGTATCATTCCATGAAGAGCTTGTAACCGGAAAGTAAGGTGTCGATCCCAAAGCACGGAAGCTTGACGAAAGGGGGAGCCTGACGAAGAAAAGAGTTTACAGAAAGAGGAAGCTGAAGCTGAAAACAGATCCACCGGGATTATGTTTGAGCAAGGGGGAGTCTGTGTAGCTGAGGATGTTAAAGCTTCAAGAAAACTCAGAGAGAGAGAGAGAGAAAGAAAAGTCGCTACGAGTTGACTACAGATTGACTACAGCAATATCCAAGGGGGAGTCTGTTAGTGCATTATCTGTTTATCGCCTCCGTCAATCTAGTCCGTAGCAGAAAACCGAAGAAAACGAGAGTTACATTGTTATATTTTAGTGATAGTTAGTAAAAAAAGCAAGGTGGCATAATTTTAATTAATGAGATTTCTCATTAATCCCTTGGCCTATAAATAGAACTCTAGGGCTTCTAGTTTAGAACTTTTTGAAACTTTTGGAGCATTTGTCATTTTCACAACTTGGAGGTTTCTAGAGCTAGAGAGAGAAAGCTAGAGAGAGAAAGTTCATTGTACGTGATTCAGGTGCTGTACACTTTCAGATTCGTGAATAGAATCACGTTTATATTACGTCTCGTGTGTTAGCTCGCGTTCGTGTACGGATTCCGCACGTCACACGTTCGATTACGCAATCGTTTCGGAGTCAAACCGGTCCTAACAGCACGGACCAAGGTAGTGGAGGAGACTTTGGATGTAAAGTTCAATGAACTTTCATCAATGAAAATCCCAGCAAATCCTGCTGAACTGTTTGATCTTGAAAAATTCACTTTTGAAAATACTGCTGTCAAGACTAACAGTGCAGGTCCATCAGAGGATACAACACCAGACTATGGGTATGAAGTCATCATCCCTCAAAGGTCTGCCACAAAAGGGAAAGCATCAGTTATTCAAAACATCTGTGAAAGCTCAACCACTGCTACATCAACAATTGTTGACCAAAGTAGCCCATTTCCCACTGCTTCCACATCCTCAAACACTGCTGACAAAAGTCCTCAAACAGTGGATAAAAGTCAGCAGTGGTCCACTCCATTACCACCCATTCCACCACCTTTTGAAGCCACTGCTGGGTCATCAAAGTCACCAGCAGTGGTTAGCTCAGATGATACACATTTGCAGCCTTGACCAACAAATGCCATCATACCATACCAAGGAGATTTAATCTTCTTGAGATCTCATCCACCTGATCAAATCATTGGCAACATCTATGAAGGGGTGCTCACAAGAAGCCAAACCCAAAACATTTGTCTTTTTGCTGGTTTTCTATCACTCCATCAGCCAGTCAAGTACCAAGAGGCACTAAAAGACAACAGCTGGGTAGAAGCCATGCAAGAGGAGCTCCAACAATTTAAGAGACAACAAGTATGGGAGCTTGTACCACTGCCAAAAGAGGTTAGTCCCATTGGCACAAAGTGGGTCTTCAAGAACAAAACAGATGAAAGGGGCATTGTTGTCAAGAACAAAGCCAGGTGGCATAATTTGGACAATCATTAAATCTTTCCCACTTTGTGGTTTCAAACTGTTCCTGGAAGAGGGGATTGATTATGATGAAACATTCGCCCCTGTTGCAAGATTGGAAGCTATCAGACTGTTCCTGGCCTTTGCTGTCAACCACAACATGAAGGTGTTTCAGATGGATATCAAAAGTGCTTTCCTCTATGGTACATTGCAAGAAGAGGTATATGTATGTCAACCTCCAGGCTTTGAGGATCCATTTTATCCTGATCATGTCTACAGGCTAAACAAAGCCTTGTATGGCCTGAAACAAGCACCTAGAGCCTGGTATGAAACTCTTTCCAACTTTCTACTCTCAAATGGTTTCAAAAGAGGTACCATTGATAAAACACTTTTTCTTAAATGGAGAGGGAAAGATTTAATGATTGTCCAAATTTATGTGGATGATATTATTTTTGGAAGCACATGTACCAAAATGTGTGAAGAGTTTAGAGAACTCATGACAGCTGAGTTTGAAATGAGTGCAATGGGTGAGCTGCAATGCTTTCTTGGTACAGCAATTGCAAAATGGAACTTTCATTCATCAAAGCAAATATGCTAAAGAACTTTTAACCAAATTTGATATGAATGATTGTAAACCATGCAGCACACCCATGGCCACAAATAAGCTGGTCATGTCTGATGAAAAGGATGAGCTGATTGACCAAACACTCTATAGAAGCATGATTGGGTCTTTATTGTACCTAACTGCATCTAGACCAGACATCATGTTTGCAACATGTGTCTGTGCAAGAAGTCAATCAGCTCCCAGAAAATCAAATCTCATTGCTGTAAAAAGGATTCTCAGATACATAAAAGGTGCTCCCACACTTGGTATCTGGTATCCAGCTAATGGGAATATCAAGCTTTCAGGTTTTTCAGACAGTGACTTTGCTGGATGTCACACCACAAGGAAGTCCACTTCAGGAGGGTGCCAATTTCTAGGTGATTGCTTAGTTTCTTGGCAAAGCAAAAAGCAAGCAGCAGTTTCAACATCCACTGCTGAGGCTGAATACATTGCTGCTGCAAGCTGTACAACCCAACTCCTGTGGCTTCAAAATCAGTTACTGGATTTTGGTATCACTGCCTTAAAGACACCACTCATGTTGGACAGCCAGGCAGCAGAAAATTTCATCAAAAATCCAGTTTCCCATTCTACCACAAAGCACATCGACATCAGACATCACTTTGTGAGGGATTGCTATGAAAAAGGTTTGATTTCTCTGCATCATGTCCCAACTAAAGACCAGCTGGCAGATGTGCTCACAAAAGCACTTGATATAGCTACTTTTGAAAGCTTGGTTTCTAGGATTGGGATGCAAAACATGGAATAACAAGCAACATCTTGTTTTTCTATGAATAAAAGCAACAAAATGTTTTCAGAAAATCAAAAATCCATCCTTAAAAATAGCTTAAAAATGAAAATTTCATTAAAATCCTTAAAAGTCTGCCATAACCACTGTTTGTTCAAAAGTCTGCTCTACTTCAAAAATCTGCCCACTGTTGAAAGGCAACCTCTGTTCTCTCATTCCTTGATAACCACTGTTGTTCAAAAGCAGTGTCTTATCCACTGATATGCTATCCACTGACAGTGAAAATCATCCACTGCCTCCTTTCCACTGATTTCATCAGTTGCTTTCACCAAAAGTACTGTCCTTCATTTTCACCAGTGGTTGTCACGTGGGCAGTACATAGCAGTCAGATCTTTTGTAACGGCTGCCACGTCAGCATTCATTCTCTTTCCTATAACATCCCCACTCACCATCAAAACAGGGTTTTACTGTCGAATTGAATTCTTAAAAACTCTCTTCTCAAAGCAGTTTTTCTTCTCATTTCTCACAAATTTCTTCGATCGTTTCGTTTCAGAAATGACAAAATCGAAGCTTTCTGCAAAACCCTCATCAAAATCATCGAAAACAACCTCTCAAAAGGCAACTACCACTGAAATTCCATTCAAAAAATCTCACAATCTCCTGGGTCTTCTCACAAAACCAGGAACCACAGATGTTTTCGATTCCATTATCACCATCATGGCAAAATCGAAGTACAAAACTTTGCTCACCGCCGACGCACCCATCTACTTGACGACCCAAAGGGAATTTTGGAAGAATGCAACCCTTGAAAAACAAGGAGACATTGCGACTGCAATCCAATCTTCCATAAAGGGTAAAGCTGTCCACATTACACCACAATCCATCTCCGAAGTCTTTCAACTCGATGACCAGGCAGGTAAAACTTCCTTCACTAAAAACGAGTTGCATATTGACTTCATTGAACGAGAGTATGAAGCAACAATGATGAAGAAACTAACCTTAGAAAAAGGTTATTTTCCTCCTGCACCAAGATTTCTATTTCATACCCTCCTCCTATGTGTATCAAACAAAACCACTTCTTTTAATGAGATCCCTATAAAGATTCAAAATCTGGGATATGCAGTTCTTCAAGAAGAAAATTATAATTATTCACGGGAAATCTTTAAAGATTTGGTAAATAATGTTGAAAGCAAATCATTCTTACTATTTCCAAGGTTTTTAAGTTATTACTTTCAAAAGAAATTCAGTAAGGATGATTTAGCTTTAATAAACCAAGGTGAAATAACTGCAATAAACTGCCTAACGTCTGAAACTTTTTCACGAATGTTAGCACCTTGCAAAACACAAGCAGGGGTACCTGAGCAGAATTTAGAAGCAACCACTGCTCCTCAGGTATCAGCTGCTGAGCCTACTGCTCTAGGTGATCAAAGCAGCAGACCAACTGTTTTGAAACCCACACCTACAAAACCCAAAAAGCCTTACAAAAAGAAAAATCAAAAACCCCCCAAACCAATCAAAATGGCAACTCTGGAGGATGAGATACCAGAGTTAATGCCTGTGACAACACAAGAGTCACAAGAAACCACTGCTGCTACTTCCTCACAGCAGATGGTACAAATATCTCAACCCATAACCATAACTCCTCCTGCTTCTTCACAAAAAGAACAGGTTGTACACAAAGGGCCACCACATCATGATGCTCTGGATACACTTGTTTCCATCATCCACAGCTCAATGCCCGGAGCAAATCCGCTTCCTACACCTTCCATCACATCCTCAATTCCACCAAAAACACAATTACTGTTGGATGCAATTGACTTGAACCAGGCATTACTCAATCCTTCTCAATCACCTGTCAATGAGAATTTACCTCAACAAATGACTGAGCCTGCTGTATCATTCTTTGCTAACCCACCAACAAAACCTGAGGAGGTTACACCCATTGAGTTACAAGTAACTCTTTGTGGTAATCCAAGTGAAGCAGCCACTACAACTGTTGAACCTACAGGTTTACAGTTGGACAGTGGTTACATCTATAAGACTTCCTTGGAGGCAATTCCTTTTATAGCACCTCTGCCAACCACCAGTGGATTTATTTATCCTACTGGCAACATCAAAAGGTTGTCAAGTGTTGAAGGAAGAAGACCCCAGTACCAAGAAAAAGGGGCATCAGTGGTTAATGTTTGGAGTAAACTCCCTACTTCTACCACTGATAAAACCACTGATAGTGGGAAATCAGATGATCCCATTAAATTGGGTGATGGTTTAAAGTACCAGAAATTGACGGCTCGTGTTGAAAAACTTGATAACTCTGTTGCAGAACTCAAAGAAATGTTACAACAGTTGTTACAAGTACAAAAGGTACAATCCACTGCTGTTCCACCTCAAGCACCTGCTCTACAACAGGCACCTGCTACAAATGAGCTCTGGAATCTATTTCAACCTTTTCTCCATCGTCAAGCACAGATAGCAGATCAGCAACATGAAAAACATGCTCAACAATTAAGAAATGCTATGGAGTCTAGGTACAGAGACACTCAGGCTGATCTAAAGGCTCTCAATACTCAGATCCTGCACTCCACTGGCACTGCTCCTCCACCAGTATTTTTCATTGATCAACTCCCCGAAGATAATGCCAAAAAGGGGGAGAAAATTCAGGAATGGAGAAGGAAGGGAATAACAGATGGTCTTTACCTCGCACCAGAAAATTCCAATATGACCAAACAGATTCCTTTGCCAGATGGGAGTAAGAAACTTGATGTGACTACAAATGCACTTGCAGAAGCACTTGCATGTGTAAAAAGGGATAGAGAGGCCAAAAAGAAAGCCAAGGTGGATTATCCGGATCAGGGTACTTCAGGGTCAAGAGATGATGAAAATCTATTTGATGAAAAGAAGAAGCCTACTAGAAAAGTAAGGCTACCCAAATCCATTCCGGTCAGACGTTCAAAGTCTGCTCAAAAACCACCACCTAAAACAGTTGTTGTAACTCCTGGTGTATCAGCTGCTGTTGGTACCTCAGTAGTTTCAACATCTGCTCCTACTTCAACACACACCATTTCAACACACACTACATCCAATGTTTTACCTCCATCACCACCAATATCACAATCACCTCCTGTCAAAAGGCAGAAGACAGCAATTGTTATAACTTCTGCTGTAAAGACAACAGTGGTTGGAACACCAGTTGTTCCAACAGCTGTTAGTCTATCACAAACCACTGCCACTACAACCACCTTTCGATCCAAAACATCATCAGTCCCTCCTCAAATAAAGAGGAGAAGGCTAATTCCCAAAGATGATGTCACTTCACCATCTCCAAAACCTTTAGCTCTTGTCAATATACCAAAACCAGTTCCACTTTCTTCAGTTCCAATGCACAAACCCTTACCTCCTGCAGGTGTTCAATTTCCTCTTGAACTAGAAGCTGTCAGAGAAGAGATAAAATCCTTCTATACTGAGGATGACCCTGCCAAAAGGAGTTTGCCTTCAATCAAAGGATATCTCTGGCCCAAAAACATTGAAGAATATTTAAAGATAAAGGCCAAGCAAGCAGAGGATATCTCGAGAAGAAACACACAAGGGAAATCTGACAAAGAAGTATCAAGATACTATCAATATCTGCTCACACAAGTCAGTTCCCTAGAACGTTTTGCTAAAAATGTCAGTCAACAAATTTCTGAAAGAGCAGCTGAAACTCTGAAGAAAGACTACATTGAAAGCATTACGTTTTACAAGAAATACAAAGGAGAGAGACACATGTACAAAGAGTGGACTATTCCAGAGCTTGAAGCTGAATCAGCCAGAATTCAAGTTATGATAAAAAGGAAAGTCACTAACACTCCTCCTGATTGGGCAAAGTTCAAAAAGAATGTACCTGAAAAGCAGTTGGAACTAAAAAGAATGAAAGAAGAATTGGTTGTTGCTGAATTTGGCACCAAAAGACAAGTTGCTAGATGGAAAGAAGATGTGGTCAGGTCAACCTACAAAAGGTTGGAGGAATTAAGGAAGAAAGATCCAAAAATCCCTCAAAAACCTGACTATCCTGAAGCAGTGGTTTCAAAAGGACCATCAAAGCTGCAAACCAGGAGAGCCACTGCTCCAACTGGTACTGCCATCTACAAAAGAAGGACACAAAGCCAGTTTGGAGCTGAAACTGTTCAAGAAATTCTTGCTGGAAATGCTGTCTTAAAAGAAGGCTTGTTAAGAACGTTAAAAGAAGAACTTGAACAGGAACACTCTGCTACCACTGCTCAGCCAGTGATGAACCGGCCAGCCTCACCAAATACTTCTGCAAATAAACATCTCCCAAGAAACCCATCAGGCTAAAAAATACAAAAGTGGGCAACTGACAAACAGACCTGCGTATTGACTTTGCTCAGGTCTGGTGGAGTAGTGGAGAAAATATCAAGGGAACAAGCTCTTGGCCTGAGTCTTGAAGATTTGCAGGATCTCCTTGATCTTCCACTTAGCAGGGATGATGAAGATACAGATGCCCTTGACTTTGAATTACAATTTAAAGGTCAGACAAGGGAGCTGTTAATGAGGCAATAAAGTATCCACAAATAATGAAGGGTTTTGGCATTATCTGTTCCAGGGGGAGATTGTTGGGATTGAACCCTATCAGAGGAACAGATAATTAAAGCCAAAACTGGATCAGAACAGTGGATTATGAATAAACAGATGCTGATACACAAATCTCTCCCCTTGAAAGTGATTACAACTACTGATGACCTCCTATCTGCTGATCTTACCAAACTACTGACTCATAACTGCTGCTCAACTAAAGATCTGATGGAAGACTAAAGTCCTGCTGATTCAATGTACTGCCTTGAGTCAAGCACTGCTGATCCGGACAAGTGCTGCTGGGTTCACAACAGTAGAAGGTTGCAGCAGCTGTTCTAAAGTCTGTTTTGTAATAGAATGTATTAGCAGTAGTTAACACAAGCAGTGTCTGTATAGATCAGAGGTTAGAGTTTGTTAGGAGGTTAGATGTCACTTTCATGGTGACGTCAGCAAAGATGCTCAGTAGTTTGCAAGTGCCTATAAATAGTTCAGTACTTTGTACTGTTCTATTAGCTCTTTACATCATTCGTTTTCTTTGCACGAACAAACTACTGAGCTCGGGCTGAGAGGGAGTTTGCATTCATACATCTATCTTTGTAATCGTTGTTGAAATTAAATTCAATCATTCGGTTCATTGTGTAAAAGATGTTTGATCAAAGTATTACTCTCATTTGATTGTATGCAAAGTTTGTTTTCATTTTAATTCCGCTGCACAACTCATCCATTTTCATCTTAACTTCAAACACAAAATACAATAAAAAAGAAACTCAGATCCAACATGGCTAAACCCTACAAGCCGAGTAACCTTTCATGCTTCTCACAGCAAATAGCTGATTACGATTTTCAAACAAAGATCAAGATGCCGTCCCACATCAGAACGTACGACGGGTCTGAAGACCCAGAGGACCATCTTCAGATCTTTACCGGTGCAGCAAGGATAGAAAAATGGTCAAACGCTGAATGTTGTTTAATGTTCATGCAAACCCTTATCGGATCTGCCAGGATCTGGTTCAACGATTTACCTGCTCGAAGCATTCGAAGCTTTGACGACCTTGCAAGGGTTTTTTGGCCAACTTCTCCCAGCAGAGACGATATGTCAAAGATGCAACCGTCATTTTTCAAATAAAACAACGAGACAATGAAAGTCTTCGTGAGTTTATTGAACGATACAAAAAGGAAGGTCTAACCTATGTAGGGGCAGACGAAAAAATGAGGGTAGCCGGTTTCATGAACGCTTTCACCTCGAAATACCTCACGAGAGATTTCAACAAGTCCCTGCCTAAGACCTTGGAGGAGGCCCTCGAAAGAGTAGAAGCCCACATTCGGGGAGAGGAAGCAGTTGACATCAAGGAACAGAGGAAAAGAGGGTCTAGCTGGCGAAGTAATAGCCCGGTCAGAAAAAGAGGGAATTACAACTCCTATGACAGACGGCAAAAGGGTTCAGACCATCGAAGGTCTGAAGGCCGGAACCCTCCAACCAGGGAAAAAGGCATGAGTTTCACACCCCTCACAAAGACCCCTCAAGAAATCCTGGCAACAGAAGAAGTCAAACAGAACTTTAGGCCTCCCAGGCCTCTCCCCAAAAGTAGGAAAAATGAGAACTCCACATAGTTCTGTGAGTTTCATGAAGAAAAGGGTCACCATACCAACGATTGCTTCCAACTAAAGAAAAGAATTGAAGAGGCTGTTAAGTCAGGTGAACTCGCCCATTTGGTAAAAGGGGTTCGAGACAAGATGGATGAAGGCAAAGGAAAGGAAGTCAATATGGTAAACTCTGATGAAAAGGTTCCTCATAAGAGGCAGCGGTTGGAAGCTTGTGAGCTCCAATGTGTTTGCTTTCCCCCAACAGAAAAAGGCCCTCTTTCAAGCCCTCTCGTCGTGGAAGCTATCATTGGAACGTTGGAAACACATAGGGCATACATAGACACTGGGGCAGCCACTGAAATCATGTTCGAGAAATTTTTCAACCGCTTAAGCAATGAAGAACGCTCAAGGCTTCAACCTTCTGGAACCTCCATAAAAGGCATTGCTGATATACCCCTCAAGCCTTTAGGGCAACTGACATTAGATGTTTGCTTCAGCGAAGGTCAGAAAAAAAGAATTCAGCCACTTACCTTCGTGGTTCTCAACATACATTCAAACTATGATGTAATCATAGGAAGGTCGGGGCAATGTGCCTTCTTTATGGCAGTGTCCGTTGGGCATGGCACGGAAAAATTCCCAACCGAAAGGGGGGGTAGCAACCCTTCAACCCTCTCAAGAGGCCTACATGGTCGAAGGAGAAAGTCCCAGAAGTGAAGAAGACAAGCAAAGGCTTATCATAAATCCTAAGTACCCTGAACAAAGAATAAGGGTCAACCCAAACCTTTCATAGGAAACTCTCTCTTATTTGGAAAAGTTGTTAACACATTACAGCGATGTCTTCGCTTGGTGTCCGGAAGATATGACAGGAATCCCCCGAAGCATTGCTGAACATGAGCTGAGGATACCTCCCGATGTCAAACCTGTGGTCCAAAAGAAAAGAAGCTTAGCACCAGAAAGAAGCCTGGCTGCTTGTGAGGAGGTTGAGAAGCTCGTATCCGCTGGTATTCTCCGAGAAGTCAAGTACCAATCATGGGTTGCAAATCCAGTTATGGTCAAGAAACTAGATAACTCCTGGAGAATGTGCATAGACTTCAAAGATCTCAACAAAGCTTGTCCTAAGGACTGCTATCCATTACCAGAAATTGACCTTAAGGTTGACTCGCTCACCGGTTACCCTTTCAAATGCTTTCTTGATGCTTACAAAGGGTATCACCAAATACTCATGAAAGAGGAAGATGAAGAAAAGACGGCGTTCCACACTGATAAAGGAATCTTCTGTTACAAGAAGATGCCTTTTGGGCTAAAGAACGCCGGAGCAACCTACCAACGTCTGGTGGACAAAGCTTTTGCAAGCCAAATTGGCAAAAACATGGAAGCCTATGTCGATGACTTGGTAATCAAAAGCAAGACGGAGTATCAAATGCTTGACGACATCCAAGAAACTTTCAAAAATCTCAGAAAGTTTAACATGAAACTTAACCCTGAAAAGTGCTCTTTGGATTCGAAGAAGGAAAATTCCTGGGTCACATTGTCGGAAAACAAAGCATCAAGGCCAACCCAAATAAAGTAAAAGCCTTCCTCGAAGCCAAGCCACCAAAAACCAAAAAAGAGGTTGAAAGCTTAAACAGGAAACTTGTTGCCCTGAAGCGTTTCACTTCCAAGCTGGCTGAAAGATCCCTACCCTTCTACAAAACACTTAAAAATTGTTCTGATAAGAAGGATTTCAAATGGACCGATGAGGCCGAGGAAGCATTCAACCAGATGAAACAACACCTGGCCTCCTTGCCAGACATTGCAGCCCCAGAAACGGGAGAGCTGATCTCAGTCTATCTATCAGTTGCTGAAGAGGCCATAAGTGCAGTCCTCACAATCGAACGAAACGCGGCTCAGGTACCCGTTTAGTTCTTCAGCAAAACTTTAAAATTAGATGAGACCAAATATCCTCCCCTTGAAAAACTTGCCCTAGCCCTAGTTCAAATAGCTAGAAGGCTTAGGAGGTATTTCCAAGCACATCCTATACAAGTGGTCACTGACCAACCTGTTAAAAATGTGCTCAAAAAACCTGAGAACTCAGGAAGGTTAGCAAAATGGGCAGTGGAACTAGGTGAGCACAACATCACCTATGTCCCACGAAAAGCCATTAAAGCCCAAGTCCTGGCCGACTTCCTTGTAGAAGTCCCAAACCAAACAATTGACGAAGTAAACACTACAACCACTGAACCCTCCAACCTTGAGGCTTGGAAGCTATTTACCGACGGAGCTTCAAGCGTTGAAGGGTCAGGGGCTGGGTTAGTTCTAATCAACCCTGAAGGGTTAGAATTCACATATGCTCTTCGTTTTGATTTTCAGACCACCAATAATGAGGCTGAATACGAGGCACTGATCGCCGGCTTAAGGCTGGCCAAAGAAATGAAAGTCCAAAAGCTTGAAGTGTTCACAGATTCATTACTAGTCTCAAGCCAAGTCAACGATAGCTACGTTGCTAAAGAACCCAATATGAGAAGATATAAAGAAAAATCCAAGGAATTGATGAACACCTTCCAAGCATGCAGTATCAAACAAATTCCAAGGTCCCAAAACAAAAAGGCTGATGCCTTAAGTAAGCTAGCATCCCTCACCTTTGCCCACCTCACAAAGAAGGTGTTGGTTGAAGTGTTGAAGGCTCCATCGATCGATGAAGTAGAGGTCCAAGATGTGGTCACCGAGGAAGATCCAAACTGGATGACTCCCATCAAAAAATTCCTTCGAAATGGTGAACTACCCGATGATCAAGTAGAAGCCGAAAGGGTTAAAATCAAAGCAAGACAATATGTGTTGCAAGGAGAAACCCTCTACAAAAAGGGTTACCTTGCCCCCTTGCTAAGATGTGTTGGTCCCGAGCAAAGTAAGTATTTGATCAAAGAAATTCACGAAGGTGTATGTGGAGCCCATTTTGGAGCTAGGTCGGTGGTTGCAAAACTCATGAACCTTGGATATTTCTGGCCCTCGATGCATCGTGACACCACCGAGCAATTGAAGAAATGCGATGCTTGTCAGATTCATGCTCCAATCCCAAAAAGTCCCAAACATGACCTTGTCCCAATAACCTCGGCATGGCCATTCCGTAAGTGGGGAATGGACATTGTTGGACCATTCCCTCCAAGCAAAGGAGGAGTAAAATTCTTGCTAGTAGCAATAGACTATTTTACCAAATGGCCCGAGGTTAAACCCCTCGCAAAGATCACAGGGAAACAGGTCATCGACTTCGTTTGGGAAAACATCATCTGCCGCTATGGGTTGCCGGGAGTGATCGTCACCGACAATGGAAAGCAATTTGCTGAAAAGCCTTTCAGCCTTTGGTGTAAAGAGTACAGGATCAACCAGATCTTCATCTCAGTGGCTTACCCGCAATCAAATGGCCAGGTTGAAAGGGCAAATCGAAGCATAGTGGAAGGCATCAAGACAAGATTAGGAAGATATGAAAGCAATTGGCTCGAAGAATTGCCTAGTGTTCTATGGGCAATTAGAACAACCGAAAAAACAAGCCACAAGAAAACGCCTTATAGCTTGGTATTTGGATCCGAGGCTGTAATCCCTGCTGAAATAGGAGTTGTAACCCAACGAATCGTCAACATGGATCCCGAAACGTACCAACAAGAGACCATGTTGAATTTACAACTCCTAGAGGAAGCCCGAGATCAAGCCACAATCCAAGAAGCCAAATATAAGCAGAAAATGGAAGCCTACTACAACAAGAAGGTTAAGAATGAACGATTCAAACCAGGGGACCTAGTCCTCAGAAACAATGAAGCTAGCAAAAAGGAAAATCAAGGAAAGCTGGGCCCAAAATGGGAAGGTCCATACACCATCCTCGAAGCACACAAGGGTGGATCCTACAAGCTAGCAGATTCAGAAGGCAAAAGGCTTCCAAGGCATTGGAACGGCAAAACCCTGAGAAGATTTCATGTTTAGACAGAAAAGTTTGGTTTGTATCAAAATGTACCTTGAACAGCACTATGAAAACCTTTTGTAAAATAGCAAGTACTGCTTGAATGAATGAAGTTGTTTTATCAAACTTGTCTTTCTATCCTAATATCAGGTTAAGAACCTAGCAAAAAACTCCATGGCAAGGGCCATGTAAGGGGATGAGCTCCCAGGCCACATCGCTCAATAGGTTCAAGGGTTGAATGAACCTATATAAGTGGTGAGTTCCTAAATCAATACAACTCCATGAGACTTATTAAGCCAAAGCAAAATTGTCTCATAGACAGGTCTGAACAACCTACACCAATCGTTCCTTAAGCCTTAGAAATATAACCAACAAACAGGCTTACGAAGTCGAATAAATCACAAAGAAATAATAAAGAGGATAGGTGTTATGTCTTTTTGTTAAAAAATACCAAGGCTAAGTGTCTGCAGCACTGGCCCCTTTAAGGTGTAAAAAACATAAAGACAACGCAAATTCAACAAAGACACTGTTAAAAGAGAGAAAATTATCCAAGGAAAAATACAAGCAAAAATCCGTCGGCAAAATATACAAACCAAATCAAAAGCTATCAAGGCTCCAAGCTACCCACGTGACAAGCTTGAAACGTTGAAGGCTCCAACCCACCTATGATTAGCCAAATGCTTGAAGGGTTAAAGCCTACCAAACAAACTCAGCAAAGCATGCATAAAAACACAACACAAGTAATATAATAACCATCATACCATAGTAAAGAAAGTCATGAAAGACTTTCAAATAAAAGTTACAGCAAGTTCTAGTAACTTGCAAGTTAAACTATTGTTCAAATGGCCATACATGCCCAACACACCACCAACAGGAACCTTAAGGGTTTCTGGAAACCTAATATTGTTCAAAATAACATTACAAACCATAAATTGGTTTGCTAAGAAAGCTACGAATAATCATCAGATGGCAGAAGGCTTGGAGACACCAGAACCTTCAGCTTTGGCCTTCTTAGCTTTCTTGGGCTTCTTAACCTTTGCACCACCATCACCACCAACCGCTGAGGTCTCCAAACCAACATCCTTCGAAACATCCGACACACTCGAGAAGGTATCATCACTATCTCCGGAATAAGATCTTTTCTTCGAAAGTGAGCCCAAGACCTCAGTGCAAACTTTTTCATTTAGACCCTCCGGTTTCAAATCCTGTAAAACAGACAAAGGCTTACCAAAGCAAGAGGAAACCTGATGAACATAAGGATAGGTTAGCCTCTCCATCTGTTCAACTGAGCTTTTGAAAACATCAGAAGCATCGGGACGAAATAAGGGGGACTTTTCCAGAGAATGCCCAGCTTCATGCAACTTGTAACCAGAAATGAGACCTTGGTGTTTTCCCAAATTAAGCAACTTTGTATAAACATCACCAAGAGCGGAGTTAAACTCGGCAGAATGAAGCAGGTAGGTGACAACCTGTTGAAAGCCCTGCTCAATCAACCACTGGTTATCGCTAGTTGCACGAGAAACCGAAGCCTTCAGGCTCTCCTTCTCTTCATCAAAGGCTTACTGAGAAACAGATAAAGCCTCCCTGTCTGCCTTTAGCTTCAACCGATCAGCCTCAAAACTCTTCTTAAAGTCGATCATCTCAATCTCATGCTGCCTTGACAAGCCTTCAACCTTCTTCGACCAAGCTTCCTCCTTCTCAGCAAAGCTGCTTATCTCCTTCTTCATCGCTGCCATCGAAGACTTCATCTTATCTTTCTTCTTGGAAAACTCCTCATACTCTTGCATCCTCTGACGAAAACGGGCAACGCCCTGAGGAAGCATGGCAGCAAGGTTGCAAGTACTGAGAATCATACGAGACAACATCACATCATCATCCATTTCGGAGATAGTCTTGTGAACCGAAGGGGGAGCAATATGCTTCAAGGCCTCTTCACAAACAACAGCATCTTTAAAGCTATCATCGACTTTCACCGACCAACATGGCACATAAACCGCATCCGGATCCAACCCTTCAACGTCCATACTCGAAGAACCCTGAACAGGTGTAGCAGCAACCTTCTTGGCCGAACCCTTTTTGCCATGAACAACTAACTTCTTCTCCCTTTCAGAACCCTCTTCAACACCTTGATCCCCAGACTCTTCGACATCATCACTCAACTCCACCGGTTCAGTAGAAGTGGATTGAGGAGCACCTTTCAAACGACGAGTAGATCGCCGGGTTGAAGCCTTGGGGACAAGAGGTTTTGAAAAACCCTTAACATTCGAAACACTAACATACCCAGCACCTTCAAACCTTTGTTCAGCACCTTTAACCACAACATTCTCATCTGGGATAACAGGAACATCCCCAAAAACCACATCCGAAGTGTCATCACTTTTAATGAAATCCAAGGCAGACATAACTGCAAGCAACAAGCAGGCAGAACATGAGACACAAATTAAGAAAAATACAAGAAAGGCGGAAAAGAAAATGCATACCCATGCCATCTCTCATCAGAACCGGATCCCGATTAGCTTTTTCCCATAACTTACTAACCCCTAATAAAACTAGCAAATGCTCAGGAAAGGGACGAACCCTTGAAGGGCATTCACGAATGGCTTTCAGAAAAGCATCATTCAAGTCAGATGCAAGGGGTTCCGGTTCATTGAGAACAGCATCCGGGTGTCGCCACACCATTTTAAAAGGAACAATAGTATCGAAAACCCAGAAAAAACGATTCTTCCAAGTCCCAAGTGTGGTAACCATAGATGAAATAAGGCCGGAATCAACCTTGGATGCTTCAAAAGTAAACCAATCGCCATTTTTGGCCAAACGGAAAAAACGGCGAAAAAGCAATAATGAAGGATCATATCCGAGGGCACGGCACAAAACCTCAAAATGTAAAACCCTAGCCATGCCCTTCGGATGAATCTGACCGAAAGAAACCCGGTAATATTCCAACAAGTTCAAAACAAACGCAGAAAATGGATAACGAAGGTTTGAATGACGACAATAAAGAGCGACGAAACCAGTCGGACATTTGTCAATCGAGGCATCACACGCAGGGGCAGTAGGTTTAAACTCAGTCCCAATACCTTATTTCTTACAAAACAACTCTACTTCCTCTTGGGTTAATCGGGAAAAGGATTTTGCTAAATCCTTAAGGGCACCCATTTTTTGCAAAGAAAATATGAAAAAATGAAACAAAGGAAACCGGTACTAACCTTGAAGAAAAGGGGAAGAGTTGCAGAGAAAACTTGATGGAATAATGAAAAGGCAAATGAGAAAATATAAGGTAACAAGTTAATATATGGGCAATAATGTAAAACAGTGCACCCTGCAAAACCGCCACCCTACGAACTGCTGCACATCAATCAAATCAGTTGTCAGATATACAAAATTCAAACATTAACTGTCGACAACCCTCCAAACCTTCAAGCATTGAACCCTTGAAACCTTCAGTGAATAAAATAAATGCTTAAAAAGTCAGAAGTCTTTGAGCTACTCCCAAAAACCTCTGACTTGGGGGGCTGATGACGGGGGTAGCCCGAGACCAAATAAAATGACCAAGTATGTAAACGCCCAAAAGGTTAAAAGGTTCAATGGTTGAAAAAGCTAAGGAGATGAAGTAAAGTAACACGGGAACAGTGAACAAGTCACATCCCCAAACAGTCTCACCAACCACAGCCGTAAAAGCAATGCAGGTCCACAGAGTACATGCTATTATCCAGGGGTCAAAAGGCTTCAACCCCCGAAAGGGTAAGCCCCTCACTGCAAGCTGGTTCACTAGTCAAATGAATACTTCTTCGGAAGATGTCTTCTCCTATATAATGACACTTCATTCATTAAACAAGGACATCTCAGATCAGATTTGTTCCCTCAAACTCTGGTCCTTCACATCGCACACTTACTCAAGTGTCCCTCACTCACATTCACATTACACTTATTCTTTCTGTTCCTCAATCCTTTTCTGAACAACACTTCAGAATTGGATCTTCAAACAAGAAACATAAACTAGTGAACCTCCTTCCACGTTTCACAAACGTGGGGGGACCCCACGACCTGCGTTAGGCAAGGTTAAACTCTTTAACCCTTCTGCCTAACCACCCCTGCTACTATCTTCGGTTTATATTTTGTTGTCTCAACACATATATTTTAACATTTTCATTCTACTACCTACGAGCTTGCCATTGGACATGTTAACAACTTGGTACAAGCAATTAGAACCATATTCAAGATCCACTTAAACACCATCACCCACTAAATCCACACGAGCAATCGGACCCCATCATGCTCGGTTTACATAATAATTACCCACCAAATGTACCAAAAAACTGATGGGTAAATTACCTAATGCAAACCCCATGCCACCGCCTTCTTTTTTCTTTGAAAACCCGTTCTCTCTCTACTCACCAGTCACCAACCACCACACACTCACTTCACCGCAGCCGCCGGCATCAATAACCCATCTCCGGTGAAAACCCCTACCACCACCAATCGCCTCCAAACCCATCTCCGGTGAGTTGATCAACCAGCACTCTTATTTTTATTTCATCCGTATAACACTTGTCAACAGTAACGATTTAATAATAAGAGGAACACAATGCCAGCAGTTTACTTCATCAGTGATTTCATACCCACAACCTTTTTGAGCAATTTCACCCTCCTGTTTAGAGGATCTAGTGCTACTACGAGTGACCCTCGGCTCTTGTGGTAATGTTTCAGCAGCTTTCTTTTTCGTTGGAGTATGATTGCTTGATTCCCACGATCAGATGAAATGTTGACACAAAACATTGTGTGGCTTGGGGCTGTTTCCTTAGGGTCACTAGAACCCTTCAGTTTTTCAACATCAGGTCTATATAATTCTTCCGCTTTTGATGAATGCACACCTTTAATTACCCGTGCTACTTAAACAGCTATATAAATCCCCAAGTTCTTGGTCAGCTGTAGCTTCCAAGATTGATTTGCACTTTAAGCAACAAACGAGACTGGAGCTGTTTCGTTTTCAGCTGAAAGCCAACGTTGTTGTTTCATGTATACTTTTCCTGGCCTAAAAACAAATTAAAATTCAGTTGGCAGCCGCCACGGAAGCTTTGGAGATTAAAAGATATCTTTTCGAAAGCCCAGAAGCAAATATAGGTTAGTGGAAGCATCCACCAGTTATAGACTGATCTGTTGAATAGAAAAAAACATATTTTACAAATACTACTCTGTAGAGGTAGCAATTTTGAACGCTTTATTTCAACTAAGGCAATTTGAACTGTGTTTCATGTCTAGCACTTCAAATAAAAAGAATGTTATCCTAAAAGAAATGGGGTTGAAAGGCATTCGTTTTTTATGCATAAAACCTCATAAATTATTTTATCATCAAAATTTGGTTTCTTAAACTAGGTATCATAGTTGACACGCTAACTAGTCATCCATGTTATTTGTTTGGTGTGGCTCGTTGTTTATGATGTCTTTTGTTGTAGGGCTAGATGGGATTTCATTCTTGCATATATGAGTTGATGATACGTGCTTATACCAACAAAAAGGTTTCAATGAGTGTTTGGCCAAGCTTTGACAATCTAAAAGCCTTAGCCTTCATGAGTAGATGAGGCCTTCATTGTTACATTTTCAAAACATTGCGAATTATCAAAGTTTGTGGACTTGGAAAGGTGTATGAAAAAATCAAAAGCACTAGAAGTTGATTTTCAACAGTTTCGTTCAACCATCGCTACTTTATCTTTCCTAAATTTTAGCAACCCTTATCGTGCAAGAAAGGTTCATTTTCTAGTCATCCTTATTATTTGTTTATTTGTTTGGTGTGTCTCGTTGTTTATGCTGTCTTTTGTTGTAGGGCTACATGGGATTTCATTCTCACATATATGAGTTGATGATAGATGCTTATACCAACAAAAAGGTTTCTATAGATGAGTGTTTGGCTATGCTTTCGCAATCTAAATGCCTTAGCCATGCATTTTGCACTTCACGAGTAGATGAGGCATTCATTGTTACACTTTCAAAACACTGTAAATCGTCAAAGTGTGTGGACTTGGAAAGGTGTATGATTAAAAAAACACTAGTATTTGATTTTTAACAGTTTCGTTCAACCATCTTTACTTTATCTTTCCCAAACTTTAGCAACCTTTATCGTGCGAGCAAGGTTCATTTCTAGTCATCCTTATGATTATTTTTTTATTTGTTTGGTGTGCCTCGTTGTTTATGATGTCTTTTGTTGTAGGGCTACATGGTATTTCATTGTCGCATATATGAGTTGATGATATGTGCTTATAACACCAAACATGTTTCTATAGATGAGTGTTTAGATGCTTTCGCAATCTAAAAGCCTTAGCCATGCCCTTTGCACTTCACGAGTAGATGAGGCATTCATTGTTACATTTTTAAAACACTGCGAATCGTCAAAGTGTGTGGACTTGGAAAGGTGTATGAAAAAATCAAAAGCACTAGAAGTTGATTTTCAACAGTTTCGTTCAACCATCTCTTCTTTATCTTTCCCGAACTTTAGCGATCTCGATCATGTGAGAAAATTTTCACATGCAATAGATGATGATATCAAGAAGACTGCTTCTAAGCTCAGCCACAGTGTATGGTTTTTGTATTTTGGTTTTGCTAGAGGTGGCAAGATGGGCGGCTTGATTAATGTGTCAAAATGGGTTTGTGGCGGTCCAGTTTGCTGATTGATTATCTTTCACGAAGTGGAACACCTAGATATGCTCATTGGTGAATCCGGGAGTCAGAAACGTAGACATAGGGTTAAGAGTATCCATATGCGTCCTTCGGTTGCAACAACTTGGTCAAATGCTAAGGATATAAGCTACTTTGACTTTACTCCGACGCCATGGAATGTGCTTTCTTGTTATCTTGAAAGCCTCCTTCAGGTAGAATTTTCAAGTATAGTGTTAAAATTTAAATTGATGTTTTAACCTTTTTATATGAAATTATCAAATCGTTCTTACATGTTTGGCTAATGTAATTCAGTTAGGAACTATCAAAGAGATTGCTGGAAGCGGTTCTAAGGTTGAAGATGTTTTAAGTCATGGAAATGATATTACTATTTTACAAGGCTTGCCGATCTTCATAGATAGCTTCCATACAGCCATACTACCTTAGGTCTGCGGTTATATTTTCTTTTCCGTATTTTTCTTTTTTTTTTTTTTGGTGGGTCAGTTGGGTGTTCTAAGTTAGTTTGGATAAAAAAGGGTTTTTTTGTATGATCCAAAACGGGTTGGTTTAGATTGACTAAACATATCTTTTATTAAAATTGTCAACTATGATGTCTCGTTTATAAACAGTTGACAAGTGTTATACTGATGAAATGGGAGTGCACCCGCACGCAGCTCTTGTTCAAACTTCTCATTGGGTTAGGTATCATAAAACTAACTTGAACAACTTTAGCTTTTGTTGTTTTAAGTGTGGACAAATACTCACGTAGCTTACATAAATTGCGTAGGTTTGTTTCTCATATACAAAATTAACAATATCTAGGGTTTATATTAGTTATATTGATAAACTATATATATGCGACTTCATGTAGGTTGCAGACTTGTTGTAGTCTAACTTATCAATTAGTAGCATATCTGGCCATTCAGTTTGTTATTTATATAATTTGTTTATAATGTTTAATCCTCTATATTCCAGGAAAATGTTTGTTGGCTCACGACAAAACTCGAGAAGTACATGAACAATTCTTGGATGACAGATCTGTGCTCGTTCTCGGGAGCACGTTTTCCTCTGTAGATTTCAAAACTTTATTCACTTCATTGGGTAATGACTTTGCAATGGAATATGCATTGTTGCTCTGCCACACATGTTGGTCTTCAAAAGTGCCCCATGCCAATGTTCAAGGTATATTACGAAATGATGTATTGCTTCTTAATCGTATTTACTGCATTAAATATACTGTTGGTGTGTCTACTACTCTACTGTAAAGGTATGTTTGTAAGAGGCATCACATTGCAAAACATGTTATGTAACTTAAGTCTAGAAGTATGCACATGTAAAGAAAGTGCATGGGGGTTATCATTTTGAACCATATACTTAATGAAGGGTCCGACATGCTTTTAATTGCTTCATTATCCTATCTAGTGCCTTAGCGTCTTGTTAAAATTTTCTATAAACAGATCTTTTTTGTGTTAGCTCGACCCAACGTGTACTAAAATCTGAACCTCATTTGTCACCTCTAGCACTATCTCCAATCTCAATGATGGTTACCTATCCTTATGCATTAGTTGCTTCTTATCGGTTGTAACACACTTGACCACCACCCTAAGACCACCCGTAGTGGGGCGTGATTTTTAAAAAAATTTGAAAAAAAACGCCCCAAAACGCCCCCCACCCCATTACGTGCGGCGTTATCCGGCGTTTTGTTTTGAAAATTTGCATGTGAGCGTGTTTGTTAAAACGCTGAAGAAGTTTGGGGTGTGGTGCAAGTGGCCAATGAGATTTTTGCATGTGGCAATGGGACTGTTTGCTTTTTTGACTAGCCAATCAGCAGCAACTTTTGCTTTTTTTTTTCTTTTTTAATGATTGGAAGGGCATTATTAGGCATTATACCCACTACGCCACTTTTGCAATAACGCCCCATGCTGACTAGGATGCCACGTGTCGGATAATGCCCCATGGTGGGGGCATTATTTTTGTTCACCACTACGGGTGGTCTAACAGATTATAGAAAACTGCCATATGTTGAGTTGCTTCTTCATCTTATGCGCTATGTGTTCAGGGAAATGATCTGATCTGATATTTCTTGGTAATCTTATTGAACTTATTTCTATCCGGTGATATCTTCTGTTTAACCTAATGCGCTACTCTCTTGCATCTAGTTCATGTATTAAACCTTGCCAGCGAAGCAAGACATTATATTATACATTCAATAATTTTACGTCGGTTCTCTTAATGTGTTCTACTTTTTGTTGATAAATGTCTAATCTATTGATGCAGAATGCACCTGTAGCCACATTGTTGTAAGCGTTTTTGTTTGTATAGTTTGGTGTATGATGAAAGTAAAGGTTATATTGTTTTTGTAGTATTTTAATTTTCAAATGAAATGATTTTGAGGTTTTATGTGTTACCACTTACCAATATGTTTTAAGACATTCGTCCCGATCAATTTATTTCTGTATGTATCTATAATTTACATGCTTAACCCATTATGTCATACCCTAACCGATGGCAGAAACATCGGGGTGAGGCACTAAGCGAACCAGATTGTCCAAGAGATTCCATAACAACTATGATTATCAAATATTTAATCGTTACGTCCCATACAATAACATATTTAAGTAGCACAGTTATTACAGACAAATTGTTCTCAAAGACAAATAAAAACTGTTCCGACAACTCATAAATTATTAAATTTGTTTCTAGACTCCCCTAACTCGATTCCACAAAAGCAAGCAAAGCACAACATCCTAAACACCTGTCATATACGTTAAAATTGGTCAATATACATAGTGTAAAGGTGAGCATACAAGTTTAATAATATAATAGATAGCAAAAGCGGTTTACGCATAACCAGCATGTAACATGTTGAAAAGTGAAGCTAGCAAGTTATCGACAAGGAAATATACACAGACATAACTGCGAGTTGTAGAATGCGCAACACATATCACCACGTGATACGTGAAGTAAAACCCTTAACAACCCCTGTCCACGACAGGTGCTGAGTCCAAACTTAGTACTATCGTTGCTAAGGTGTCAGGCAACAATCACTGTGTAAACATAACATACAAGAATTCATCGAGTAACACATATAACATGTAGAGACGGTTAGCGTATAAAATGGTGTTTGCGTTGTGTGATCGATGTGATTTAAAATAGGTAACGTATGTAACACCCAAAAGTACGTAAAGCAAAAAGGGTTCGAGTATACTCACAGATCGTGTTTAATGAGTAAACACAGTCTTGGTTTGAAGGGAGCGCTGTAGAGTTAGCCTGATTACAGAACGATAGTATAAGCGATGAACAGTGCGCTAAACGGTGTCGAGTGAATTGAGTGACGAAGGGTCATCCGAACGGATGACAATCCGGACGGATGACCATTCGGTCAGAGGGTTATCCGTTTGGGATGGATGTGTTTGTGTACGATGTGACTTTGAAGTTTTTGTTGCAGCATTTTAAAATTTGAGAAGTATCTCTACCTTTCAGGTTGTCCGGTCGAACGGTAATCCGGATGGAGGGCCGTTCGGTCGAATGGTGATCCGTCCAAGTGAAACATTTCTCAGATTTAAGTTTCTTGACAGAATAGTCATTCGATCGAATGGTCATCTGATCGGATGACTATTCGTTGGAACTGTTATCTTTTGAAGTTTTGAAATTTTTGTTTAAGTGTTGAAAAGCCACAAGTCATCCGTTCGGATTGTCATTCAATCGGACGGCAATCCGATCGGACGACAATGCGTTGAGTGATCTGTTCGTTTTGAAATCTGTAAAATTTGCTAAGTTTAGAAAGTTTTGCGTTTGGACCGAGACGGTATGACTACGTGTCAAACAACGGAAACCCCATCAAGTCCAAGTCATCCGATCGGATGGGAATCACCCCGTCCGATCAGTTAACTGTTCTTGACGGAACTTCATGTTCAACCCGTTAAGTCGGTCATCTCTTCGATAGTAATTCGTTCTCAGACCGGCACTTCACTAGAGAATGAGTAGAAGGCCTGAACGAGCTCAGATTCTATCAGGTTTTTGTGAAAAGTTGAAAATGTTGAAGAAAACTTTGAATCTAGATGTTAAATGTTTAGTTTTAGGTGAAATCAATGTTTAAACATTGTAGAATCCTTCAGATTTGAGTTGTTCTGGATGAGATGATGTCACACTTCAATGTTCATGAGAACTCCATGATGACATCACCCTTGAACAACCCAAATCGGTAGATTTCATGGTGAAATGGTGAGATTTGATGGTGAAAATGATGGACAAGTGTGTGTAGATCAAAGAAGTACAAGATTTGAGAGAACTTACAAGAATCGCGAGGAATCGAGAGAAAATAGGCCAAGAACGTGCTGGTCGAACGCGAGCTGTCACATCACATAAACAGTGATGTGACAGCTGATATTTATAGGTGAGAGGAGAGAAGAGACGGTGTAATGGTGCGATCGAAGGGCCTTCCGATCGGATGGCCATCTGATCGGATGGTCATCTGGACGGATGACTATTCGATCGAATGGTCCTTAGATCGGATGGTTTGCGTGAGTTGGTTTCCGACTTTTGTTTCGTGCGTTGAGCGTTGCGATGCGTTTAAGCGAGTGTCGATTAAGCGATGCGATAGATTTAAATAATAGTTACACAAATAACATAACCAACATATGACAACATAAGTAAACTTGCGTTTCCAGTTTGCGATGAGATTGCGTTGCGATAGAGTTGCGATTGCGTTGCGATTAATCACCTCAAACATACAATAAACATGCACAAGTAACACAAAATCGCACACACACGTAAAACAATATCCAGAACTGCGATTTAAGTTGCGATGCGGTAGCGATGAGATTAGCGTTAAGTAGATTAGCGATTAACTGCGATTTATTGCATTTACTCCACATAATACAACTAAAGTAACATAAACTACAGTATCGATTAGCGAAGTTCGAGAGTACAAGCAATAATTAAGCAAGGAATGACAGATCGAATTAGCAATCTTTTCTTCCTTTGACTTTGACTTTGACTTCAAAAGTCGGGTTGTTACACATTAGAGGTAAAACATAACCCGGGAATAACCCATTTTGAAATCACCACTTCCTAATGATCTATTCTTCACAGAGAGATGACACTGTAGTCTGTAATGCATGCAAGAAATTTGTTTTTTTTTTTCTAACTTCCATTTCTGCAGGCTGGCACCTGAGTCTATTCCGCATCTTGAAGAATCCATAACATATTTTATAAGGTATTCTTCAAGCAATTATTGTTTGTATTAGCATACTTAAAGATGAATGTATGAACTGGCCGGCAAAGTTGTCAAGATCATAACGTTCAGATTACGCATGGATGATGATGTCACGTGTGACACCCCAAGAAAACCAGCAAACGATATAACTTACCTAGCTTTAACTTATCTAGCTGCTTTAACTTACCTAGCTTCCTCAGTGAGTGTGTACCAAATTTCGGGACGAAATTTCTTTTTAGTTGGGGATACTGTGACAACTCGTAATTCTGAACCTATCTTTGTGTAACGTTTATGAGCATGACACGACTATATGAACTTGATTGACTAAGCGAATGATTATTGAATGTTATGTGATAGGTGTTTTTTAATGAATGTATACATGACATGTTATGTGTATGAATATATGTTACATGAACTCGAACCGCACAACATGAATGAAACGCACAACACCCACCCGATCGCACAAGTCTTTTGGGCCACACTCTTGTAATCGGACCATAAGGGCAGCCCATATGTGGGTTCGGCCCATTCTCTTATTATTATACGTATACAAACAATCCTCCTTAGAGCTTTGCTTTCTCATTTGTTACAACAACACAACACACACAAAAACCCTAGTTCGATTTCTCTCCTCTCTCTCTAAGCCGACGGCTATCCGGAATCCACTCGAAGTCCTTGTGACCCCTACCTTGCATTCGGTTAGTATACGGTTTTTATTGTTTGACTTTGATTGTTGTTATAGCTTGATCGAATGATTATATGGCTAAGTGATTGATCTTGTTTCGTTTGATGTAGAATAGGGTAGTAACCGGTTATGTTTATGATAATCTTGGAATGATATCGGATGAATGTCAATATAACTATTAATGGTAATGTAATCGGCCTATATGATGTTATTATGTTTCTATGAATCGGGTTATGTGGATATAATCGGCCACATGTTCATGTGAATCAATAGCTTAGTGTTCATGCTTTGATTAGGGTTTATGAGAATCGGTTGTAACAACCTGTTTTGATCGATCTTTGCTAAAATAGAAGTTGTTAATTGATATATGATAAGTTTGGAAACAGTCAAACGAATTGATTGTAACTGTAACCGAATAACAAGATTATCGGATGTTTAAACGGATCGCACAAGGGCTTGATCGCACATAAGCCCAATCACACAAGCCGCTCGGTCGCACAAGATCAGACCATACCTGATCGCACAACACAGATCGTACAAGCTAGGTACCACAAGTTTTAGCACAGTGTACAACATAAACCTTGCATGATCGCACAAGGTATCGTGGATCGCACAAGACAGTGCAAGTCGCACAATACCTTGGGCCACACACAGATAATAACCAGTTGATGTTAATGGGCCGGACAGCTCAAGGCCTCACTCGCACAAGGTTAACCAGATCGCATAAGGTTAACCAGATCGCACAAGACTGTTATTTGTTCACTGTTGTTGGGCCGAGTATATCTGTTTGGGGCCAAGCTAGTTTTTATCGCACAAGAATTCCACGTTTAAATAAATTGGACTGTTGTTAAGTTGGGCTGGCTATCTTTGGGCTTAGACCTTTAAATCGCACAAGTTGAAATGTCTGTTTACATGTTGGGCCACACACACACTGATACGTCATTTGGGCCGAGCAGCCCAAATCGTAATCGCACAACTATTTGTATCGTACAAGGCTGTTAATTGATATTTGGGCCGTATATGCCATTGAATCGCTTATGATGTTGGGCCAGGAACTATGGGCTTATTAAATCGTACCAGTTCGAATATGTTATGACTGTTAACTTGTATTGCTTAACTGCTAAGTGTTGCTATGATCTCTACATGTTTGTAACGTGTTAACTCTGTGTAACTGTACGTGCAATACTTGAATACAAACCTGACCTGTATGATAAACCTGCTAGGACGTGGTTGATCACATTGTAGCTTAACTGAACCTTTCGTGTATCATACCGAGCAATCCCAGGTGAGTTCAATGCATTTTCTCAAGCATGCGTCCCGGTGGTTTGGGACAACTGGTAAACATTTGGAAGGGAAGCATTGGGTAAACAACTTAATCGGTTTTGGTTACTGCCTGGAGGGCAATGGGGGTAATTAGTTGATAGCGCTATTAGGTGGGAAACCTCACACCGGGCCGTAAGGACGGGCGTGAACTAATTATCTGGTTATGGCTATGGTTGTTAGAGGCACACTCCTCGGATACATATGGGCACACTCCCTAGGGTATCTAGCGATGGCAACATAGCAATCGGTCGTTAAGGGGTACCCACTCCCCAGATACACATGGGCACACTCCCTAGGGTATCTAACATGAGCAACATCGTAACGCAACATTGAATCGTATTAACATACATCTGGTAACTCAACACGTTAACAAAACCTTGAACTCACCAGCGTAGTCTGACACACTTGTTTGCATGCTTGTAGGTCATTAACGTTTGGAACATGGACTTGCTATCTGGGAGTGCTGGAGTGGTCATGGATCGAGACTCTTGGATTCACTTATAAACAATACATTGATTTTGATTATTATTATGAAACGATTGCTAAACGATTACATGCTTCCGCTACACAACATTTTGGGAATTGATATCATGTTGACATTTTATCTCAGTAATTAATGACATGTTTTATTTAAGTATTTACCATTGGTTCAATGTGATTGGTGGCTCGAACTCTGATGCGTAACACGCCTCGCGGGGTTTCCGCAGGTGGAAAGTTGGGGGTGTTACATCACGCCTGAACCTCGATTGTGATCCCATTTTCATTCTTTTACATGTTGGTACATTAGCAGGTAACTAAGTACCCCAGTTCACAATTTATATTAACTTGCAACTCAACTTATTGACGTTTGCTTAAAATCTTTAGGAAGCTGAGAAGATGTCGACAACTTAAGTTCTACTTTCTGACCCATGATAACCCATTGTATTGTCTGTGGGGCCACATTGTTGTTGATGAAATTGAACCATAGTTAACAATTTATGAGGGAGATTTCAAAACGTCGAGTATTTGCACCAGTTTTGAGAAGACTGCAATGAACCTATGATTATGGTGGAAGCGGAAGCAAAAGCTTGATCAGGCGCTTTGTGGTCTTTGTGCATTTTTCCTATTCCAAAAAATGCTATTCATATATGGTCTGTGATTTGTGTGCAACCTAGACCTGGCAAACCAATCCTAAACATCTTTATTTGGTTTATTATAATTACATAATGAGTTGAGTTGATTTGAGTTATTAATTGATTATCAATGAACTTATATTGGTTAAGGAGACCGGTAGGGAATCTCTTAATGAGTGACATTATGAAATACAAGTCAAGATGCCAAGTTACCGTTGCAAATGCTGAGCGATTCTTCATCAATCATTGCGCCACCCCATCTTCATCCCTGATTACACCATGTTGCTCTATTGATTTATCGGTTATGGGTTCTCTTTTCCAACATCGGATGTAAAATCCTTATATTTGAAGCCGAAATGGTTAATATTCTCTACGTTTCACTAGACAATATTTTCTCTTTTTGGAATTTCAAATTTAGTGCCTGAAATCTCACTCTAGTTAAATAGTCATCAAAATAAATATAAGGTGGTAAAAAGAAATTGTAGGACTAAATTGATTTTGGTTACATGTTGAAGATTCTTTCTATTATTGATGGTGCTATAGAGATCTTCAATTTCATGTTTTAGGTTTTTTTGATATGGAGTTACTTTCATGGAAAGTGTACCTTTGTTAAGAAATGAAGCAACATTTTGTGCACATATGATAGCTGCTCTCATTTTTTCAGAAGAAAAAACATTGAGAAAAATCTTTCCTTATATTCTATAATCAATCCAGTAAATGCATATTATGTGTTGTATCGCTCTAAAAGCTGGATTTTGTAAATTACTGTTTGGTACGGGGTAATGAAATGGACGAAGGAATGGAATGGACGAGGTAATGGAATGGACGAGGGAATGTAATGGATCATTACCATTCCATGTCTTGTTTTTACCATGTGTGAATGGAATGAATTATTATTATGTATTGTTAGGTAGGCAATAAAAAACGAAGTAATAAAATCAGCGGTGAGTGGTGGTGGTGGCCGGTGGTAGTGATTGAGGGTGGTTATAGGTGGGCGGTGGTGGGTGGCGGCGGCGATGGGTGGTGGTGGTGGTGGCGAGTGGCGGTGCGGTGGCGACGAGTGGCGTTTGGCGGTTGGTCACGGCTGTTGGTGATAACGGTGGCGGGTGGGTGGCGGCGACGACGGTGGCTGTCGGGGTGAGGTGGTGGCGGGTGGCGGCGATGGCGTCGGTGGTGGGTGGTGGTGGTGGGTTGTGGCGAAGGTGGTGAGTTGTGGTGTTGTTGATGAATGGTGCAAAAGGGGATGGAATGAAAAAAAAACATGGGGAGTGGATGGAATGATTTTGAGGGAATGGAATGCCTTTTGGAATGGGTGATTCCATTCCATTGACCAACCAAACACCCTTTTTTTTCATTCCCTCGTAATCATCCATTCCATTCCACCTGTCATTCTTGCATACCAAACACTACCTAAGTTATGTGGTTGCAATCTTACTTTGTTCATCGGGAAAACATGACTAGAGACTATTATTTGCTTACAAAAATATTTTTAATATTTTGTTTCTTGCACATTTTGTTTGTAAAGGACCAAATCCACTCTCAAAACACTTTTGGCCACTTCTTTTCTTTTCTTCTTTAAATTGATATATGATTATAATAAAGTCATAAAAATATAACCCAGATTGTCCCATCCAAAAGTAAAATATTGTAGGATCGTGTACGGACCTGAATGAGTCGATCAGAGGCGTTCACAATATGAAAGGCGGAAACAGACATATTGTGTGTGATTCAGCTAGAATATCACTTTAAACTGTCTTGTTTATTGATTTGGAAACAATTTACAGTACGTAGACACTTCGACAGCGCTCCGCCGTCGGAATACACCTTCTAATTCCGTTCCAAATGAAACGAAATAACAGCTATTTATAGACAGTCCTAATTCCGTTTGAACAGGCCCAAACGGAATCACAAACAAACGAAATTAAACATTAAAGCGGAATTACAATGTAATTCCTTGCGGAATTACATGTGATCTCTTCAAGCGGAATTAAAGCCTTCAAGTGGAATTAGCTTTCTTGTCATTTTCTCGAACTTCGTGCCATGAACAAAGCAAGACTTGATACAAGACGAAGTCGACAAACGTATGCACCAACAAACTCCCCCTCGGATGTTGACGAGTCTTAAGTGTCGAGTCTTTAACGTCTTCAGTCTTTATCAGTCTGACTGTTCTCTTTTCATCTGCACCAATAGACTCCTTTCGAACATATAATCTCTTCTCAGATGTCTTCAAACTTCCCCTCTCGATTTGCTGGGATCGCAGCCTGGCTTTCACAGGATCAGGATTGTGTTCTGGCTCTATCCTTAGACTCAGAATCCAGACTATCCTGCACACACTCTACCTCACAATAAATTTCACAATCTTAACATTTGACAAATTTATATATACAGACCCCCTCTCAAATTTATCCAGAATGATTTAACAATGTTAATAACTGATGAACCACTTATAAGTAAATATTCAAACATTTTTTAGATTAAACCAACTCCCCCTCAAATTGATCATCATGTTTAGCACTTGGAACTTCGAAAATCAGCTTTCCAACATCAGTTGTCGAAAATATTTTTGGATTTTTCAAAAGTTTATGCTAAAATACACTGAAAATCTTTTTGAATTTTTGATTTTAATGAAATGCAATAAAGAAATATTTACAGACAATCTTTTTGTGAGTTTATGTAAGAGGATCATATCAGTTTTTGAGACAAATCACCAACACCGTTAAGCTTTAAACATTTTAAGTTCTAAACAATTCACCTAGATTGTCAGTATATTGATCCACTTAAATTCTCACACAAAATTCAACTATTTCAAGATACGAGATTAGTGTTTTAATGACTTAAACTTATTCGCGTGTCCCACCACTTGAATATACTCCCGTATCCAGATCCCAATATTCGGTCTTACATGTGAGTATACCTAGATGATACCTGTAAAAGGGTTAAATGCGAAACCATGAGAGCTCAGGTCAGAACTTCCGTTCAGAAGAGAGATGACGGTTCGACTTTAGGTGTGTTCCCTTTAGAGAATCTTTTCTTCAACAGCACATGATTAGCATTTTTCAATGTTTCATCATTTTTTGTACTGAGGGCGATGCTATATTTCAAGCAAATGCAAAGTATTATACGGGGACTAGGCCATTGCTTCCGCAAAATCAGAAGTCCCGGGATAATACCCCAGATATTACTGAGTATAAAGACCTAGTATCTCAGAAAAATGGACCTTTCAAACAAGATTTCGGGGGTTACCCATATATCCAAGAAATGTTCCCCATGATAAAAGCAAGTTTGAAATTTAGGTTTATATCTCGAAAACAATTTACTGAATGTGTAAAAACCTACTGACACATCCACAGTAAGATTGTTTATCACATTTTGACTTTCCAATTCTATAGCGTGTTGTGATAGTCCACTGATGTACTATCATTTCCTCTTTTTCACAACCAAACTCATTCTTGTTTTATCATGTTTTTAGATTTTTCAATTTTCTAATGTTTTTGGATTTTCTGAAATTCTTACTCCCCCTAAAATTCAACAAACTTTTTAAAGAAACTTGAAAACAAACTGTACAAGAAAAATGACAAACTGATGTATCAAGCTTCAAATCTCCATCCACTTGGCATAAACAATCAGAACTCCCCCTTACAACAAACTATTTTCTCAATTTGATTTCAAAACACTTAAGTTTTTTTTAATCAAAATGATTTTTCCGGAAAATAAGTTTTGTTGATTTTAAACCACTTGTAGGTTAGGGGTTCATCATATTGTTCTTCTTTCAACCACTTGTAAGATTACCAATCAAACATACCACTTGTAGAAAATTAAATACAACTTAATGTCCCTGATTTACCACTCGTAGGTATGCATAAACAAACCTGATACAAAGAATGATGATGATTCCTGCTCCACGGTTACCAACTTGAGAGCTCCGGCAAGTCAGATTTTTACATATTAAACACAGACATCCAAGCCTCAGCAAGCTTGGATGTTAGCTTATCAAGTTCACTTTCAGTCAGGGTGTGTGTTGCCTTCTTTGTTTCATAAAATTCTTTTACCCCTTTCACCTTTCCCTCAACCATTTTACCAAAAATCTTTTTCACATTTCCATTAAACGCTTTATTGACGTCAAATTCTTTCTTTTCAGAATAGAATTGATTCGATATCTCAACCTTACCAACTTTTGATTTAAAATTCTCAGCTCTCAATGGTGGAAAATTAACATCATTCATTAGAGGTACTGAGTTTTCTTCTTTAACCTCAACCTGTGGCTCGACTAACTTTGTGAAATTAGATTCATCACCAGACTTCACATCAAACTTTTTATCATCTTCATGAAACTTCTTAACAACCCACATTTGGTTGTCATTCTTAGCTCTCTTTTTATAAAAATGTGTCTTTGAACACTCACCAACTTCATATGTTGAATTTTCAAAAATTTTGAATTTCTCAGTTGGTGGTTCATTTTTCTCAACAATTTTTTCTTTCAGTTTCCAAGAAACTCCCTGTTTTGTCTGTGTTGTTTTTGGACAGTTCCATGCTATATGATCAACTTCTTGACACCGATAACAGATTCTTGTTTCTTTCTTCTGAGTAGCTCCACTCTTCAAAACCTCTTGCTTCTTTGCAAGGAAATCTTTATTCGATTGCTTCCAGAATGGGCTTTTTTGCTTCTTCTTCCGAGCTTGTTCTTGCAACAAATTTTGTATTTGGTTTATAAGTTTTCTCATTTTTATGGTTTTCTGTTGGAATAAAACCAAGACCTTTCTTTTTGAAGTTCCCATTATGGTTTGGTTTCTTTTGAAAACCAGAACCAGAACCATAACCCTTTTTCTTGTTTAACCGTTGTTGAACTCTTGAAGTGTATTTTTTAGGTTTTTCAGTAAGATTTACATCTTTTATTTCAGAAATATTGATTTCTGTTAATTTGAAAACCTTTTTGATCTTTTCAATTTGAACAATTCTTATTGGAAATTCCTCATCAGAATATAATTTGTCTGAATCACTCAAAGTATAAGCCACTTTGAATAGTTCGTCATTCAAATTAGATTTTGATAACAAGAATTCTTTATTGTAAACCCGTTTAACCGACGTATTTGGACTTTTAACTGATGATGATCCTGGATTTTCAGACTCAGACTTTGACTCCGACTCCTCATCTGTATCCAACACCTGATTAACCACCTTTTTTATTAACTCAGACTCATGATCAGTATCAGACGATGTGAACGTGACGTCAATGTTTTCTGGTAACTCATCAGTTGTTTCGGATTTTAACTTTATATTAACAGCCTTTTTGACTTGCTCCTCATTCGGTTTTCTAGGAGAATATCCTTCCCAAATTAGAGGCGGACACTTGTTATAATTAACACTCTGTTTCTTACCAGTATCCTTCTTCTTTGGCTTCTCATCTTGAAATGCTTCAAGACCTGCAACTGTTGGATAAATTCGGTCAATAAGATAATCAGAACTAGAATAACTCTGTAATAATCGTCTGATTCTCTCATTCTCTATCCTTTCTGTTTCCAACTCTTGCTTCCACTTTGCACTTTCTTCAATTTAGAAATTAATGGCTTTCTGCTTCGATATCATCACAGCATTCATCATTGTCAGTGCATCTTCTCTTTCAGAATTAGTCTTTTGTAGACCAGTTACCGTTCTGTTCAACACATCGTAGGATTTTTTCACGTAGTTGAGATCAAACAGTAACTTCTCTTTCATTTTTTCTTGTTCACTCAGTTTCTCATCTTTTTCTACACACTGCTTGCAAGGTTCTAAACACTTTAAACAAGGCTTGATTACTTCCACAATCTTTTCAACGATCTTCTCAGCAATTTTAACCTCTTCTTTCTGATCACTCTTCATTGTCTCAGCAACGCCTTCAACTTTCATCTTTTTCAATTCTTTTGCTGCTCGTTTCTTCTTCAACTTTTCCAAACGATCTGCAAAATAAAATTGAAAACTTTCAGGAGATAGTTGAGTTTTTGCAACATTAATATGCCTTTCTTCCTCATCATCACTACTATCATCAGTTGGTGATTGATCAAAATCTATTGTCTTTTCAGAATTATTACCTGAAGAACCAGAATCAGATGGTGTTTGATCAAAAACGGTTGTTCTTTCTGAACTTTCATCGGATGAAACAGACTCTTCTTCTTGACTTGAATCATTAACACCAATCATTTTCATCCATTCTGTAAACAAATCAGGCTTTTGAACAATTTCTGCAATCATAGCCACAACTTTTGAATCAGGTGGAATATATTTATCCCAGCTGAAGCCTTCTGCCACTTTCTCATCATCTTGATCAATGATACCATAATAAGCTATCTTATTTGCATCTTCGATCATTCTTGCATGCGTTGTTTGTGGTTCCTTTTGTTGATGTGGTTGATGAGCAACTTGTTGATATATAGCTTTCCGATAGTAATCATCTTTTCCTTAAGGATTCTTTGCTCCACTAGCTTCCTGATTTTTGCATTCTCTCTTGAAATGACATTTTTCCCTGCATCGAAAACAAGTAACTTTAGATTTATCAAAACCCAAAGTAGAAACATGTGCATCCAAAAAATCATTTCTTCCTGTAATCATTTTGAACTTTTTAGCTCTTCTCAGTACACTAGCTAAGCACCATTTGATATCCATGAGCTCCATCTATTCATCGTCTATCTGATCGTAATCCTCTTTCGTCAGCATAGGATTTCTGATCCTCCCTGCAACCAAACCTTCATAAGATTGTAGTACAGTTGCAAGTAACACCATGTGATCTTTTGCAACTTCTTCAGAAAAACTTTGACCACTCGGAAGATTCAATGCAATGTTGCACTGTATCACACAACCATTTCCACTTTTTGAACTTTGAGAATGAAAACTTGAAGTTGAACTCTTTGGATTAATACTCGAATATGAAGAAAATCCACTGCTGTTGTTTGGACTTTGATCAACATTTTCAGATGAGTTTCCAGCACTAAAAGCAGTTTGGAGTTTTGGACTCATTTCAACCTCTTGAACACTGCCTTTGTAATATATTTTCACATCTTGTTGATTACTCGGATTGTTCATCCTCGCAATCCTTTGCTGTTCAAGATCTTGACCTTCAATCTTTTCGATGAATTGAGAAATTGTTAGGCCATCATATTCTCCGGTGTTCTTTAGGATCATCAAAAATGTACCCCACTCTTTCTGAGGTAAAGCATCAGCTAATTTGTCGACCCATTCTTCTCGTTCTTTGGTTATGCTTAACAATGACATAGAACGCACTAAGTGGCAATATCTTTTAATCAATTTCTTTGTATCTTCCCCTGGCAAACTTGTGAAAAGATCAAATTCTTTCTTAAGCAATGCCTTTTTACTCTTAATCATCTTCTCACTTCCCTCAGATTTGATTTTAAGAGCATCCCAAATTGATTTTGAAGTTTTGTCATGTTGAAGCAATACAAAGATGTCTTCTTTAATAGCTTGCTGAAGTAGACTAATCATCATCTTTTCAGCTTTGTACATGTCTCGTTCTTTGTCATTGAATTCAGAAATTGTTTTTTCAACTCGCAGTTCAGTACGTGGTAGTACATACTTTTTCAAAATACACTCCCAAGATCTCAAATGATTAGCTTGAACCCAGTTTTCAAACCGATCTTTCCAACCGTAATACTCCTCAATGCTCATGAGCTTCGGAGGTTTTTGCATAGTTCCAGTCTCATTTTCCAAGTTCATGTTTTGAACAATGGTAGCCGGAGTAGTCGGGGATGTGGCAAATGCGTTGTAAAATTCTTCACTCATGATTTGGTAACACGTTTATCAAGACAAATACTTTTCAAACGAAATTAATGTTTCAAATGGAATCACTCTTCAAGCGAGATTACTTTCAAACGAGATTAACCTGCACAAACAACTTCAAACGAAATTAAGAATTCAAACAAAATTAATCTCTTCAAATGAAATTACCTAATTTCGTTTGAATTGAAACCAGTTTCAAACGGAATACTAATTCCGTGCGGAATTAGTTTGAATTTCAAATGAAATTAACCCTTTGGAGCGAAATTATAATTTTAACCGGAATCACTCAAACGAGATTACAATTCCACGCGGAATTAGGTGCAATTTCAATCGAAATTAACTCTAAATCATAATTCCGTGCGGAATTAGAGAACAATTTAAAACGAAATTATGCTGATGTCATTTCGTTCGAACTGATTCTTAAGCAGAATTACAAATTTTATCAGATTTTGATCGATTTTAGGTTCAATTCTCTCAAGGCTTTGTTACAACACTGTTCCGATTATAATGTGAAAAATTCAGGCCATTTTAACCATTAAAACTTGTTCAATTGATAAAAGAAAGTGTAGAAGATAGAAAACGAGATGAAATCAAGCTGAAATCTGCAGAACTCCTCCTCCTGAGCTCTGATACCACTTGTAGGATCGTGTATGGACCAGAATGAGTCGATCAGAGGCGTTCTACACAATATGAAAGGCGGAAACAGACATATTGTGTGTGATTCAGCTAGAATATCACTTTAAACTGTCTTGTTTATTGATCTGGAAACAATTTACAGTACGTAGACACTTCGACAGCGCTCCGCCGTCGGAATACACCTTGCTAATTCCGTTCCAAATGAAACGAAATGACAGCTATTTATAGACACTTCTAATTCCGTTTGAACAAGCCCAAACGGAATCACATACAAACGAAATTAAACATTAAAGCGGAATTACAATGTAATTCCGTGCGGAATTACATGTGATCTCTTCAAGCGGAATTAAAGCCTTCAAGCGGAATTAGCTTTCTTGTCATTTTCTCGAACTTCGTGCCATGAACAAAGCAAGACTCGATACAAGACGAAGTCGATAGACGTATGCACCAACAAATATTTGGTGATTATTATTATTATTATTATTATTATTATTATTATTATTATTATTATTTTATAGATTTATATCCAAAAGTAATATATTTAGCGATTATTATTATTATTATTATTATTATTATTATTATTATTATTATTATTATTATTATTTTGTAGATTTAGCCTGCTTGTCACATTAGAGATATAAAATAACCCGATTGACTCTTCTATAAATAAATGGATGCAAATTACTCTTTCATGTTTTCATAAAGTTTAATTCTCCAATCAAATAAATTCTCATATTAATTAGTAAAACCATTACGTGTCTTCATAATTCATTGATTACTTTAACCGATTTTCTATAACACCCTAAAATTTAATAAATTGATTTGAGCCCAAGATAAAGTTAGCGGTGGGGTTTTATTTGATAAATAAATGGATTTGAGTTAGGGATGAGATTAGTACAGTACTCGTACCTATACCCGTATCGGTACCGAATTTGAATAAAACTGGGTCCAAATATCATACCAAATATATTGGTACGGGTATTTCGATACGGTACCTGCTTTGGTACCATCTTGTTTTTATTTAGTTTTTGAGCACTCGTACGGGTACTAAATAAGTAAAATTAACATAAGTACCAATATCGTACGAGAACCAAATAGGTAAAATTGGTACGAGTACCAATATGATAAGGGCACCATATACCGAAAGTACCTGTTTTTACCCGTACATAATACGAAATAAAACATAATATAAAAAAAACTTTTAAATGTCTATAAAAAATTCAGTACCAGTACCTGTTTTTACCCGTACCAATACCGAAAGGACCGAATACCAATACCGAAAGGACCGAATACCAAAATCAATAAAACTTGGTAATGATACATGTACTAAGTACCTAGAATCGGTATCGGTACAAGTATGGGTATTTGGGAAAAAACCCATCCATAATTTGAGCCCAAGATAAAGTTAGTGGTGGAAGGCCCAAGAATTATGAATTATGAAGTATAAAAGGAAAATATGAAAACTTAGCCTCCATAACTCATCTTCTCCACCAATTCTAGAGAGAGAAAGTTAGAGATAGAAAGAAGGTTGTAGAGAAAGAAAGTGAAGAAAAGGGTTTCAAGGCCAACAATTGAAGATTTGAAGCTTGGAATAGATTAATAAATGTTTAAGGATTATCATAGCATCATCGCGGTTGAAAATCTAGGTGAGAATCACTCTAGATCTGAAATTTTAGGAGTTATTGGGGTTTTATGGGAAAACTTGGTTTCTAACAAAAAAAAATGGGTTTTACATGTTCATGAGGATGTTAATGATAGATCTAGCTTCCTTCATGTTAAGCGTAAGTTTTGAACGCAAAAAGTTACAATTTTGAAAAAAAAACAGACCGAAGCGGATGAATGTTCATGTGGCAACACTAAATATCCGGCGACACCCCAGGGAAATTTGATGACACTCTCCAAGGAAATTAGGTGACACTCTCCAGGGAAATTTGACGACACTCAGAAGTGCCGCCAGCCGAATCGTTGGCGACACTCTGATGATAGTAACCCCTAACGCAAATTAGTCGACACTCTGGTGACACTGTTGATGATAATGCCCAGCGATACTGTGTGATAGTATTTGACAAGAACTCACATGTTAACCTCTATGTGTATCGTACGACGTTTGTTCTAACTTAAGCAACCTAGCACAAAGTAGTTAACGGCGACCATGTGAGTTCTCGATGCCCAATTTTTATAGTTTTACGTTGTTGGGCTAATGTGCATGCTTACACAAAAGTCTATGAAAATGCTCGGATTAAGGTATTCCTCGAGCAATGATTGTTTGTATTAGCATACTTAAAGATGAATATATGAGCTGGCCGGCAAAGGTGTCAAGATCATAACGTTCAGATTACGCATGGATGATGATGTCACGCTTGAACCTCGATTGTGATCCCATTTTCATTCTTTTGCATGTTGGTACATTAGCAGATAACTGAGTACCACTAGTTCACAATTTATATTAACTTGCAACTCAACTTATTGATGTTTGCTTAAAATCTTTAGGAAGCTGAGAGGATGTCGACAACTTAAGTTCTATTTTATGACTCCTGATAACGTGTGGTATTGTCTGTGGGGCCGCATTGTTGTTGATGAAATTGCACCATAGTTCAAGACAATTTGTGAGGGAGATTTCAAAGCATCAAGTATTTGCACCACTTTTGAGAAGACTACAATGAACCTACGATTATGGTGGAAGCAAAAGCAAAAGCTTGATCAGGCGCTTTGTGGTCTGTTACACCCGTCTCATTTAATTAATATTTTTACATAAAATACGCATTCTCAAAAGAAATGCATAGTTTCAAAAATTTTTCAAGACGATAAAGTTTCATAATGATAGTACCTTAGTTAACTACTAACTAGTTTAAACATGAGAGATATCAAGTTAAGTGTTTACAAAAGAAACACTGTCTACAACAAAGTTTAATAAACGCGGAAGCTTTTAAACGACGTGTTCGGTTCTTGATTTCCAGCTTGATCGCCATCCGATTTGAGTCCAACATCACCTAATGTCAAAACCACGTAAATTGTTAGTTTTGACAACGTTAAAATATGTATAATCAAGTTCTACTGCCAAACCATGAAAAGAAAATAAGAATACTGAGTTTAGGGTCTGTCGCGCCCCGTGACAGATCCCACCATAGCTTACGCGGCCCGCGACCAACGTCGCGTTACGCGACAATGTCCATGAGTTGGTGTCGCGCGACGCGAACACCTGTTTTCGGCAGAAAGGTTGAGTTCTTGTTGCAGCATATTCCTAGCTCGAAAATTTAACAAAATACTAACTTTAAACCTTCATAACTTTTTATCCATATGTCCGTTTTAGATGATTTTGTTTCCTGTGCGTCGTAATTAAATTACCAATGCGTCTATCATGATCATCGTGTCAAAAATTGAGTTTACGGGCTGGAAGTCTATAAATGCCTAATGTATTTATTCGACCCGTTTAGTTTTGCACTAATTCAACCACTAACAATTTTTATGACCACAAGGCGTATTTACCCACCTTCCGGGGCTTACAATCACTGGCATATCATTACCAATTCCATGGTTAAAACTCTTATGATCTACAAACGTCAAGGGATCTTTTAACATTTTTATGATATCAAACAACACACATTCCTTTGAACCGTTTGGCTGATTTATGGAATCCACCATTTCAACATCAACCAACATTTTCTATTCTAGTTTTGACTCGTTCAATTATGTAGTGATCATCGTCAGTTCAACTAATGCAGATCCTTATTCTAAGCATATCTTTGAATGTCTACAATATCGAGTTAACATAATGTAACGAAACAAGTTACATACTTGCATAATTGATCGACATTGGTTTCTAACTATAACTACCCATTCCCGGATTCGTGAACTTTAGCGTATGGCTTCCGTTTCATGGTTTACACTTTTAAAACTCGAATTTGAAGAGGGACGTTCAAGTCACTTCGAGCTCTACCATTCCGACCATTATTCGACCATTTTATTTTCTAATGGAATTCACCATTTTATCAACATACCATCTTATTTCAACCAATATTTTAGCTCGTTTCTTTATCTAATGAGTTACATCACTTTATTTTCATTCCATACATGACTAATTTTAACAATATTATCAACAAACAAATCTAATTAACTATTTGACCCGTTTGGTTGTCGAGTGAGTTACATCACTTCATTGACATTCCAAACATGCTTTAACCGCTTATTTTGTCCCATTTGGTTCGTCGAGTGAAATTCGTCACTTCATTGGTTAACCAAACTCGCATTTTACACTACAATCCCGTTACTATTTCTAATACTATTATTTATGCATAATGTAACGAAACCGAAAGTTACGTACCTTTAGTGCTTTTCCTTCAAGCGCGTATCAACTCCGGCTCTTCCGCTTGAAGATTCAATTCCTTTGCCTATAGAGTTCAATCAGTGACTTGTGTAGAACTCCTTTCATGTCATATAACGCATAATTCACAACATCATTCAAATATGCGTTTTGTTCCGAATTTCAACATTTAGCCTTTCTTTTAGGCATTTTAACAAACACCTTTAGGGCATAATTTTACTAAACCAACAATCAAGTTTCATGACTAATTATTTAGCCAGTTTTAAACATTTTTCTTAAGTTCATATGTAAATTTTCACATCACATTCTGGATTTACTTCATGTAATTCAATTACACTCGTTACAAAAATCAAATCCCTAGTGTTCTTCATCATTCTTAAAAACCCATTAAACACCTAAGTAGTGATTATGAGTTTTATCAAAATGAACACAATTTCAATAGTTTATTAACTAGGGTTTGTTTCTAATCATACATTCATTCTAATTTCACCCAAATAACTATCATTCAAGCTCAAATTTCGAATTTCAAGTGTTCATCAAGAACTTGAGATAGAACAAAATGGTGGAATTTGACATACCTTATGATCACTTCACTGAGGTGATCACTAATTCGTGCTTGGATTTCAATTTGGGTGTGATTTACCCTTCCAATTGCTTGAATTTTAGCTTGTTAGGGTTTGAAGGTGAAGCTCCTGGCTTCTCTGGATATTTCGACCAAAACACACACTCAAGCTGTGTGTTTTGGTGTTTCATGTTTCATTTAATACAAACTTGTTTCAAGTTTGTCACACTTGGTCCCTATGCTTTACCCAAGTTGCATATAGTGTGTTTTAACCAAATTTTCTTATTATTACAAGACTTATAACTAACTAGGTTAAACATCCCTAGTTAACTTAGTGGGTTCGGGGAAATCATAACCCGTTTTATTTTAAGTCCCGTTAACTCGGGCCTCTTATGAATTATATTTACTCAAAAGCTTTTATTCTCTTTTTATTTAATATGAGGTTTATTTATTTAAATTCTGATAATTACCGGGTTAATATTTACCACATACGGTATTTTACCCGTTCATTAATATTAACGTGGTTTGATTACTAAAACCCGTTTTTGGGGTGTTACAAGTCTCCCCTCCTTAAAGAGGTTTCGTCCCCGAAACCTTCTTTATGTTATTCATTAATTTAAACCGAACGAACTTAGTTTCGTTTCTATGACATTCTTTCTTTTCGATATAAAGTTTTTCATCCTTATTGACATGTGCGTCTTTTAGGTATATATCCTCATGGACCGTAACCTTTTATCATCTATTTCCTATATTTATTTATTTTTTTGTCGCCTATTTGACCGAGTTGTCTTTTGACCACTCGGTCACTGAGTCTGTCAGCATGTTTACTTGACGCTAATCCTACATTGACAAGCGCTTTACATAGGTCATAACATTACTTTGACTATACCGGGTTAATATTTACTACATACGGTATTTTACCCGTTCATTAATATTAACGTGGTTTGATTACTAAAACCCGTTTTTGGGGTGTTTCAAGTCTCCCCTCCTTAAAGAGGTTTCGTCACCGAAACCTTCTTTATGTTATTCATTAATTTAAACCGAACGAACTTAGTTTCGTTTCTACGACATTCTTTCTTTTCGATATAAAGTTTTTCATCCGTATTGACATGTGCGTCTTTTAGGTATATATCCTCATGGACCGTAACCTTTTATCATCTATTTCCTATATTTATTTATTTTTTTGTCGCCTATTTGACCGAGTTGTCTTTTGACCACTCGGTCACTGAGTCTGTCAGCATGTTTACTTGACGCTAATCCTACATTGACAAGCGCTTTACATAGGTCATAACATTACTTTGATTATAAATGGTTTTACTGGCTAGACTGATTAGTCACCGTTTTACCTAATACCTCGTCATTCGAGTATACTATTTTGCCGTCATCGGCCCTTTGCGTGCTTATAATATCATATCTAGTAACTCACATTACAACGTGGTTGTATTCTATATCACTTTTTTGCGTCCGTAATCACGTCACGTCAATTTTAGTTTTATGTCGGCTTTTCATTATTAAGAATCTTTCTTTTGTATGCATCGTCCTACACCCATCGGCGTTAAGACCTTTATTCTTTAGTAGTAACCATTTTCTAATTTTTCTCATAATATTTATATTTGTTAATACGTTGTTTCTTACTAAAACTGAATTTTAGTTTAACGTTTTTCTCTTTATCGTATGTCAATTAATCATGTCGAGAAATTGACGACAAGAATTATTCTTTTCCGTTACTGTTTTATGCTGGGAATCATAACTAGCTCCCACGCCTTACCCAAGGGACTCGTAGGTTCTTTCACTTAGCCTTGTAGGCTATTTCTTTTAGGCTTTCCCCTTTTTAGGTGAGGACCCATATAGTTTATTCCTTTCTATTGGTGATGTGAGGGTCATTTAGTCCTCTAAACCTTTACATTGTTTATGATTTCAAAGGTTATGATGATCTTGTGGATCATCTTTTGCTTGTGTCATTTCTTATTCTCAAAAATACATTTTTGGTGTCAGGCACCCCTTTTAGGCCCAAAATTCGTTCATTTTCATTTTCGAATTTAATCAATTTAACCGTAGTCTAAGGTTACACCCGTTCCCTTTTTTAGACTAATTTTCTGACTCTATGACTTCCTACATCATTTACGCACCGGTTTGTTTTCCACTCACCAATCTCCGGTTTACACATTTACTTATTCACAACCCGTTACCCGGATTCTTTTATCTTAATATTTTAATGCTTCCTTTGTCTGGTTTGCATTTTCCTTTTTATATTCTCTCATGACCCATTACATGAGTTTGTTAATATTTTGCGCTTCAATTAATGGTTTGCGCTTACTTGCACTATTAAGCGTTATACTTTATTCGGCCCATTCAATATTGTAATAATTGAATATAACTTATCAAATTTTCTGTTTTGCGAAATTTTGTTGTCTTTTAATCATACTCTTAATCCTAGTCTTTTGACTTTAATCCACACCCCCGTCTTTTCGTTTACATCTATATCTAAAGACCTACTCATCTATCGGGTATTTTACCGTAGTCATTATCATAGCAACCATTCCGGTATACATTAAGACTTCGTTTTCGTTTATTTGGTCGTATTAGCGAAATCCATCGCTTTTATTCAACCAAGTTTTTTATTCTTTCATTCATTTTGTTTGACTTATTCGTGTAAATTTCATTACTCATGACAGTCAAACTTTATCCTTATGCTTTGACATTCTCAATTGTCGGTTTATTATATTTTTTTACATATATATGTATATTTCTTTTACATAATTCACTCGTTTCACTACTCATGTGTGCCCTTATGCAACTATTATTCACACTCGTTTTGAATAAAATTTATGCTGAAATTAAATTTATAGTAAAGATACCTGAAACGACATCAGGTTCAGCTTTAGCCTCTACGGCTGTCATGTGGGAAGACCTTGCCTTCTCTTCCTGGGTATCAGACTTCGCATCAATTGTGTCTTTGGTCCCGACCAATTCCGGGCATTCAGACCTTTTATGTCCCGGGTTATAACATTTATAACACACTGACACCTTCCCTGGGCAATTTGCAACCACATGTCCTACTTCTCTACAAATAGGACATGGTTTGTTTCTAATGTAGCATTTCACCGTATGAGTTTTTCCACATATTTTACACTGAGGTGACTCCCTTCTTATAACTCCTTTTTTAGAAGCTTTATTAGGCTTTGATTTCTTTACGGGTCTTGGGTTCACATCTAACACTCTCCCGTCATCTTTTTCTTGTGAGAGACTGTCTTTTAATTCAGTCATCATATCCTCCACCACTAGCGAGATTGTGGTTTGTAGTCTCTCGACAAACGGCAGTAAACTGACTTCTACTGCCTTTCCGACTTCCTCGGAAATTTTAGCTTCCATCTCTTCAGTTAATTGAGATGCTAATTCGCCCCCTGTTACACCAGACATTTTCTTTCATCTGTTCGGTGACTATCGGCACCGTATCATTATTGTCTTCATTGGCCATCTTGAATCTGAAATGTTTATGCTAATTATTAAACATTTCATTTTTATAACATATGCCTCATTCGCTTTGGTTTAGCTAAGTTCACCACTTGCTTAAACCATTCATGGTTAGTGCACTTTCCGGGTTTGGGTGTGTTAACACACTCTTTCCGTGCACATCAAATCAAATTCTGTTTTCTAATATTCTAATAAAATCTACTAAATAACTAATTCTTACCGGATGTTTGATCAAGCTTGAACCGAACACACTTTGTCAACAACCTTGAGCTCTGATTACCAACTTGTAACACCCGTCTCATTTAATTAATATTTTAACATAAAATACGCATTCTCAAAAGAAATGCATAGTTTCAAAAAAATTTCAAGACGATAAAGTTTCATAATGATAGTACCTTAGTTAACTACTAACTAGTTTAAACATGAGAGATATCAAGTTAAGTGTTTACAAAAGAAACACTATCTACAACAAAGTTTAATAAACGCGGAAGCTTTTAAACGACGTGTTCGGTTCTTGATTTCCAGCTTGATCGCCATCCGATTTGAGTCCAACATCACCTAATGTCAAAACCACGTAAATTGTTAGTTTTGACAACGTTAAAATATGTATAATCAAGTTCTACTGCCAAACCATGAAAAGAAAACAAGAATAATGAGTTTAGGGTCTGTCGCGCCCCGCGACAGATCCCACCATAGCTTACGCGGCCCGCGACCAACGTCGCGTTACGCGACGATGTCCATGAGTTGGTGTCGCGCGATGCGAACACCTGTTTTCGGCAGAAAGGTTGAGTTCTTGTTGCTGCATATTCCTAGCTCTGAAATTTAACAAAATACTAACTTTAAACCTTCATAACTTTTTATCCACATGTCCATTTTAGATGATTCTTTTTCCTATGCATCCGTAATTAATTACAAACGTGTCTATCATGATCGTCGTGTGAAAAAATGAGTTTACAGGCTGGAAGTCTATAAATGCCTAATGTATTTATTCGACCCGTTTAGTTTTGCACTAATTTAACCACTAACAATTTTTATGACCACAAGGCGTATTTACCCACCTTCCGGGGCTTACAATCACTGGCATATCATTACCAATTCCATGGTTAACGCTCTTACGATCTACAAATGCCAAGGGATCTTTTAACATTTTAATGATATCAAACAACACGCATTCCTTTGACCCGTTTGGCTGATTTATGGAATCCACCATTTCAACATCAACCAACATTTTCTATTCTAGTTTCGACTTGTTCAATTATGTAGTGACCATCGTCACTTCAACTAATGCAGATCCTTATTCTAAGCATATCTTTGAATGTCTACAATATCGAGTTAACATAATGTAACGAAACAAGTTACATACTTGCATAATTCATCGACATTGGTTTCTAACCATAACTACCCATTCCCGGATTCGTCAACTTTAGCGTATAGCTTCCATTTCATGGTTTACACTTTTATAACTCGAATTTGAAGAGGGACGTTTAAGTCACTTCGAGCTCTACCATTCCGACCATTATTCGACCCATTTGATATTCTAATGGAATTCACCATTTTATCAACATACCATCTTCTTTCAACCAATATTTTAGCCCGTTTCTTTATCTAGTGAGTTACGTCACTTTATTTTCATTCCATACATGACTAATTTTAACAATATTATCAACACACAAATCTAATTAACTATTTTTACCCGTTTGGTTGTCGAGTGAGTTACATCACTTCATTGACATTCCAAACATGCTTTAACCATTTTTTTGTCCCGTTTGGTTTGTCGAGTGAACTTCGTCACTTCATTGGCTAACCAAACTCGCATTTTCACTACAATCCCGTTACTATTTCTAATACTATTATTTATGCATAATGTAACGAAACCGAAAGTTACGTACCTTTAGTGGTTTTCCTTCAAGCGCGTATCAACTCCGGCTCTTCCGCTTGAAGATTCAATTCCTTTGCCTATAGAGTTCAATGAGTGACTTGTGTAGAACTCCTTTCATGTCATATAACGCATAATTCACAACATCATTCAAATATGCGTTTTGTTCCGAATTTCAACATTTAGCCTTTCTTTTAGGCATTTTAACAAACACCTTTAGGGCATAATTTTACTAAACCAACAATCAAGTTTCATGACTAATTATTTAGCCAGTTTTAAACATTTTTCTTAAGTTCATATGTAAATTTTCACATCACATTCTGGATTTACTTCATGTAATTCAATTACACTCGTTACAAAAATCAAATCCCTAGTGTTCTTCATCATTCTTAAAAACCCATTAAACACCTAAGTAGTGATTATGAGTTTTATCAAAATGAACACAATTTCAATAGTTTATTAACTAGGGTTTGTTTCTAATCATACATTCATTCTAATTTCACCCAAATAACTATCATTCAAGCTCAAATTTCGAATTTCAAGTGTTCATCAAGAACTTGAGATAGAACAAAATGGTGGAATTTGACATACCTTATGATCACTTCACTGAGGTGATCACTAATTCGTGCTTGGATTTCAATTTGGGTGTGATTTACCCTTCCAATTGCTTGAATTTTAGCTTGTTAGGGTTTGAAGGTGAAGCTCCTGGCTTCTCTGGATATTTCGACCAGAACACACACTCAAGGTGTGTGTTTTGGTGTTTCATGTTTCATTTAATACAAACTTGTTTCAAGTTTGTCACACTTGGTCCCTATGTTTTACCCAAGTTGCATATAGTGTGTTTTAACCAAATTTCCTTATTATTACAAGACTTATAACTAACTAGGTTAAACATCCCTAGTTGACTTAGTGGGTTCGGGAAAATCATAACCCGTTTTATTTTAAGTCCCGTTAACTCGGGCCTCTTATGAATTTTATTTACTCAAAAGCTTTTATTCTCTTTTCATTTAATACAAGGTTTATTTATTTAAATTCTGATAATTACCGGGTTAATATTTACCACATACGGTATTTTACCCGTTCATTAATATTAACGTAGTTTGATTAGTAAAACCCATTTTTGGGGTGTTACATGGTCTTTGTGCATTTTTCCTATTCCAAAAATGCTATTCATATATGGTTTGTGATTTGTGTGCAACCTAGATCTAGCAAACCAATCCTAAACATCTTTATTTGGTTTATTATAATTACATAATGAGCTTAGTTGGTTTGAGTTATTAATTGATTATCAATGAGCTTATATTGGTTAAGGAGACCAGTAAGGAATCTCTTAATGAGTGACATTATGAAATCCAGGTCAAGATGCCTAGTTACCATAGATAATAATATTTATATAAGTAACCGAATTTTGTCGTGTTGCGTTGCGTTTTAGCGGGATAAATCGAGTCGTGCGAGTGAGCGTTTAAGCGAGTTTTAATACATAGGTAATAATATTTATATAAGTAACCACATTTTGAGTTTGCGTTGCGTTAGTGCGAGAGCGAGCGAGTATTATAGAAACTCACGTGATGTAATAGTGTAAGCGAAAGCGTTATAAGCGTAAGCGTTGTGAAGTGTGATATAGCGTGTTGAAATAAGCGATGTAGTGCGAAAATATGCGATGTAGCGTAGTAAGAGATATAGTTTACATTATGATCCGAATCTCTGGTGCTAGGCGTAACGAGAGTAACGAGCGAAAGTACGGGTTGTTACACCTAACGCAAATTAGGCGACACTCTGGTGACACTGTTGATGACAATGCCCAACAATTCTATGTGATAGTATTTGACGAGAACTCACATGTTAACCTCTATGCATATCGTACGACGTTTGTTCTAACTTAAGCAACCTAGCACAAAGTAGTTAACAGCGACCAGGTGAGTTTTCGATGCCCAATTTTTATAGTTTTACGTTCTTAGGCTAATGTGCATGCTTACACAAAAGTCTATGAAAATGCTCGGATTTTAGGCACTAGTAAATGCTCTAATAATCGTTCTTATAAAGTTGTGCCTATAAATGTTGATGAACACTATTTATTATTTAAATGAGTATGCAAGGTTTTAATGTTATCAAGTCCTATTTGATAAAGGCTTCAAAGAATTAAATGATTTCACGTGTATAAAGAAAATGGAATGTTTGGGCTTTAAGCCATTATGTTGACATGTTTACTTTCAAATGAAAGTTATGTTTAAAGGAATGGTTAGATGAAAAATCCAACTAGCAAGTTAAAAGGAAACGCTAAACGTTTTAAGTCTTGCATGGAATAAGTAGTTGAATGGAATTGAAGAGTATATAATTTTGGATTAGTGCTTAGTTCAACTAACTAGGCCTAGTACAAGCCTTATGGCAATGTCATGGCCCGAGTTCATGATTGTCGCAAGAAAAACATGGGTAATGCCTTTGTGGCTGCCAATAGATAGTTGTAAAACTTATGAAATGTGATGGAATGTTGACGGGAGTGGTGACGATCACTCAAGGGGTGAACGTGACCCATACGATATGAAATGCATGGTCAGTTTATGGACAATGAGCCATAGGGACTATGATCTTTATTGTTGGTTTATAAAAATGAGCCATAGGGACAAGGTTACAGTACTCTTAGACGATTACATGTTTGGATTTATTGAAGGTTGAGGTCACACGTAAATTGAAAAATATGAAAGTTTACTGATAACACGATCAAGGTTAAAACATTTTACAACTAAAGTGTATCTTTATGAGCTACTTGTAAATGATTTTAATTGTTTACCAAAACTTGAACTCACTTAGTGAGGCTAACTTTTAGCATGCATGTCAGGTAAGAAGAAGATTGATGCTTGATATGAGGTCCACAAGATGGAATAAAGGCTACCTAAACCTAAAGGACTGACATTGTCTCGGCCATAGTTGACCTTTTTTAGTTATTTGTTTTTGTTACCCAAACTTGATGTAGTGACACTTTGACGTAATTTATGCTGTTTATTGATGACTATTATCACTTTAAGAACTATGACTTAATGCAATGATCCAGTTGGTGAGGCTTCCCGGGTTCGGGGCCCAACGTTTTCTATCGGACAATTAATCGACACCACACCAAGCCAGGATGAACTAATCATGACCTTGAAAAGCCACGACTACATTTACATCAGTCATGGACGTGGTATTCATTGCCTAATTCTACCCTTATATATGTGTGTGTATATATATAATTTTAATCCATTTTTTGTTATACATGTGATTTTAGGGGTACAATATATCTATTATACGAAGAATCAAGGATTTAACCCAGTGGCGGATCTAGGATTCCGACCAAGCGGTAACGTTTTATAAATAAGCGGTAACGAAATCGAAAAAACGTCAAATTTTTCCAAAATTTACACTAAAAACGTCAAAAATTTTCCGACCAAGCGGTAGCGGAGGCTACCCCTTGTTCCATAATACATCCGCCCCTGATTTAACCGATGCGTTGCTGCTCTTCTTATGGTATGCAAATGAAATGATTTTTTGTTTGTATAGTTTGGTGTTTGACGACAGTAAAGGTTATACTGTTTCAGTAGTATTTTAATTTTCAAATGAAATGATTTTGAGGTTTTATGTGTTACCACTTACCAATATGTTTTAAGACCTTCGTCCCGATTAATTTATTTCTGTATGTGTCTACTTTTTACATGTTTAACCCATTAGAGGTAAAACATAACTCCAGGAGCAACCCATTTTGAAATCAGCACTTCCTATCGATCTATTAGAGAGATGACACTGTAGTCTGTAATGCATAGAAGAAATTTTTTTTTTCAAATTCATGGACTGAAAGAACAAGATCGGAGACCTCACCAGATTGTTCCAAATTCACTCAACTTAAAGAAAAGAATACTACCACTGAGAGAATCAGAATTCATGGTTGTAAACATAAACCTACGATTGGGTCAAGCACGTGCAAAAGGTAGACCATATCTAATGGGGATGCACCTATATGTTAGGCTATGGGGTATGGGGCTTGTGTTGGCTGAAAACGTCCAAGCCACCATTCCGGGGGCTTGGGTTGGGGCGTGGGTTTGGGCGTGGCACTTGGGGCTTGGGTTTGAAACCGGGCGTGGGGCGGGCTAGCAAGGTGACATGGCGGACTCTCAATGGCCAAACCAAACTCATGCCCCCAACCCAAGCCCCACCATACCCCATAGGCGTGGGTTTGAGTTTGCTTTCCACATGTCAACTCATGCCCCCAAACCCACGCCCACCATCAGTGGCGGACTCACCTTATGGGGTGGGTGGGCGGCCGCACCGCTTGAAAAAAAAATTTAGTGGTATTTTTTCGCGAAAAATCCCAACCGCACCCCTTGGAAATTTTCGTCCGCAACCCTTGAAAAATTCCGACCGCACTCCTTGTAAAATTCCGACCGCACCCCTTGGAAATTTTCGTCCACACCCCTTAGAAAAAAATGTTAGGAATTTATATAAAAAAAAATTGTGAACGCGGATTGAAATCCAATAAAATTATGTAAACAAGTTAGCCCACTAACCCCTTTAATAAAACTTAAATTCAATCCATAAAGCCCAATAACTTAATACCCATTCAAACCCAACCCAACTACCAGTTTTGTTAAACAAAATCAGTCCACATAATAAAAAAAAACCCAAAGCGCTGTCACTTGCCAGCGACTCCCACCCTCCCTCTGTCTCACTTCACCGCCCGGCGACAGCATAATTCCGGCCGGCGACTACAAAATTCCTGTTGCAAACTGGTTAATTCAGGCCGCCCCTGACAGGTACATGTTTTGTTTTTTTTTTTTTTTATTTTGATGTTTATGCGATTTTGTTCAAGAGTCATGAGATAATAGGATTTTAGGATGGGTTAAAAAAGTTTAAACTTTTATGTGTTTTGAGGTAATTTAGGGTTGGTCTAGTCTTTATAGGATGGGTTTATTGTTTCTTAATTTCCTATTGATTATATGTAGTATATGGTTTGAAAAGATGAAATTCAAAAACTGAACTTAAATAGGTAATTCGATTTGTTTTGATGTTTTATTGGGTTTTTTCAAAAGAAACATATATATATATATATATATATATATATATATAGGGTTGAGTTCATTTCAGAACTCTAAATAACTACAGAACTTTCAGAACTCCTAATAAACAATAATTTTATATATAAGTTTTTGTATTTAGGATCTTTTTATCATCTATTATATGTATTTCTTTGATTACATACATGTTAAGAGTAGTTTACATATGTTTAATTGTCAAAATTATATATATGTGTCATAACTAATTACATATATGTAAAAAAACTAGTTTACATATGTGTAATTATAAAATTATATTTAAAAAATGATAAAATTACTCTTAACATGTATGTAATGGTAAAAATACACATAATAAATGATAAAATTATCCTAAACATAAAAATATATAAATAAAAAGATTGTTTATTAGGAGTTCTGCGAGTTCTGTAAATATTTATGGTTCTGAAATGATCCTGGCCCTATATATATATATATATATATATATATATATAGGGTAGGTATATGGTAAAAAGTGTTTAAAATGTGAGAAGGGTAAGAAGTGTTTTAAACCATTGGATATTTGATCTAATGGTTGAGATCAATAGGGTATAAAAATGTAAATTGTTTTTAATTAGAGGGACCTTATGTAAAATTGAAGGGCAATAGTGGCTTTTTCAATGTTTCAAATATGGTAACCGTATCCTACACAACCAAAAACACCTACATTCACTCCTTTTTCCTTAAATATCAGAATTAATAACCAAGATCTAAATCGGAAGCCTCTTTGTTTTATATAAGATTCAAGGTGTGGTGTTTTACATTTAGAAGAAATGTAATCAGATTCATGGCGTGGTTTTTAAAAAATCTGGATAAATTGACTACGATTCAAGTCATGGTGTTTTATGACTTGAATCATAGTGTTTTATCTGGAGACATTGTTCAATACAAAACATGACTATGATTCAATACAAAACATTCCCAGATTTTAAAACATCATGACTATGATTCAAGTCATGGTGTTTTATCTGGACAATCAACACAAAACATTCCTATATTTTAAAACACCATGACTATGATTCAAGTCATGGTGTTTTATCTGGAGACATTGTTCATAGCGTGGTGTTTTAAACATCTGGAGACATTGTTCATGGCGTGGTGTTTTAAAACATCTGGAAGCATTGACTATGATTCAAGTCATGGTGTTTTATCTGGAATTCAAGTCAGATAAAACACCATGACTTGAATCATAGTCAATGTCTTCAGATGTTTAAAACACCACGCCATGAACAATGTCTCCAGATAAAACACAATGACTTGAATCATAATCAATGTCTCCAGATGTTTTAAACACTCCGCCATGAACAATGTATCCAGATGTTTAAAACACCACGCTATGAACAATGTATGATTAAAAGATGTTGCGATTAAAAGATGATGAAGAAGATAAAACAATCAGATGTATAAAATCGTAAAAACAAATATGTTTCCTAAAATTTCTCCTAATTCAAAATTCGATTCAATCCCTATAAAAACTCATCGCCAGTTTTTTTTTGGCAGCTATATTGGAAATCAATTAAATGATAAGAATGTCAAATTACTAATATACCCTTTTGAATTAATTAGGATAAAGGACACTTGTCAATCCCAAATTATTTCTCACACTTCTCACAAAAGTTCCACTTTGTACAGGATCCTCTACCTAAATATATATATATATATATATATATATATATATATATATATATATATATATATATATATATATATATATATATATATAGGGCAAGGATAAATCGAAAACCCACTCCAGTTGACTAAACCCTGAAAACTCATTAATCACCATTGATTAAGCATGATGGATGGCTAAGATTAATTTTGGGATATGTGTTGCTTTTTCTCCCTTTTTCTCAATATTTAAATATATATGATGTACTTGGAGGGTAAAATGGGAAAAGTCTACTTCTATATGTCAGATTTTTTATTTCTTTTGATGTAATTCTGTTTTTTTCATTTTTATATAAATCAGATTTTTTGTTTCTTTTTTATATACATCTGTATTTTATTACATAAAAATTTAACATACATTTTTTAGTTATCAATTTATGCCACATTTCTATAACATAAAATATTACACAGAAACGTAATATATAATTTTTACATGATCAAATGCCCTTTATTTTCTGTAACGGACATTATTTCTGTAACACAAAAAAATGTAACATGCATTTTTGCTTTGATTGATTGTTACATTTCTAACACAAAAAAATGTAACAGGCATTTTTTCTTTGATTGTTACATTTCGTAACTATGTTCAACATCAAACATCTTTTGAAATCATCTTTAACATCTGAAACATCATCTTCAACATCTGAAACATCATCTTCAAAGTGTAGATTTCCAAACAAAGCTTAAAAAAACATACTTATTCACCTTCTTGAACAAGATCTAAACAAATTTTACACAAAAATGATGCAATCAATAATAAAAACAACAGTCTAAAAAAGTGTACAGCACACTTTATTTTCAGTAACGTGCATTATTTATGTAACACGAAAAAATGTAACATGCATTTTTTAATTATCAATTTATGCCAGAAACACAACACACTTTATTTTCAGTAACGTGCATTATTTATGTAACACGAAAAAATATAACATGCATTTTTTTAATAATAAAAAAATTGCAGATCCACAAACCACAACAAAAAAACAAATTAAAAACATTCATCTTCTTGAACAAAAAACAAAGTTGCATATCTACAAAATACAAAAAAAAATGATAAATCAAGAAATTAAAAAATTGATAAATCAAGAAATTAAAAACATTCATCTTCTTGGACAAAAAAAAAAACAACATATCCAGAAAAAAGTTGCAGATCTACAAAATACAAAAAAAAAATGAAGAACTACAAAACGCAAAACAATTGCAAATCTGAAAAAAAAAACTGAAAACAAACATACTTATGGACCTCGAGGATCTTTGGGGTAATCTTCAACATCAAACCGGATCTGAAAATGAATTAGATCTTCAAGATCTGGATGAAGATCTTCAATTGTGTAAGATGAAAAACCCACTCCACTTGCCACCATCCTTCATCAAACTTCAACGATCACCACCCACCTGCGACCATCCTTCATCAACAACTGCCAACATCAACCCACCTGCCACCTTCCTTCAACAACAACGACCGCCATCAATAGCCGCCATCAACCCCACCTGCCACCATCCTTCATCAACCTTCAACCGTCAATTTGAGCTATCCTCTTTTGTACATGAAAACCCCAACTTTTTATTTCGAACAAACCCTAACCTTCCACCAAATCTGCAACCACCATTGCAGATCTGGTTCCCGAAGAGAGAGATGGGAGATGGTGGAAAGAAAGAGGAAGAATGATGTTTAATTCTGATTATTTCCGATCTGGATCCGGATCCGACTGTGGGGATGAGAGTTTACGGCGGTGGTGGTGGTGTTGGAAGTAGGTTACGACGGTGATGGTGGTGGTGGAAGGAGGAGGCGATGTTGATGGTAGAGAGATGGAGCAGAGAGTTTGGAACATGGAAATGGGAGTTTGGTTTCAGATCTTAGATCTGGAATGAAGTAGAGAAGTTTTTTTATAAGTGTAGCCATTATAAATTCTAGAGAGAGAATATGTAAAAAAGTTGTCAGAATTCTCATAAAGGTACCTGTTACATTTTCAGACTATGGTAAATTGACGTAAATACCCCTCTCTTCAACTTTATTCATATGTGATGTGGCTGAATTGTAGCCACACATGTGGGTTTTCAGGGTTTAGTCAACTGGAGTGGGTTTTCTCCTTATAATTAGCCTATATATATATATATATATATATATATATATATATATATATATATATATATATATTTGCTAACAAGGTTTAAAATTTCATGTGTTTTCATGTATTGTTGGGTTATTCTAGTCTTTAGTTAGGTGGTTTTGTTGATTATATGATTGTTGGTTGGTAAATAACAATTACTAGGGCTTGAAATTCAAAATTTTTAATTGAAAATTAAGGAACATGGGCTATGGTTGAACACTTGAAGATCCTTGTTTATTTTGTATGTGATAGGATTAGGAACGAACAATGAATAGGGAAGTTATGCCGCGATTTTTTCTCGAGGAAAGGGGTTGAACCACTTTTTTTTCGCCGGATTCTTCTAGTTAAAGACCAAGGTATGTTTTAGATAAGTTTTTTTTTGTTCTTTTATTTAATGATTAAGAGAAATAGAAGTAGAGATGGTTTGAACTTTGATGCTTTTTTGTTTGTTAATGTGATAGGAAGTTAGGAAGTAGGGTTTGATTGTTTGAAAATTGAAATAGACCCGACCCGATCTGATTCAACCCGCTATGAAACTTTGTTTGTTTGTGTTTACTTGTTTTATATGACCCGACCCGATCCGACCCACTATGAACCGAATTTTTTTATATAGCTAGGGGTCTAAAATCTTTAAAAAATTTTCGCACCCCCAGAAAAAAAATCATGGGTCCGCCACTGCCCACCATACCCAATAGCCCTTATAGCATACCAGCACCTATATGTTATAGCATACCAACTGGTATACGAAAGAAAGATCTGCAATTATATTTCTTGTTTGGTTCTATAGATGATAGTATTAGACAGATATATTGTCTCAAAAATATAATTTCTCCCAAATTACTGAGTTTAGTAAATTGATATAATTAACTAGTTAACACATATATGTTTTTTTATGGTTTATGATGACTTGTTGCGCTCTGTTATAATGTTGTTGCCACTAGGGGTGTTCAAAAGTATCCGTATCCGAAAATCCGATCCGAAATATCCGATATCCGAATCCGAAATATCCGAAAAATCGGATATCCGAAATTTCGGATATCCGAAATTCGGATATCCGAATTTTTCGGATTCGGATTCGGATAGTGATTTTCAAAATTTTCGGATATTTCGGATATCCGACATATCCGAAAATTTAATTTTCCATTTTTTTCGGATATCCGAATATCCGAAAATATCCGAAGTATCCGAAAATATCCGAAATATCCGAAAAATATCCGAAAATATCCGAAAAATATCCGAAATATCCGAAAACTTATATTCGGATATCCGAAACTATCCAAAATATCCGTTTCCAAATATAAAAAAAATAATAAAAAAATAAAAATTAAATAGAAAGTTGGATTTTCGGATATCCGATTCACTATCCGAATCCGTATCCGAAATTTCGGATATCCGAATTTCGGATATCCGAAATTTCGGATACGGATTCGGATAGTAAAATCTGGTATCTGAAAATTTCGGATATCCGAAATTCGGATATCCGAATTTTCGGGTATCCGATTTTGAACACCCCTAGTTGCCACTGATTGCGTGTCGATGTTATAAATAAACATTAGAATCTTATGCATAAAATAGTTCTACAAACATGATATCCACATAGTGTCGATGTTCTAAATAAACATTGATAGAGGGTGTGGTTGGAACCCCCTTGGGGTTTATCAGGTCATGTAAGATTCACGTCAGCGCCATGTCAGCCTGGGGGCTTTATCATGCCCCGTTTAATTTGCAGGGTGTGGATGGAGCCCCCGTCATGATTTCCTAATTATTTATTTATTTAAATAGTTATTTTTTTTAAATTAAATGGCAATTTTAATAACTAGAAAATAAAAAAAAATACATAATTTCTTAAAAAAATAAAAACACTACAAAGTCATTAAAAATATAACTAGAAAATTTATAACTAATAATTTATAACTCGTCGTCTTCGTCGACTCCTTGTTCACGATAAAACCATAGGTGCTCGGTCAGATCGGCTCGAAGGTTATGGTGTGTGTGCCTAGCCCGTATCTTCGCTCGGATATCTTCTTTCTCAGCGTATGTTAGTATTGGGTTCGTCGGTTGGTTACTTTCATCATAGCTTTCTCCACAAAACGCTCTACCCAAGTCCTCCAATATCATGTTATGCAAAATGGTACACGTATACATGATGTTTCTCATTTTACTTTTTTCAAGTATCCTCGACGGCTGGGTGATGATAGACCATCTTTTTTGTAACACACCGAAAGCCCGCTCGATATCTTTTCTTGCTGACTCTTATTTTTTCTTGAAATACAATCTTTTTTCGTCATCTAGACACGAAATAGTTTTTACCAACGTCGCCCACTCGGGACAAATACCGTCTGTGAGATAGTAGCCATACTTATACTCCACGTCGTTTGCATAGAATGAAGCATCTGGTGCAACCCCGTCTATGACATCGTCGAATAAATTCGGGGACATTAAAACTGCAATGTCATTGTTCGCACCAGCCATGCCAAAGTACGCATGCCAAATTCATAAATCTTGAAAAGCGACCGCTTGTAATTTTAGGGTAGGACCATCGTGGTCACCACGATGATGTTGCCCTTTCCAAGCGGTTGGACATGCCGCTCATTCCCAGTGCGTGCAATCAAGACTACCCAGCATTCCAGAAAACCCGTGTATACGTTGATGGGCCTCGTATAGAAGTGGAACGTCAGCTGCTGTTGGCATCCTCAAATATCGTATCCCGTACAGAGAGATAACACCTAATAAACTAGTGTTAATAAAAAAATAATAACGAGGTAAATAAAAATAATAAATAATACTGTTAATAAAAATTACCTTCACAAAAATTTTCAAGAGACTCACGACACATTCTTGACGACATCCTTAAATATTCATCCCACGCATCACTTGCTGTGTCGTACGCTAGTTGCCTAATTACTGCTGTACACTTTTGTAGTCCAGAGAAACCAACTTTGCGACTTACACTTACTCTTTGCGTGAAAAAAGGGAATTCGCCCGCAAGAACATTAGAAATTTTAACGAATAGTCGTCGGCTCATACGAAACCTACGCTTAAACTGACCATCATCGTACAACGGATTTTCACAAAAATAATCATGCACTAGAAGTTCATGAGCACCTAACCAATCCCGTTCAAGAGGCGGTTGTCTGATACGCGATGTAGAGGATTCGGCTTCTTCTCGCAAATAATTTATTGCCTCCTGCGTAATTGCAATAACCATATCGTCAAGAACACCGTCGGATGAGGAGCTCGAAGAAGACATTTTTTAGTTGTGATTGGTGTGTGTTTTAGTTGTTATTGGTGTGTGTTTTAGTTTTGATTGGTGAGTTATTTAGTTTAGGATTGCCCTATATATAATTGAATAAAAAAAGGTTTTTTTTTTATTAATAATTGACCGTTGTCAAACGGTCATCTTTGACCATTCTTCCTCGTTCAACACGTTTGGAGCCCGTTACCATCTTGGCGAGCCATCTATGGCGCCCCTAATTGAATTTGAGGGTGTGGTGTGATAGCGCCCCGGGACGCTATAGAAGGTGACATGGCGGGGTGGCGCCCCCTCACCCTCCGGCCTAAACATGATATCCACGTATATAAACCTAGTTTGACCGGCCGATTTGACTTATGATATCCAAATAAACATGGTCCAACCGGCCTATTTAAATACTCTAAATAAGTAACATTTGTAGGCATATAGGGTTATACCTTATGCTTTGGGAGTTTTTCAAAAAAAAAAAAAAAAAAAAAAAAAAACTTGACTTTCTTACTTTTAACCCAAAGGTTTTACCTTTTCCAATTTGAACCCCACATAATTTGTTTTCTTTTTTAATTTTAACCCAAAACTTTTCATTATTTGCAATTTGACCTCACAACTTTTTACTTTCAACTTTTGTCACCTATACTTTTCATCTTTCGCAAATTTCCATTTTACGTTTCGTTCTAAGTTTTTCGGGTTAAAACGGCGCAACATACATGTGTGGTTCAACGTTTTTACGTCTACTTTTTCCTGTTTGACAGGTTCGTCGCAACGCGCAGGTCCTAGGTCGAGTCAGTATTGGTGTTCCCTGACGGTGGTCTGACATTGGTATTACTTGGCACAGCTTTACGTCCCGCCACAACGCAGGGGTGCGTAATTCTAGTTTAACCTAATATGTATATTGTAAACCAAACTGATGAGGTGATAAGTACTTGGTCCAATCGGTCATGTTTAATCTTTTTTTTTTAAGATTTGATTTTTAAAAGATAAATACAATGTGTTTCCATTGTTAACTAATGATTTTCCCCGTGCTTCGCGACAGAAATTCGGTTGGTATATGTTCTTCGCATTATGGTACTGGCACTCGTTATAGTAATCGAAAGAGAAAACCTTACATTGATCGAACACAATAAAAACAAATATCAATATTGGTACTTCATTTGCATTCTATGTTTATTTTTTTCAACATTGCCATACAAACTTTATTGAAAACGGCTATTGTGCCGCTATCATACCGAACCGAAACCGACTGAACACCATTTGTATCGGTACCGGTATGTTGTTTTTATTGTTTTTGCTTTCGATAAACTAATCTCGTATCGCTACCATATCGTACTAAAACTCCCTATAGCGACCAAAAGAGAAAACAAAAAAAAAAGTTTTTACATACCCTAAAAGATATCAACATGTTTTTACATCGACAAAAACCATAAAAGCAAATATCGGTACAAGCTTCAATATTCGATGTTGGTGCCGATGTTGTTTGGTTGGAATTGGTTCGGTTAGTCACAATACTGGTACGATATTAAAAGATATCGACACACTTTTAACGTCGGTAAAGACCATAAAAACAAATACCGGTACAGCTTCGATATTCGATGCCGGTGCCGATATTGTTCGGTTGCAATCGGTTTGGTTCGTTACAATACACGTACGACACCAACACTTGCTACAACTTACGATACCGAAAAAGTAGTTCATCGGTATTAAGCAAAATTTAAATCTAGACGTAGATTAAAATAACCACATCGTAACGACACAGGAAAACAAAATATAATAAAAATATTTATATAATACAATATCATAACAATAGTATAATATAATAAATAAAATTTTGAATTTTACTATTCATGATGAGTTATAAATCATGTATAACTAGTAATATTCCCCGCGTGTTACGGCGGGTCTACGGAAGTATCAGTTCGATTTATAATGGGATCGGTATGGTATCGGCACTCGATATAGTAACCAAAAGATAAAACCAAAAAATAAACGAATATCGGTTCCAATAATAATGATACCAGTACCAATGTTGTTTGGTTGAAATCGACAGGGCATTGATGTTGCAATGGTCAAAAGACGAAAACCATAAAAACGAATATCGGTTCCAATAATAGCGATACCAGTACCAATGTTGTTCGGTTGAAATCGACAGGGCATTGATGTTGCTAGGACGGTGTTATTTTAGTTAGTCACGGTAAGGGTATGTTACCAACACTCGCTAAAAATAAGCATGTCGCAACATTATAGTCGAAGTTGTTCAAATGGTATTGGTTTGGTTCGTCACAATAAACAAAAAAAACAATTATATTTTACCTGTTCGATTCAAACAAAACTTATATTTAAATATTGATAAAAATAAGCATATCACAACATTATAGTCGAAATTTTATAAGGCATTACTTATATTATTAAAACAATATAAAGGATAAACGGCGTCGACATATAATAAATACTAAAACGTAGATAAAAAATAGACACGTCATAACTGCATACTCAAAATTTTAGAAAACATCATATCAAAAAAGTTATAGTAGAAAAACAAATTATGTTTAATTAATATAAAAAATAATTAAAAACCAAGAAAAAAAATATAATAACATATATAATATTAATATTGTTTACTGTTCATCAACCCCTTCTTTTAATGTTTATAATGTTTATAATAATAATAATAATAATAATAATAATAATAATAATAATAATAATAATAATAACAAGTTGATGCCCTGCCTGCGTTGCGGGGTGATGACCGAATAATTCTCAATCAATTAAAAAAAGACTACTATAATTTTGCTAGAAAAAAAAAACAAAAACAATGATAAGACCGTAATTTTGGGCTAATGGCAAAACTGTAATTTTTCAGGACTAATGAGGCAGTGTTAGGCAGCTCATTGACACGAAAAAATATTAAATCGAGTAAACCAATTAAAACAAAAAAACATTTATAGTTTTGCTAAAAAAACTAAAACGATGGGAAAAACGTAATTTTTAACTGAAGGCGAAATCATAATTTTTATTCAGGGATAAATCGTAAATTAAATGGACCAATGGGGGAGTGGCAGGAAGATGCCGGCATGACTGTAATTTTAAACTGGGGGCAAAATTGTAATTTCAACAGGAAAACAAACAAAAACAATTGGCAAAATGTATATTTAAGTTGAGGGCAAAATCGTAACTTGGCTGTGAGGAAAAAAAACTAATGGCAAAACTATAAATTTATACGGGGCAAAATCGTAATTTTGAACAGAGGGGCAAAATTTGAATTTTTAGCTAGGAGCAAAGGCGTAAATTTTTTTTTAAGTGGGGGTAAAACATAATTTTGAATTTATGGCAAAATCGTAATTTTAAGGGAAAAAAACTAATTGCAAAACTGTAAATTGAAACGGGGCAAAATCATAATTTTGAACCGGGGGCAAAATTGAAATATTTAGCTAGGAGCAAAAACGTAAATTTATTTTTAAGTGGGGGCAAAAACATAATTTTGAGCTGATGGCAAAATCGTAATTTTAAAGCAGGATAAAATCGTAAATTTGTTGGGTCAATAGGAAAGTGTCAGGCAGCTGCCTGGCACTATTCCCCTTTGCCGCCCATTTAGCCTAATAGAAGGCAGGGACTATTCACGCCGGCATTAATGTTTGTAGTTGTTGAAAATGTGTTTTTTTTTTAAACGAACAAACTACCATACTTCTATTCGTAATTACCACATGTGTAGTGCACATAACTGTACTTAACAAACAAACTAGCTGACGTTAAAGTAAAGAATGTGATCGGAAACAAAAAGTGAACATAAAAGACGATTTAGGTGATTTTTGAACCCAAAAAATAAAAAAATGCCATATTATGTAAAGAGTATACAATTAAAATAGATACACAAAAAACAAAGGAAAAGGTCATAAACGAAAGGTCTAGATTGTATTTTAACTAGTATTAAACTTGTGCACGTTGCGTTTAACTAAATCACAAAAATAATCAACGTCCTCGAAAAACTAACCCCACGGGTTGAGACGGGGAGTTGAACCGTGGAAAAAAATGACATCAATTTAAATCCGTGTGCATTGTAGCCCATTAAACTGAGTAAAAAGTTAACGTACTCGAAACTTTGTAAAATAAAATCAAAACCTTTAGCATAAACCCACCCCGCACGCTGAGGTAGTGTTGTTGAACTATGCAAAACTTGATGTCGAATATGTATACAACTTTAACGACATGTACGTGGGTGCTTAGATGATTTGTACATTTCATGTGAAACTTCCTTTTGAACAAAAGTTACATCAACGTAGATATAAATAGACATGTCGCAATGTTATATTTGAAATTTTATAAGATATCATATAATTAAAAGTTATAAATGAAAAAAAAAAAGCCTATGATTAAAATCGGAATGGTCCTGATGTTATATGTAACATGGAATGGGTAAATTAGGGTGCCGAAGAAGATTATAGGGTTTTTTTTTTGGAGAGCTTTGCAAAATCGGTTTCCCGTTTCCATACAGGACAGAGCTTTGAAAAAGAAGAGTGGACGTGGAGGTGCGTTGTGAAAACTGTGAAGAGTTGCCGGATCACATTTTGTTATCTTGCAGGTTGGCAATTACACTTTGGTCTAGGGTGAATAAATGGTGCAAGATGCGCCCATGTCTGTCGGGGTCAATCAGGAGATTATAGCGCCGCCATCCGGTCCGGTGGCTATCAAGAGAATTGTTCGGATGATTTATATGGCTACTCTATGGTTCTTGTTTTTGGAAAGGCATGCTAGATTTTTTTTCCTGGACAGTCAAGAATTGGAGGAGATTACGGAGGATGTTAAGTCTAGTCAGAGCCGGTCCAACGTTTTTAGAGTCCCTAAGCGAACTAAAAAGTTGGGGCTCTTTTAGAGGTTTTTTTTTTTTTTTTTTTTTTTTTGAATAAACCTTTCTCTTTTACCCGGGCTTGGGACTGACAACAATAAACTAAGAAGTTTTAGTTGACGGATTATTAATAAATAGTATATATGCATAGCACATAAACACAATTATATTATCTAACTAATCAACTAAATTAACTTCATAAAATCTTGGAAAATCAACCAAAATTCAATGTTTATCTTGATGAAGTCATGATCTAATCAAATGTAAATGAAAATTTTTGCAAACAAGTATGAAAACCGGAGATTACAACTACAAACGAAGTACGACCATCTCTCAAATGATGGATTAATCGTCATTTCTTCAACTGCAACTCATCAAATCTTAAAAGGGATTTGGCTATTTGGGGGCCCTTGGAGGTGGAGGCCCTAAGCGCCTGCCTTACTTTTATACACTGTAGGACCGGCTCTGAGTCTAGTACATTCCTATGGCTCAAACATAGGCTAAGATGCATAATTTAGATTGGCACGTGTGGTGTGATTTTAACTTGAGGTGTGAATAATGTTAATAATTATTTTTCCTTTTACAATAGCCCTTTTGCTTAAGTTAAGTTTAATTATAGATGAGAAACTTGTAAGCTCACCCCTTATCTCAATTCACACGAGAGCTCTTCAATATATAGAACCTAAATCCATAAATTTATCTAGCGTGCAATAGTTGGTAGTACGTGATCTTTGAGTTTAGTTAGCTTTCAAATATATAATGGTTTAATGCAAGTGATACACCAATAACATCATTGCCTTTATAGTGTCTTGTGTATTTAAGTGACATCTAATAGTTAATAGCCGATTTTAGATTTTATTATAGGACTAACTAGAAGTTATACCCGCGCTTCACAACGGGATAAAGCCTTTTTAAAGTTACGTGTTACGGCAGGTTGTCTATAAAATTCAAACGTAGAAATAAAGCAGCTAACGACTATATATTTGAAAAGCACAAAAATGTATGTCGTTGTAAAAGTGTATGCATAGACCACTCAAAATCTATTCAAAGGAAGTCGTGTATCATTTAATTTGACCTGATTGGATTCAAAAACAAAAATACGTCAAAATATAAACTAATTGAAAGCGTACATAAAAATAAGCAGGAAAATATATTATATTTGATTTGACATATTTTGGAATAAAATTTAGATCGTAACATAAATAACTTGAATTTATACCGACACGTACATAAAAATAAGCTCGTAAGAAAATGGTTTTTTTTTTCTAAGTTAAAGAATGGTACAGAGGATTGTGGCAGTGTTGAAATGTAAAGTGCATCAAATTTATACCGTCTAATAAAAACGCATAAAATTTGACCCGACTCGTTTCCGAACAAAATTTATGTCAAAACGTAGACCAACTAAAAATGTGCATAAAAATAAGCATGAAAACGCATTATATCTGACCCAACTCATTTGCGGTTGAAAAATAAAATTCACGTCAAAACGTAACTTAAATTTATACCGACACGTAAATAAACTGTCATACCCCAACCGATGGCGGAAACATCGGGGCGCGGCACTGAGCGAAACAGATTGTCCAGAAGTTTCCATAACAACTAAATTTACCAATTATTTAAAACAACACGTCCCATACCATGTCATAAATGATAATACAATTATTACAGAAAAGATCTAGTCAAATTGTTCTGTTCCAACAACTCAGATTCTTATTACAAACAATTGTTTATTGTTGACCTAGGTCTTTCCTAGCCTCGATTTCACAGCAAAGTAAGAAAATAAGTGTCACACCCCAACCGATGGCGGAATCATCGGGGCGCGGCACTAGGCGAATCAGATTGCTCAAGAGAATCCATAACAACTATATTGCGATAATATTTATTACATTTGTCATCCCATACTAACAAACAATACAATCACGTAAGTCATCACAGATTTCTTGTCCTCTCGAACAATTCAAATCCGACAACCTAGATTTTAGATGAGTTTCTAGACTTCCTAGCTTGATTCGATGTAAACTTCGGCTAAACCTGCAACATACGTTAAAACTTTGTCAATACAAAAGTATTGGCGAGTATACAGGTTTGATATGTGTAGTATGATAGATTAAAAGTGCTGCGAATTTCCACATGCATAAACGTAATACACAACATATATACTCACAAAACTGATACTACCAGCTAAGTCCTCGATGCTCGACTCTTGATGGCATAACTAGACCCCGTCGGGCGAAATAGTACTATACTAGTCTTGGTGGGACGTCACGAGTATAAGTCCTAGCATACATGTACTAGCATCACGTATATCTATGCAAACAGTTATTCGCAAGTGATAAATAGTCCAATTAAATCATTCGTTTGATAAGTTTGGTTTTTATGGAACGTATGTTACACCCAAAATTCGATAAAAGGGGTCAAGTATACTCACAGCGCGTATTCGGTTAGGTTTGCGGAATCGGTGCCGGAGAATGTCCTGATTTCAGACAATTTATGTGAGTGATAGATTACTATGCGTTAAACGGTATCGATTTGCGTGAAATCGGGCGAAATTGGGTTAAAATCGGACAAAATAGTGAAATTGGGCTGAAAATTGTAATTGGGCTAAAAATTGTAATTGGGCTGGAAATTGTAATTGGGCTGGCCCAGTCGAACAGGCCACTCGATCGAGTGGGCCTGGTCGATCGGTTGGACTTGGTCCTGATCGATCGGACAGCCTGATCGATCGACTAGCTGTTCGATCGACCAGCTGTTCGATCGACTAGCTGTTCGATCGACCAGCTGTTCGATCGACCAGCTGTTCGATCGACCAGCTGTTCGATCGACTAGCTGTTCGATCGACTAGCTGTTCGATTGGCCATCCTGTTCGGCTGTTTTCGATGATTTTTCGAGCGTTTTTCGGCGTTTTGGGTCGAGACGTTACGATGAGGTGTTAAGCAACTGAAATCCCGTCAATTCCAACCTGTTTCATCGGCCGGGAATCACCCCGTTCGTCGGAACTGGTCGTTTTTGTCGGTTTTTCAGTGTTTAACTCGAAATCGATCATTTTATCACTAGAAATGTGTAGGAGATTGGTCTAAGTTCTGGTTTTACCATTTTTATGTATAGATCTGATGTAAAAACCTTGATTTTACTTAGGAAATGCCCTAGATCTAAGTTGTTCTTGATGATATGAGGTCAACACCTTGAAGTTCATAAGAACTTGTGATGAAATCAGTCAGAACATCTCAGATCCATGACCATCTTGATAGGAAAACACTGATTTGGTTGAGATTCATGAAAAATCGTATGTAAATCATCCGAATCTGAGTTGTTCTTCATGGGATGACATCACCTTTGAAGAACTTTGTGGTGACATCACCTTAGAACACCCCAAATCCGTTGATTTCACGGTTAAAAATTGAGATTTGAAAGGTAGAAAGATGAAGGATTGCATTTGGATCAAGAAAGTACAAGATTCGGGTTGAAAACTTACAAGAATCGGAAGAAATCGAGAGATTTGAGGGCTGGAACGTCTTGGTCGGTTAGGAGCAGCAACACAAGTGTTTGGGAGTGAATGGAGGGGTATTTATAGGCAAGGAAGGGGAAAGGAAGGCAAAACAGCGACTGGATCGGCTGGCCCAGTCGATCGGCTGGCCCAGTCGATCGGTTGGCCCAGTCGATCGGTTGGCCCAGTCGATCGGCTGGCCCAGTCGATCGGCTAGCCCAGTCGATCGGCTGGTCCATTCGATCGGACTGGTCCATCCGATCGGCTGGTCCATCCGATCGGACTGGCCCATCCGATCGGACTGGCCTATCTGATTGGGCCGGTCTGACCAATTGGACTAGTCTGATCGAATTGATCCGTTCGGAAGCCTTTTGATCCCGTTTTTGGTGCGATTTCGACGGTTTGAGCCATATTTTCATATATTTATATAATTATTAAATTATTTATTATTATTAATCACAAAAGGGCCGTATATACGTATTTATGTATCCAATTCTCAATGCGGTGATCGAATTACGCGTGCCTTCGAGTGCGTTCTTCGATGTGATGTGCCACAATGATTATCGGGGCACCACTTACTCATATTGCCATCATCGTCATGACGGTTAGAGTCATAGTACTCACCCGATAACCCTCGTTAGCGTTGATTACTCACATTTTGACACCTCACGCTCATCGAGAAGGGTAGTTTAGGCCTTTACTCGACATCATCGTGAGTGTTATGCAAAATAGGTTTGTACTAATGATAGAATATGCGTAATCATTCGATTATACTTCGATTTAGCGATAAAATTGATATAGTTACATTATGATCCGAATCTCCGGTGCTAGGCGTAACGAGTGTATCGAGTAGTAACAACGCACGAAGGTGCGGGTTGTTACAGTATCCCCTCCTTTAGGAAATTTCGTCCCGAAATTAATCCAATAGTAGGGTCGTAAGAGTTGATGCGATTGAGAGTAGAGATTAATAGCGTCTAGATAACGAGCGATCGATTAAGATTTGACGAGTGAGAACGGAGAGAAGATACGATTCGATTAGTTAAAAGTGATAACACATACAAAAAGCAATTTTTTAGCGTTTTAAACTTACCAATACTCGATTAATTTCCGAAGTTAATTAAGAAAAATCTCCTCATGGCGCGGTGTCGACCGTTTTGATGTCCACACCAGCGCTATGTGGAGGGTTTTGTTATTTGATAACAGGTTTTGAGTTTTACATTTTAAAAGAATCAGGTGGCAAAATAAGTTTTAAGAAAACTTTCCTACAACGTGGGTTCGAGCAGAACTCGACGGCCGAACCCTCGTTCTCGGGAAGATTCCTGTCGGTCATTGCAAAGGTTTTTAAGAAAAGAATTGGACTTATGAAATTTTCATTGGGCACGGAGCCAAACTGATTCAATGTTTTCTCCATGTTGTAAGGAATTTCATTTGTCCAACGGTTTTAGTAAAAATTTTATAAAAATAGGTTTTCCTTAATACTATGGAAAAATAACTTACATCGGGCCCCACGTGGCACCTTCCCACAAAAGTTCGTTAATATGGTTAAAACACTTATATATAGGAAGTACCAGCGGCGTATCCACCATGCTTTACCCATATTAACTCTGTTTCGTGAGGCAGTGTCATGCGTGCCGATAAGACACAGATAGAATTTCGATTCCCTTGATCCTAGCGATGAGGTGCTAGACCGAGTTTTGAATAGAAATAAGTTGGATGCAAACCAAGCGTAGGCGGCGGGTGCGAGTAGTCCGGTCGCACAACGCTGATATGGTATGTTTGGTTGGGCAACGAATGACACGATTTTGATTCGGGTAAATGAGATTTCGATTTGATTCCACACGAAGTTCGCATGGCACGTTTCCACAAGACTTGCTAATATGACAAACACCATGTTTCCATATTAGTTTTATCTTGTGAAGCAATGTCATGCACTCTAACATTACACCACCTGCGATGACTTCCAAGTAACATTCGAACATCGATAGACAATAGATTTCAACAGATTGATAAGCGACGATTGTTGCGTTGCGAGTGATAGACGATTGATTGAACTGATTACACCACGAATAGTACTAAGGCTAGCCCACACGGCCTTTTTCCACAAAGTCAACTAATATGGTCAAAACATCACCATGTTTCAACCTTGTTAGTTTAGTCTCGTGAAGCGAGGTCTTGTGCGCTAACATGACACGTAGAATGCGTGCATTGATAAGTAATAGCGAACCATGATAAGAGTATCGAGTTGGTGGATTAGGTGTGAGGCGCGTTAAGAGTGGAAGGCGGCGAGTGATTCTCGATACTCGTCTAGCGAATCCACAATAGACGATCCACACCAGCTGATAGAAGTTCACACAATTGACAACAACTAGCGTTAGAGATTTCTAGACAAACACATGATGCGATTGCGATTTCGAGCCACTTATCGAATGATTTGATTGCGAGATTGATCCGGCAAAACTGCGATTAAGTTGCGTTCTAGACTTTACGACCAGTCTCGCGTTGCTCCAATTGCTCTTCGGGGTGAACTTACCTAAGTTCATCGATGTGGCAATTTGTGTACGCGGACTTACGAGAAGCCTCGCAGTGATGCGGTTTAGTTTTGTTACGCCTTGTGATTGATGGTAGAGTGTCAAATTAACCATAATAGTATAATAGGTCTAATAACGTCCAACTCCACATGGCACTTTCTTCACGAAGTTTCGGTAGTATGGTAAAGCGTACCCCCGCGTCACCCCTACTACTTATGCCCCGTGCTTTGGTGTCACACTTTGTTGACACGGCCTTGACCGTGCTTTTAAACGTTATGGCACCATTAGAACTTCACTACGATCTCCGTGCACTGACCAAGATAATCCCGTGTGCACCCGTGATTAGTTGTCCCTTGCACGTATACCGTACCTCATTCTAAGAGTGTTATAGGGATAAAATACATAATATAGTACATAGTGCTAGCGTTTAGATAGTGCTCGATTGTAAGAGAAATAGAATCCACACACGATGATATATGAAATAAGTTCCAGAAATGATAGCGTTAAGTCGTACTATTACAACAACATTAGGATCAAAATAACGTTGTTGTGGATACTTGCGGAGACGGCGGTTGTTGATGACTTCCTTCCAGGTTACGGTCTTGTACGGCACTGCGACGTATAATGCCCATACCAGTTGCAATTTGCGCAATAGCGACATTTTGCTTCTAGCGGGTGATGATACGTGCATGTGAAACACAGGGGATGAGATCCATTGTAAGCTCGCTTTGACTGAACTGGAACTGATCGGAGAGGTTCGGGTTGCGGCAGTCCAGTTGTTGAAGAGTCTGGGCTCACGGTCTTTCGTTTGCGGCTCAGTTGGGCTTCCTGAGTTGATGCGGCGTCGTCTTCGGATTCGCCTGACGATTTAGCGGAGGCATCGTCGGAGTAATTCTTAGAAGAATCCTCCGAGGAGCTGTCAGATGATCCATCGACCGATTCTCCAGAGGAATCGTCGGACGAGTTGATGATGATTGCTTGATGAGCTCGTTTGACAGGCTTCTTGGAGAACAATCCGTTTACGACTCGTTTGCTGTTGAGCTCTGCGGCTAGACGGTAGGCTTCTTCGATGGTAGTAGGTTTTGCAGCTTCGACAAAATCACCCACACACCCTGGTAAGCCACGAATATACTTCGCGATAGCTTTCTTCGGAGTGTCGACTTGACTTGGGCAGATTATGCTGAGCTGTTTGAACCTTGCTGTATAGCTCGCATTGTCACCTTCGGTTTGCTTGATTTCCCAGAATTCGTTCTCTAGCTTCTGGACTTCGTGAGGGGGACAATATTCTTCCTTCATGAGTTCCTTCAGCTCACCCCATGAGAGGGCGTAAGCTGCGGAGATCCCACGTTTGTTGCGTTCGGCGGTCCACCAATCGAGTGCTCGGGATTGGAATACTCCGGTGGCGCAAGTAGTTCGAAGGTCCTCGGGGCACCCACTCTGACGAAGGGTAACCTCGATGGCGTCGAACCACTGGAGTAATTGAGAAACATCTCCTTCACCCGTGAAAGGCATCGGATCACAGGCTTTGAAGTGTTTGTAGAGGAATGCAGATTCCGTCTTGACGTCTTCCGGGGCTCGAGAGTGGCTTTGAGAGTGCACTTGCGCGACAATTTGAGGAATGAGCTTGACCACTTCCTTGGTCACAATTGAGGCAATCCTCTTATCGGCGCGTCGTTGGGCTCTTCTCCTAGCTACTCGTCTCGAGATCGAGTTGTTGGAAGGCATCTAGACAGAAGGATTCGGAATGAGATTCGATCATAATGATTTTTGAGCTTTTGATGCGATTTGATTCGATCAAAACTTGATATAGAATTTAATTAAACACATAGGAGCCACATAGGTAAATTCTAGATTCCTAAACTCTCACATAATTGATTCGTTTTGTATTTAATACATATATAGATATAGTTGTAGGTTATACATAGATATTGATTCAGAATTCGCGAGGACGCGATAAGAGAAATAGCGTAAGCGAATTCGAGTACTTAGGCGTTTGTTTTGTTGCGATCATTCGGTCTTTGTTTTAGATTGCGATGGCTGTGCAGGTTGTGCGCTTTGTAAATCGAGGTTCGTAAATTCGATAAATCGAGAAATCGGTAAATCGTAAAGCTTAAATTTGAAAACTCATAGACGTAAACCATACACGTAAAATTTAGATGGAATGCCTTGGGTGTTTAAGCGTTGACTACCCAAGTAACCCGACTACAACCAACAGGTTCGGGCATACGCGTTGACCTAGAGGACTCATGCTTCCACTGGGATGCAGCTCCTGACATTCGTCTCTCTAGTCTTCGCACAGCCTGAGTCGTTGTTATGGTCGTGTCCTTGGTGAGAGCTTTTGTAAACCATTTTATAGAGTGGAACAGTTGATTAAGGTATGGGTTTCACCCCTGGCTTAACAACTTCGTTCCCATTTGTGGTTGTGCTCATCGAATAAATCCGAGAGTTCCACCAGAATTTCGAAATGGAGACCTTTTGTCGAGATGTGGATGTCACTCCTAGCTCAACAAAGAGTTCTCGTGCTAGAAAAATACGCTGAGTGAGTGATCCTATCGAGAGTTATTGGTTTTCACACCTGGTCTCGACTAGATCACTCGGTTTTGTTATGCGAGTAGTTTTGAAAACATGTGTATTGTGTCAGCCTTAGGAAAGGCTAAGTAACCTTCTAGCCTTAGGAAAGGCTCTTTGTGTGAAGCTGTAGTATGCGGTGTTCACACAATAGTTGTAACTTTTCAACAAATTCGATCGAGAGTAGCAAGTTGGCCCAAACAAACCCTAATGAGTTCGTAAGAGTCGGCCTGTTGGTACTTAGACTATAGACTAGGTCACTTTCATAAGACATCGACCCGGACTAGGTCGAGTCTCAAACTTTGCCTAATTCCCTATAGTTATGGCTCTGATACCAATCTGTCACACCCCAACCGATGGCGGAATCATCGGGGCGCGGCACTAGGCGAATCAGATTGCTCAAGAGAATCCATAACAACTATATTGCGATAATATTTATTACATTTGTCATCCCATACTAACAAACAATACAATCACGTAAGTCATCACAGATTTCTTGTCCTCTCGAACAATTCAAATCCGACAACCTAGATTTTAGATGAGTTTCTAGACTTCCTAGCTTGATTCGATGTAAACTTCGGCTAAACCTGCAACATACGTTAAAACTTTGTCAATACAAAAGTATTGGCGAGTATACAGGTTTGATATGTGTAGTATGATAGATTAAAAGTGCTGCGAATTTCCACATGCATAAACGTAATACACAACATATATACTCACAAAACTGATACTACCAGCTAAGTCCTCGATGCTCGACTCTTGATGGCATAACTAGACCCCGTCGGGCGAAATAGTACTATACTAGTCTTGGTGGGACGTCACGAGTATAAGTCCTAGCATACATGTACTAGCATCACGTATATCTATGCAAACAGTTATTCGCAAGTGATAAATAGTCCAATTAAATCATTCGTTTGATAAGTTTGGTTTTTATGGAACGTATGTTACACCCAAAATTCGATAAAAGGGGTCAAGTATACTCACAGCGCGTATTCGGTTAGGTTTGCGGAATCGGTGCCGGAGAATGTCCTGATTTCAGACAATTTATGTGAGTGATAGATTACTATGCGTTAAACGGTATCGATTTGCGTGAAATCGGGCGAAATTGGGTTAAAATCGGACAAAATAGTGAAATTGGGCTGAAAATTGTAATTGGGCTAAAAATTGTAATTGGGCTGGAAATTGTAATTGGGCTGGCCCAGTCGAACAGGCCACTCGATCGAGTGGGCCTGGTCGATCGGTTGGACTTGGTCCTGATCGATCGGACAGCCTGATCGATCGACTAGCTGTTCGATCGACCAGCTGTTCGATCGACCAGCTGTTCGATCGACCAGCTGTTCGATCGACCAGCTGTTCGATCGACTAGCTGTTCGATCGACTAGCTGTTCGATTGGCCATCCTGTTCGGCTGTTTTCGATGATTTTTCGAGCGTTTTTCGGCGTTTTGGGTCGAGACGTTACGATGAGGTGTTAAGCAACTGAAATCCCGTCAATTCCAACCTGTTTCATCGGCCGGGAATCACCCCGTTCGTCGGAACTGGTCGTTTTTGTCGGTTTTTCAGTGTTTAACTCGAAATCGATCATTTTATCACTAGAAATGTGTAGGAGATTGGTCTAAGTTCTGGTTTTACCATTTTTATGTATAGATCTGATGTAAAAACCTTGATTTTACTTAGGAAATGCCCTAGATCTAAGTTGTTCTTGATGATATGAGGTCAACACCTTGAAGTTCATAAGAACTTGTGATGAAATCAGTCAGAACATCTCAGATCCATGACCATCTTGATAGGAAAACACTGATTTGGTTGAGATTCATGAAAAATCGTATGTAAATCATCCGAATCTGAGTTGTTCTTCATGAGATGACATCACCTTTGAAGAACTTTGTGGTGACATCACCTTAGAACACCCCAAATCCGTTGATTTCACGGTTAAAAATTGAGATTTGAAAGGTAGAAAGATGAAGGATTGCATTTGGATCAAGAAAGTACAAGATTCGGGTTGAAAACTTACAAGAATCGGAAGAAATCGAGAGATTTGAGGGCTGGAACGTCTTGGTCGGTTAGGAGCAGCAACACAAGTGTTTGGGAGTGAATGGAGGGGTATTTATAGGCAAGGAAGGGGAAAGGAAGGCAAAACAGCGACTGGATCGGCTGGCCCAGTCGATCGGCTGGCCCAGTCGATCGGTTGGCCCAGTCGATCGGTTGGCCCAGTCGATCGGCTGGCCCAGTCGATCGGCTGGCCCAGTCGATCGGCTGGTCCATTCGATCGGACTGGTCCATCCGATCGGCTGGTCCATCCGATCGGACTGGCCCATCCGATCGGACTGGCCTATCTGATTGGGCCGGTCTGACCAATTGGACTAGTCTGATCGAATTGATCCGTTCGGAAGCCTTTTGATCCCGTTTTTGGTGCGATTTCGACGGTTTGAGCCATATTTTCATATATTTATATAATTATTAAATTATTTATTATTATTAATCACAAAAGGGCCGTATATACGTATTTATGTATCCAATTCTCAATGCGGTGATCGAATTACGCGTGCCTTCGAGTGCGTTCTTCGATGTGATGTGCCACAATGATTATCGGGGCACCACTTACTCATATTGCCATCATCGTCATGACGGTTAGAGTCATAGTACTCACCCGATAACCCTCGTTAGCGTTGATTACTCACATTTTGACACCTCACGCTCATCGAGAAGGGTAGTTTAGGCCTTTACTCGACATCATCGTGAGTGTTATGCAAAATAGGTTTGTACTAATGATAGAATATGCGTAATCATTCGATTATACTTCGATTTAGCGATAAAATTGATATAGTTACATTATGATCCGAATCTCCGGTGCTAGGCGTAACGAGTGTATCGAGTAGTAACAACGCACGAAGGTGCGGGTTGTTACAATAAGCATCCTAAGCACCTGTCACATACGTTAAAGTAAAAGTCAATACACATAGTGTGAAGGTGAGCATACAAGTTTAATAGATATAATAGAGTTCGAAATCGATTACGCATAACCAGCACGTACACAGTGTGAAATGAGGCATGTTAGTTATCGACATGAACCTATCGATACCAATGACTGCGGGTTAAATGCCCAAGGCAGTTCGCGATACACACTCACCACTGTGAGCCATGGAACTAATTGTCCTTAACAACCCCTGAGTGAACAGGTGCTGAGTCCAAACTATAGTACTATCGTTGCTAAGGCAGGTAGACAGCATTCCATGTGTAAACATAACAAATAAGCATTCATTAAGTCACGTATAACATGCGGTAACGGTTAGCGTTAAAAGTATTGCGTAGTGTGTTCGATGTGATTTAGAATAGTGTAAAGTATACAACACCCAAAAGTGCATAAAGCAAAAAGGGATCGAGTATACTCACAGCGATTGATGGATTGAAGGGAGCGCTAGAGAGTAAGGTTAACCTGATTAGAACGATAGCATAACGACGAGTGATGCGCAAAACGATGCAAAGTATAAGTGGATCAGACAGCAGTTCGATCGAATAGTAGTCCGATCGGACAGCTGGTCATTCGAGTGACAGTCCGCTCGGATGGTCATCCGATCGAGTGACCTTTCGAGTGGATTGTTTCTTCCTTTAAGAAGGATGTGTTTGTGTATGATGGCTTGACTTTTGAAGTTTTTATTGTAGCATTTTGAAAACATCAAAGTATCTCTATCTTTCATGTCGGTCGATCGAACGGCTGTTCGATCGGATGATAACCCGATTAGTTAGACACTTTAGTGAGAACAAGTTCACCGCAGTTTGTCGTTCGATCGGTTAGTAGTTCGTTCGGGTGATAATCCGTTGGTGTTGAACATGTTAAAGATTGTTTAAGTGTTGAAGTCTGGCCATTACATGGTTGAGTGGTAGTCCGATCGGATGGTAATCCGATCGATCAGCCCTTCATTCAATGTTCATCCATCAAGATTTTGAAAACAAAAGTTAAGTGTGGGGCCAAGGTGCAGATCGATCGGGTGACAACTCGTTCAGATGACAGTTCGATCGGATGGTAGTCCGATCGGACGACATTCCGTCCTGGTTATTCCGTTCATCTGACACTTGGTTGTTTTGATAGTTTATCGTTTTATTAAGACGTTTTGAGAACGTGTTAAGCAACAGAACCCCATCTTGACTCTAGTGACCCGATTGAACAGGAATCACCCAAGTTCAACCAGTTAACCGGTTCAAGACGGTTGTTCTTGGTTAACCCGAAATTGGTAGTCTCGTGGGTAGAATCCAAATCTTGAACCAACACATCCACAAGAATGAGTAGAAAGTCGGTACAAGCTCCGATTCTATCGGTTTTGAGTGCATTGAGTGTAAAAGAGTTGAAAGAAAGTTGGAAACCATATTTCAATCCTTTTCACCGTGAAAATGTTTAGATCTATGAAAGATCCTCTTTTGTTTATGTGGAAATCGGTTAGATCTAAGTTGTTCTCGGTGGATTGAGGCCAAAACATGAAGTTCTCAAGAACACCATGATGACGTCATCCTAGAACACCTCAAATCTAGTGATTTCACAGTTAAAAGTTAAGATTCAAAAGATAGAAAGGTGTAGAATCAAGTGTAGATCAAAGATGTACAAGATTTAGGTTGAGATCTTACCGGAATTGCGAGAAATCGGAGGAAAAGTGAGGTTGAAGCACTGGTCGGACGTCAGAGAGCAAAAGTGGAAAGTTTGATGGTGACATGGGGTATTTATAGGGTTACCCAAAGTGGAAAGGGGCTGGTCGATCGGGTGGCAGCTCGGTCGACTGGCTGATTGATTGAGCAGTAGCTCGATCGAACTGCTGGTCGATCGGCTGGTCGCCTGGTCGATCAGTCACTTGGTTTGAGTGTTCAGTGCGACGAGTTTTGTCGTTTCGATTGCGATGCGATAGAGTTTCCTATTCAAATTACTTTTAATCCCACCTACGATATCTAACATACAATCATCCTATTTCACTTGCGTTTAGCGTTTGCAATTCGATTGGGATTGAGTTTCGATTGCGTTTCGATTGATCACCATAACATAACATAATTAAACATGCACAAGTAACACATAAGGCGCACACACACGTAAAACAATATTCAGAACGCGTAATTCGAGTTGCGAGCGCGATTGCGATAAGCGATAAAGTGATCAAATATGCGATAATTATCGGATAAACCTCCTTTATTAATGAGTACTCCACATAATACCACTAACGGTAAGCATAAACTAGACTAACTGCGAGTCAAAGGAGTCAAAACAGGAATTGAGCAAGGGGCGATAGATTACAATTAGCAATCTTGTCTTCTTTTGACTTCAATCTTGACTTTGACTTTGACTTTCGAAACACGGGGTGTTACAGCCTCCCCTACTTAAGGGAATTTCGTCCCGAAATTAGGCTGTAGCCGTATCAAACAACTGCGGGTATTTCGCCTTTATGTCGCTTCCGAGTTCCTAAGTGAACTCTGCGCCTCGTTTGCCTTCCCATCGGACTTTCACAATAGGAATGCGCGAGTGGCTGAGCTGCTTGGTTTGGCGATCCATGATCTCGACAGGCTTCTCCACAAAGTGTAGTGTTTCGTTTATTTGGAGGTCATCAAGAGATACAATTAAATCATGCTCAGCTAGGCACTTGCGGAGGTTCGAAACGTGGAAAGTCAGGTGGACGTTACTCAGTTCCTCCGGTAGTTCGAGTCTGTAAGCGACTTTTCCGATCCTTTCCAGAATCTTAAAAGGTCCAACATATCGAGGCGCTAGTTTCACTTTCTTACCGAATTTGACCACACTCTTCCAAGGTGATACCTTTAGGAGTACGTAGTCGCCAACGTTAAATTCAAAGGGCTTGTATCGTCTATCGGCGTAACTTATCTGACGACTCCGAGCTTTCAATAGGTTGTCCCGTATCTGGTGGATTTTGTCAGTCGTTTCTTGCAGTAGCTCAGGACCGGTTAATTGCGAGTGACCGATCTCGTGCCATACAATAGGCGATCGACATCTTCTTCCATATAAAGCCTCAAATGGTGCCATTTGAATGCTGGAATGATAACTGTTATTATACGAGAATTCGACTAATGGCAGGTAAGTGTCCCAATTACCACCGAAATCTATGACACACGAACGTAGCATGTCTTCAAGGGTACGGATCGTTCTCTCAGTCTGACCGTCAGTCTGAGGATGGAATGCGGTACTTAGATTAAGCGTATGTAACAATTCTAAATAAAACCAACACCCTAATATATTTAAAATATCCTAATATGTCTTTAAATATACCCCATATGTGAAAACCGAGCCCGAAATACAATATAGCATTTAAAAATTAAAAACAAGTTTACTTAAGCTGAGGCGGGCCGCGTAGACCCACCCCAAACCTTACGCGGGCGGTATCAAGGTTTAGACCTGATCTTGTTGATTTTATTAAGGGTACGGATCGTTCTCTCAGTCTGACCGTCGGTCTGAGGATGGAATGCGGTACTTAGATTAAGCGTATGTAACAATTCTAAATAAAACCAACACCCTAATATATTTAAAATATCCTAATATGTCTTTAAATATACCCCGTATGTGAAAACCGAGCCCGAAATACAATATAGCATTTAAAAATTAAAAACAAGTTTACTTAAGCTGAGGCGGGCCGCGTAGACCCACCCCAAACCTTACGCGGGTGGTATCAAGGTTTAGACCTGATCTTGTTGATTTTATTAAGTTCAAGCGGGCCGCGTAAGTCCCCTGATTAGTTTACGCGGGCCGCGAGAGTCACAAATGGTGGCGTAGCCCGGTGATGACACGTGTCATCATCGTGTCGAGCCTACTAGCTGATCCGGACGAGCTACACGTTGAACCAGAGTCAACGCGGGCCGCGTAGGCCATGCCCCTATGTTACGCGGGCCGCGACAAAGCGAGAATCAACAACTATAAATAGATGGCCTCGGATCTTCAGTCTGTTCGTCCCATTTTCATTTCTCAATCACAATTTCTGATAGTATAAGCTATACTCGGGTATTATACCCCCCTAAATAGCGAGGTTCTGCTACGATGTAAGTATCATAACCCCTGGAGATGTATTAGATACTCTGCCCGATTGATCTAGGGTTCCGTAATGGCTGTCATGGTTCTGCCCGACGTAGTCGTTGGAATGCCGTCTCGGGGAGGGTATTACTAATGTTAAAATGGGTTATTATACTAACACGCGTGCATTTGTGTAATTTTTAGATTATTCCCAGGAAATCCTTACTGAAAACCCTAAGACAACAATGTGAGTTGATCCACTTTTTGAAAACCTTTTATTAATTATTTTTACAAAACCTTAAATATCTTTCCATGCGAATAGCAGTTATTGAGTATTTGTAAGAATACAATTACAGTCGGTAAATTTAGGGTTTTGTATACAAAATTTGTTACCACCTGGTAAAGGAGTAACATGACCATAAGTCGGAATGACAGTACCGTGTGGTGGTAATTGATATAACTTGGAAACAAATGTAATTGCGGATGCGCCCTCAATACTGTACTATGGTTTTATTTAAACTATATTAAACTGGGATTCACTCACCAGTATTTCCCACTGACAAGATGCTTTTAAAAACACGTTTCAGGTAACAAAATGTGAAAGCCAAATAGAAGCCAGCTGGGCAGCACTGAAGGCTTGGAAAAGTGGCAATAAAGTTACCTAAGAATAAATAGATGTTTTTATTAAATAAAATGGGATTTATTCCTATGAAATTGTGTGTACTGAAAACTTGGGTTTTGCCCATGTGTTTAATGATATGGAAATGTGGTATTTTACTCTGATAAAATATTTCCTAACTACGGTCCTGATGTAAATTCCGCTGCCAAATTAGACAAATAACGTGATACCACCAAAACTGGCTCGCGGTCGCCCGTTCCCGGGGATTTGGGATCGGGGGTTGTGACAGCGTAGTACCGAGAGCCGCTTGAAACGTTTCCCACAGTCGCGAGGTAAACCGAGCATCACGCTCAGAGATGATGTCGCGAGGCGTCCCATGATTACAAATGATCTCATCGGTGTAGATTCGGGCTAATCGTTCTACCTTGTAGTCTTCTCGTATTGGCAGAAAGTGAGCAGGTTTGGTCAAATGGTCAACGACAACCCAGATGCTATCGTGACCTATTGACGTACGCGGGAGCTTGGTTATGAAGTCTATAGCTATGCTTTCCCACTTCCACACAGAGATCGGGGGTTGTTCAAGCAAGCCAGAGGGTCTTTGATGTTCTGCCTTGACTTTCGAGCAAGTTAGGCACTTTCCAACATAGAGAGCGATATCCCTCTTCATGCCCGGCCACCAGTACTTGTAGCGAAGGTTCTGGTACATTTTGTCGGCACCGGGATGAATAGAATACCGGGATTTATGGGCTTCGCCCATCAAAATCTGTCGCAAATCGTTCTGCTTAGGGATCCAAATTCGGTCCAGATAGTGGAATATCTCATTCGACTAATTGACAAGGTGGGCTCCATCGTGGTGTCTCCTTTCCTTCTTCAAAGTGCGTTCGGTAAAACATGCATGCTGGGCATCGCGAATAAGGGTTTCGAGATGATGCTGGGCTGGAACGTTGGGAATACTGTGTAGGTAACTTCGTCGGCTGAGAGCGTCGACAACGACATTTGCTTTGCCTGGGTGATAACGGATCTCACAGTCGTAATCGTTGAGAAGTTCTACCCATCGGCGTTGACGCATATTAAGTTCTTTCTGATCAAAGATATGTTGTAGGCTCCTATGATCGGTGAAGATCGTACAATTGGTACCATACAGGTAGTGTCGCCAAATCTTTAACGCAAAAACAACTGTGCCTAGCTCGAGGTCATGGGTTGTATAGTTCTTCTCGTGGATCTTGAGCTGACGAGATGCATAAGCAATAACCTTATCTCGTTGCATAAGAACACAACCAAGACCAAGGTTCGAGGCATCGCAATAGACGATAAAGTCGTCGTTTCCGTCGGGTAAAGTGAGGATAGGAGCGTTGCAAAGCATGTACTTGAGGGTTTGGAAGGCAGACTCCTGTTTGGTTCCCCAAACAAAGGATCTGTCTTTGTGCGTGAGGGCGGTAAGCGGCACAGCGATTTTAGAGAATCCTTTGATAAATCGACGATAATAGCCCGCTAGTCTGAGAAAAGAACGGACTTCAGACGGGTTATTTGGCGTAACCCAACTCTTAACTGCTTCAATCTTCGTGGGATCAACATGAATACCTTGACTATTGACAATGTGACCCAGGAATTCAACCTCCTCTAGCCAAAATTCACACTTGGAGAACTTGGCATAGAGTCGATTCCCCCGAAGTAATTCGAGAACCAAATGTAGATGTTGCGCGTGTTCGGCTTTCGACTTGGAATAGATCAGGATATCATCGATGAACACGATGACGAAGCGGTCTAGAAATGGTTTACACACCTGATTCATCGGATCCATGAAAACCACGGGTGCGTTGGTTAAACCGAAAGGCATAACAACGAACTCATAGTGGTCGTAACGAGTGCGGAAGGTGGTTTTGGGTATATCCTCCTCTTGAATGCGTAGCTGGTGATATCCTGAGCGTAGTTCGATCTTCGAGTAACATGTAGCACATTGTAGCTGATCAAACAAATCATCAATTCGAGGCAGGGGATAGCGATTCTTGATTGTCAACTTATTCAATTCCCGATAGTCGATGCACATCCGAAACGACCCATCCTTCTTTTTGACGAAAAGGACTGGTGCACCCCATGGAGAGGTGCTCGGGCGAATAAAGCCTTTATCAAGTAATTCCTGGAGCTGACTCGAGAGTTCACGCATTTTGGACGGATCGAGTCGATAAGGAGCTCTAGCAATAGGGTTGGCTCCAGGAATGAGGTCGATGCGAAAGTGAATATCACGACTTGGCGGAAGACCAGGAAGATTATCAGGAAACACATTAGGAAATTCACGAACCACAGGAACGTCTTTCACCTCTGTCTTCCCTTTCTTTTCCTTCTCCGCTACTACAATGTTGGCCAAGAAAGCTCTGTATTCCTTACGGAGATACTTGCTAGCTTGGACACAGGACATGATCTTGAGACCTTTCGAAGGAGTTTCACCATAAACACACAATATATCACCGTTAGCGAGCGCGAATCGAATCATCTTATCAAAGCACACAACTTCAGCATGGTTTTCACGAAGAAAGTCCATGCCTACTATGATGTCAAAACTTCCGAGCTGCATCGGAATGAGATCGATGGGGAATATGTGATTGTTGAGCTCAAGAGTACAATCACGGAGAACAGAATTGACGGCGACGGTTCTTCCAGTGGCGACTTCGACATCGAACGTCGAGGAGAGATGGGAGCGCTTATGATTAAGGAGCTTCTCGAATTCAAACGACACAAAACAGTTATCGGCTCCAGTATCAAATAAACACGAAGCATAAATACCGTTCACGAGAAACGTACCATTAACCACATTGTTGTCGGCTTGTGCTTGGCGCGCGTTGATATTGAAAGTTCTGGCGCGGGCGGCTTGTTGCTGTTGCTGTTGAGGCTGTTGCTGTTGCTGTTGCTGTTGCTGAGGCTGCTGCTGCTGGGGCTCTTGTTTCACAACCCTGTTCGGGCACATGTTCGTGAAGTGGTTGGGATCACCACATGTGAAGCAGACTCTAGCGTTGACCGCGGTGCCTGAGCCGCTTGTTGGCCTTGAGGGGCTGGGAGCAGAGCTTGATGAGCTGTGGCTTGAGCTAGTGCTTGGCGGGGGCCAGTACGGCAGTTTGCAGTAAAGTGGCCGTACATATTGCAGTGTGCGCAAAAACGGCAAGCTAGACCCACTGGGTGATGGTAGGTGCATGTTGGGCCCTATGTATGCACGCTTTGCAGGCGGTGCATAGGTGATTGGAGCAGGAGCTGATCGGTGTTGTTGTTGCTGAGCTGGTACCGCTTGAAGTGGAGCAGCGGTAGTGACGGCACAGTTCTTACTGTTGGAGCTGTTGTTGTTGTTCTTCCTCTTGCGACGAGAGGACTTTGATGACTGCGATGCGGTGGCGGTGGTGTCGATAGTTGGTGCGGCGGTGGCTTGGTGCATGTTCTTCGAAGCTTTATCCTAGTAACCAGCTTTTACCCGCTTGTCGTTGATTTCAGCGGCAAGCAAGTAAGTCTCTTCGATTGTTGCTGGTTTTGAAGCTTGCACAAAATCTGCAACACAATCCGGCAGAGCACGGATGTATTTCTTGATCGTTACGTCGGCGGTCTTGACTTGATCGGGACAGATGATACTGAGCTGCTTGAAGAGAGCAGTGAGGGCAACGTTGTCACCATCTTTCTGCTTGATGTGCCAGAATTCATCATCCAGCTTTTGGCGCTCATGGGGAGGGCAGAACTCATCGAGCATAACGTTCTTCAACTCTTCCCATGACAGGCTATAGGCTGCGTCATTTCCGCGCTTGTTTCTCTCGGCAGTCCACCAGTCTAGAGCGCGGGACTGGAAGACACCGGTTGCATTCAATGTGCGGAGATTGTCAGGACATCCACTCTGACGCAAAGTGACTTCCATCGAGTCAAACCATTGAAACAAAGCCGTAGGGCCATCTTCGCCGGTGAACTCTTTCGGTCCGCATGCCTTGAACTGCTTGAAGCTGAAAGCAGCTTTGGGGGTTTCAGCTCTTGATTCCTCAGACGATTTGCTCATGTTCTCGTACAGTTCACTCACGATCTGAGGAACAGTCTTTGCTACTTGCTTAGCGATTATGGCAGCGAGGCGTTTGTCTCTCTGTTCTTGACAAGAAAGTCGTGGACGGGGTCCAGATGACGACATTGTCTGCAACAGACATCGTCATTGGTCTTAGGCACAACATAGTCGAATCTCACCTCACACGTCTATTACTACCACAGCTCAGGAACGCATTTACGTAACACATAAACACATAGACACATAACCACGTATTCACAAAAGCACAGAAGCACATAAGCACGTAGGTCACAGAAGCACAGGAGCACCTAAAGCACATGGAGGCAGTTAGAATACAGAAACCTATCATTTAAAGTCTACGCGCGTTCGAGTGTAGCGATCGCGAATAATATAGCGAGTAGTATAGCATAAGCGTAGAATCATAACAACTACATGGCGTATGGTCGTTCCACGAATGGTAGCAATTTGGCAGCGTTTTGAGATAAAGGTGCAGTGCGATTCGTGTGTGTCGATCAAGCGAACGCGAAAAGCGAATAAATCACCAAAATCGTAACATATAAACAGGTAACATCACATAAAACCCTTAAATCTATATAAAATAGCAAATATCAGAGTCGGCAGTGGCGATCTCAGAATTGAAACACATAAAAATCGGGAGATGGATTGTCTGCGGCTAGATAGACTTCGACTAACCAAAGTGATTCGACTATTGCCAAGGACCTTTTGTACGCACCTTAACCTTCGGGACTGTGCTCTCGCCTCGAATCTGGGCGAATGGCACTTATCTTTCCAGTTATAGTGGGACTTCAAGTCGTTGGAGTCCGTCGAGACTTTGGTGAGAGTTTTGTAAAACAAAAATTACGGGTCGGAACAAGTCATCAAGGTTCGGGTTTCACCCTTAACTTAACAACTTTGTTCCTGTTTTTAATAAAAATAGAGACGAAAACCTGCGTTAAAGTATGGATTTCACTCCTGATTCAATGCAAATCCTCGTGTTTTATAGATAAATACAGATTGAACAGGCGATTAACTCGAGAGTTTGCGGTTTTCACACCTAATCTCGACCTATTCCGCCCTTTCTTCCTGAAATTTAGAGTGCAGTGATAGTGTAGCGTGCGTGAGAATGGCAAGGAATAGCAAGTAAGCTCGTACGTAATCCCTACAGGACATGCACAAGTCGGTCTGTTGGTACCTAACTATAGACTAGGTCATTTCTAAGACATCAACGAGGACTAGGTCGAGTCTTGCCTAATTCCCTATAGTTATGGCTCTGATACCAATCTGTCACACCCCAACCGACGGCGGAAACATCGGGGCGCGGCACTGAGCGAAACAGATTGTCTAGAAGTTTCCATAACAACTATATTTACCAAATATTTAAAACAACACGTCCCATACCATGTCATAAATGATAATACAATTATTACAGAAAAGATCTAGTCAAATTGTTCTGTTCCGGCAACTCAGATTCTTATTACAGACAATTGTTTATTGTTGACCTAGGTCTTTCCTAGCCTCGATTTCACAGCAAAGTAAGAAAATAAGCATCCTAAGCACCTGTCACATACGTTAAAGTAAAAGTCAATACACATAGTGTAAAGGTGAGCATACAAGTTTAATAGATATAATAGAGTTCGAATTCGATTACGCATAACCAGCACGTACACAGTGTGAAATGAGGCATGTTAGTTATCGACATGAACCTATCGATACCAATGACTGCGGGTTGACTGCCCAAGGCAGTTCGCGATATACACTCACCACTGTGAGCCATGTAACTAATTGTCCTTAACAACCCCTGAGTGAACAGGTGCTGAGTCCAAACTATAGTACTATCGTTGCTAAGGCAGGTAGACAACATTCCATGTGTAAACATAACAAACAAGCATTCATTAAGTCACGTATAACATGCGGCAACGGTTAGCGTTAAAAGTATTGCGTAGTGTCTTCGATGGGATTTAGAATAGTGTAACGTATGCAACACCCAAAAGTGCATAAAGCAAAAAGGGATCGAGTATACTCACAGCGATTGATGGATTGAAGGGAGCGCTAGAGAGTAAGGTTAGCCTGATTAGAACGATAGCATAACGATGAATGACGCGCAAAACGATGCAAAGTATAAGTGGGTCGGACATCAGTTCGATCGGATGGTAGTCCGATCGGACAGCTGGTCGTTCAAGTGACAGTCCGCTCGGATGGTCATCCGATCGGGTGACCTTTCGAGTGGATTATTTCTTCCTTTAGGAAGGATGTATTTGTGTATGATGGCTTGACGTTTGAAGTTTTTGTTGTAGCATTTTGAAAACATCAAAGTATCTCTATCTTTCAGGTCGGTCGATCGAACGGCTGTTCGATCGGACAATAACCCGATTAGTTGGACACTTTAGTGAGAACAAGTTCACCGCAGTTTGTCGTTCGAATGGTTAGTAGTTCGATCGGGTGACAATCCGTTGGTGTTGAACATGTTAAAGATTGTTTAAGTGTTGAAGTCTGGCCATTACATGGTTGAGTGGTAGTTCGATCGGATGGTAATCCGATCGGTCAGCCCTTCATTCAATGTTCATCCTTCAAGATTTTGAAAACAAAACTTAAGTTTGGGGCCAAGGTGCAGATCGATCGGGTGATAACCCGTTCGGATGACAGTTCGATCGGATGGTAGTCCGATCGGACGGCATTCCGTCCTGGTCATTCCGTTCATCTGACACTTGGTTGTTTTGAAATTTTAGTCATTTTAGCGAGACGTTTTGAGAACGTGTTAAGCAACAGAACCCCATCTTGACTCTAGTGGCCCGATTGAACAGGAATCACCCAAGTTCAACCAGTTAACCGGTTCAAGACGGTTGTTCTTGGTTAACCCGAAATTGGTAGTCTCGTGGGTAGAATCCAAATCTTGAACCAACACATCCACAAGAATGAGTAGAAAGTCGGTACAAGCTCCGATTCTATCGGTTTTGAGTGCATTGAGTGTAAAAGAGTTGAAAGAAAGTTGGAAACCATCTTTCAATCGTTTTCACCGTGAAAATGTTTAGATCTATGAAAGATCCTTGTTTGTTTATGTGGAAATCGGTTAGATCTAAGTTGTTCTCGGTGGATTGAGGCCAAAACATGAAGTTCTCAAGAACACCATGATGACGTCATCCTAGAACACCTCAAATCTAGTTATTTCACAGTTAAAAGTTAAGATTCAAAATATAGAAAGGTGTAGAATCAAGTGTAGATCAAAGATGTACAAGATTTAGGTTGAGATCTTACAGTAATTGCGAGAAATCGGAGGAAAAGTGAGGTTGAAGCGCTGGTCGGACGTCAGAGAGCAAAAGTGGAAAGTTTGATGATCACATGGGGTATTTATAGGGTTACCCAAAGTGGAAAGGGGCTGGTCGATCGGGTGGCAGCCCGGTCGACTGGCTGATCGATCGAGCTGTAGCTCGATCGAACTGCTGGTCGATCGGCTGGTCGCCTGGTCGATCAGTCACTTGGTTTGAGTGTTCGGTGCGACGAGTTTTGTCGTTTCGATTGCGATTGCGAGCGTTGCGATGCGATAGAGTTTCCTATTCAAATTACTTTTAATCCCAACTACTATATCTAACATACAATCATCCTATTTCACTTGCGTTTAGTGTTTGCGATTGGATTCCGATTGAGTTTCGATTGATCACCATAACATAACATAATTAAACATGCACAAGTAACACATAAGGCACACACACGTAAAACAATATTCAGAACGCGTAATTCGAGTTGCGAGCGCGATTGCGATAAGCGATAAAGTGATCAAATATGCGATAATTATCGGATAAACCTCGATTATTGATGAGTACTCCAAATAATACCACTAACGTTAAGCATGAACTAGACTAGCTGCGAGTCAAAGGAGTCAAAACAGGAATTGAGCAAGGGGCGATAGATTACAATTAGCAGTCTTGTCTCCCTTTGACTTCAATCTTGACTTTGACTTTGACTTTGACTTTCGAAACACGGGGTGTTACATAAACACATAAAACTCAATTGCAAAGTCTTCAAAAAGTTAAAGGATTGTAAGTGTCAATGTTGAAAGTTGAGAAAACACAAAAGAAATTACGCCGAAAGATAAATTAACTTAAATTTATACTGACACGTAAATAAAAATAAACACGTAAAACTCGATTACAAAGTTTTTATAAAGTTATAGGATTATAAGTGTCAATGCTGAAAATTGAGGGTTAAGAGTATAAAAAAAATGTCAGAAACACTATGGACACAAAAAGACCAAACAAAAAAAAACATTGTTCATAAACTTGCAATTGTTATATATATAAGAGCATTCACATCCCTTCCATCTCTTTTACCTTATAATTTCACTAAAAACAACTATTTTTCCTCTTTTCAATTAATGACATTTTTTATTCTTTTATCATTAATTTTTCTCTCTCTTCCACTCACAATCACTTTCAAAATATATTAAAAAATTATAGAGAGTGAACAGTGTACTCTCAAATTTTACAAATAAACGGTAACATTTTCTCTCTTCTCAACTCAGAAGCACTTCAACTACTTACAATTACTTTTCATAATAGAGTTAAATGCCAGATTAGTCTATGTGGTTTGGGCCATTTTGACAGTTTAGTTCAAATGTTTCATTTTTCTCCTGTGGGTCCAAAAAGTTTTCACTGTTGCTATTTTAGTCCAGTATGTTAACTTCATTCATTTTTTCTGTTAACAAGAAGAACAATTCTGTCATTTTATATGAGATTTTGTTAAGTAGAAGGGGATTTCGGCCATATAAAATGACCGAATTGCCCTTCTCGTTGACAGAAAAAATGGATTAAGTTAACCCAGTGGACTAAAATGGCAACCGTGAAACTTTTTTAGACCCAACCTTTGGACTAAACTGACAAAATGATTCAAACCACATAAACTAAAATGACGTTTAACTCTTCATAATATAAAAAAGTCCCCTCACAGAATTTGAGGACGGATTGTGAATACTCTAACTACAACTCTAAGCCAACTGTTTTTGGAATAGGGTATGAAGGTAAATAAACTTCATGTTAATTAACTAAAGTATAAATCTTGTTTTGGGATAATCATCTAAATAAGGAGGCATGGTTTTATTGCAAATATCTTTATTATTTTTGCGTGAATTTAGAAGACTTAAGCCATAAGTTTCTGGTTTCATGGAACTTGATTAAAAAAAACGAAAGTTGTTTTTAGGCAGAACTTTCTTGTAAAAAAATAATATCCAATCACATCATTTTCATTCCAATCCACCACAAATGCACAAACTTCACTCTAGTAGTACACTATAGGGCCAAAAATCACCTCTCTCCTAGATCACTTCTTTAAATAACTATACATGAAAACTTGACCACAAATCCAAATACGAAAACAAACTCTATAATTCAGCACGGACACTAGTTTTATTACTAGTGTCGGCGACACCATCATAATATAACAAACTTAGTTTAATTAACTTGACGACATGGTGGAGAGTGTTGTGGCCGACGATGTTCTTGCAGATGAGGAAGTAGTTGTTTGGTTTAGCAAAACTATTGGTAGCATATCCGTCTTCCGCCTCTCGTTTTCCCTTAAAATTTCACCAGCGAAAAATTCCAACTTCTCCAAATTCGTGCTATTACACCTCTTACCTTGAAACAATACCGATTCAACATTGTGTTGTTTCAACATATCATCGGCTTGCACTGACATGTTCGCGTATTTCTTCTCGTCTTTAACGCTTAATAAACCTTTGTTTCCTTGAATACGCACATAACCACTTTTCCGTGATTGCCCGAATGCCATTGACACTGCTTGATCAACCTACAAGTATCACCTTAAAGTTAATATAAAAAAATTAACTACTAGAAAGTTGACTTTTAACGAAAAAAAGATCACCGACAGGGCGTCGGTGACTCATATTAAACCCCTAAGAAGAATGTATTTTAATTTTTATGACATTTTTCATTTCTCTTTTACACGATTTTCATCTAAACTTTTTAAATGTAACATATCAATTTAATATAAAAATAATCCCTTTTTTTAAATATTTCATGGCCCACAATATTTTTATTGCTTCAACCACTTTAAGAGCAAACGTTATGGGGCGGCATGTGAGGGGCGGTATGCCTCTTCGCGCCGGCATAGCGCCGGCACACCGCCACGGAGGGCGCCATCGATGGAAAAAATGGAGGAGGCGCGATGGTGATGGCGCCATTACTCTTGTTCCTTTCCAAAATTCCACCAATTAGAAACAAGCAATTTTCTTTTATATTAATTAATAAAGTTGAAAATTATTAAATAAGTAATGATAGGTAGAGGCTTTATGACTACGGGCTCTAGTGATATAACGCCCCATAAAGCCCCCGTGTGACGTGGCACGACACGTGTCGCATAACGCCCCACAAGGGGCTTTATGACTACGGATGGCCTAATGGCATCTACCAAAATAGGGTTGATACTATTATTTTTATTTGGGCCATAAACGTTCCCATGTCCCCGCTGATTATTATTTATTTATTTTTGTTGTACTTCTCAATTATTGTAGAGTACAACTAACTAAAGCATGCATCAAGTCCCAAATGACAATTCTACCCTTTTACCCGCATTAACCACTTGTACTTCAACGCATCATTTGTAGTCACGTATCACTCAAAGTATTAATGCAAAAATGATTACCGTGTCGGAAACAGCTTCACCGACAATCTTAACTAACGCCGTTCTCGTTGGAGTTCCGTTACCAGCCGTCACAAACGACGGCTCTCCGTTACCTAACGACACCACCAACAAATCATCAACTCCATTACAAAACGGAAACTCCTGCTTATTATAAAGCACATGAGTGATCGCGGAAGCAGTGGGGTTGTTCATTGCAACATCCCCACTGAACGCCGCGATCTTTTTTCTTTGGTCGACCGACATTATTTTTGTCGGTCGACCAGCTGTAGTGGCGGCACACACGTCACTCAGCTTAAAATCACACCCGTCCATTTCCACAGCATCGGCGCGGGAAAACACAAAAGGCGCCCCCGTGTTAAGATCATAACACGGGATTAAAACCGTCTTTAATGTATCTTTCAAAGTCAACTTTCCAAACGTCCGGTCAAACACCTTCGCCGGAGCTGTAAAAACTCGCCGGAAAACTCCCGGTTTCGAATTGCGGCAAAGTTTTGTTCCGTTCTCCATCACGAACTTCAGCATTTCACCTGCGGTGAACAACGGCCGGTCGTGATCACCTTTTGTGAACAGTAACGCTGCAATAACGCCGCCGATACCGGCTCCGGCAACGACGTCGAAATAATCTGCAATGTGGGCGTTTGGATTGCCGGAGCTACGGCGGAGTGTGGTTTCGAGGTGGAGGATTGACTTAGCGGCGAGGAGTCCGTCGGTGGCGCCGCCGCCGTCGATGGAGAGAATTCTGAGTTTTCCGGTGGTGGTATTGGTGTTTTCCGGTGAGGGGTTTTGGTAGCCGAATAAGAAGTTGTTTTCTAGAATTGAGAAGATTTCAGAGGTGAGTTTGTTGTCCATTTTTCTTAAGTGGAAACAAGGATAAAGAGAATGAAGGTGTTACGGTTGTTATATAATGATAATGAAAGTGTTAAAAGTGGTCAGAGTTTTTATTTTATTTTTGTAAATAAATTTTATTTAATTAAAGGTATGATAAATAAAGTGTAGTACCTACTTTTGTTTAATTAATTACTAAAAGACTCACATTTTGTGTTGATAAATAAAGTATAGTACTTACTTTTATTTATAATTACTAAAAGACTCACATTTTTTGTTTAGTATGTTGTGTGTACGTGTATGGATGAACGAATTACGAATTAATGTCTTTTGATATTATATATATAATGTTTTTCTTCGAAAGAAATGTATGAAAGGAGGAAAAGCAGCAGTCAATTTTTATTTTTTTTATTATGTGAACACGTGGTGTAAATTTTATTTGAGAAAAAAATCACGAAAGCAACTATTTTATTTGTACATGTAAAAATATCAGTCGAAACGTGATTTCATGTGCTTATTTTATAGCTTGTATCAGATTAATTTCCATTAGTATAACTTGAAATCATGAATACCAATACCAACATCGATGTGTTGATATTCTGTTGAGTACACTAACGGTTAGATATCAATACTAAGGTATAGTTTACCATATAAAAACAAAATAACTTATTTTGAATACAATAGTTTTTTTCAATAAAATTATATCCAAATGTTGAAAATAAATAAATTAAAACATGATTGTTTATTATTTTTAAATATTAAAAAAAAAACTAACACAAGTTATTAAAGAAAATCAAATTAAATAAGAGTTAATTGCTCGGATGGTCCCTGTGGTTTCACGTTTTTTCACGTTTAGTCTTCACCTTTTGAAAATAGCATGTATGCTCCCTATGGTTTGTCATTTTGTTACTCGGATAGTCCCCCAACATTTAATTTGGGGACTATCCGAGTAACAAAATTACAAACCACAGGGAGTATACCTGCTATTTTCAAACTAACTGACATCTACTCAGGAACTATCCGAGTAACAAAATGCCAAACCATATGGAGCATACCTGCTATTTTCAAAAGGTGGGGACTAAACGTGAAAAGACTTGAAACCACAGGGACCATCTGAGCAATTAACTCATTAAATAATAAACGAAAGTTTATTAAACTAAAAAGTTAATTACCCGAATGGTCCCTGTGGTTTCAACTTTTTTCACGTTTAGTTCCCACCTTTTGAAAATAGCAGGTATGCTCCCTATGGTTTGTTAGTTTGTTACTGGGATAGTCCCCCGAGTAGATGTCAGTTAGTTTGGAAATAGCAGGTATGCTCCCTATGGTTTGTCATTTTGTTACTCGGATAGATGAGTAAATGTCAGGGGACTATCCGAGTAACAAAATGACAAACCATATGGAGAATACCTGCTATTTCCAAAAGGTGAGGACTAAACGTGAAAAAAACATGAAACCACAGGGACCATCCGGGCAATTAACTCTTAAACTAAATAAAGATAAAAGTTGTTACACGTTGACGAAGATGATAGGCTATGCCACTATTCATGGTGTTGCTTGTTAATATCAACTAGTAAAGTTATCCGTACGTTGTGACGGGAATTCAGTCATGGTCGATACGATACCCGCACTCATTATAATAACTAAAGAAGAAAACCCAAAAAGAAAACCATATTAAAGTTTAGAATTTGTCCGATAAGTCTATGTCAAAAGAAAACTATATTAAAGTACAGAATTTGTGTGATTAGTCTATTAAAGTTTAGGGTGTAAGAATGTAAATTAGTAAAAGAAAGAGGAGAAAAACAAATTATGTAAAGTGCAAGGGGTTTATAAGTTAATGTTAAAGTTAAGGGAGAAAGTTAAAAGTTAATAAAAGTTAAGCGAGAAAATTAAAAGGTGTGGCTTACTATTTATCAAGCCACACCTTTTAATAAATATATAACTAGTATTTTACACCCACACTACACGTACAGGAGGCTTGGGTCATTACGGTATCGATGCTTGATAACTTTATAAACTGAGTAAGGTACAAAGCAGTAAAGTCTAGAGGGTGTAAATGAAAATTCACTAAGCGAAAAAGCACTAAATAATAAAGGAGTAAAGTAAATAGGGCGTAAATCAATCTTTGCTCGTTGTCCGTAATGTCTTTACCAAGTACTCATTTGATCGGTATTATGTCATACTTTATAGAGTAAATTACAAAAATCCTCCTTTATGTATGTCACTTATTGCAAACTGTGTCCTTTGTCTTCAGTAATGTAACACCTCGAAATTTTTGCGTCCAATAATGTATTGACACGTGTCATAAGTTTACACGTGGTATTAAACACTAAATAAAGGACCAAAGTTGACAAACATTGAAAGTATGAAAATTCGAGGGTTAAAAATGTCAACGAGGGATAAATATACTATATAGTAACCCTAAATTATGCTCGTACCTTCAAACGAATGAATCATGGATCGTACGGAACGAATTGTGGAAGAAAGTGAGGAATTACAAACTACAGGGGCCAAATGTGTCAACATGTTTAAATTAAACCTCTGAGTGACCTTTGGGCATACCCGAGGATTTGTAATGATAAATTATACTCACTAGAATACGTGATTTAAATTTCGCGAAGTTCCGATTCAAAACGAGAAAGTTATGATCGAATTCGTTAATAAGGGTTAAAAGCGTCAAACTTTGAAAGTTAAGGCATTTAGGGTAATAATAAATTAAACAAGGGTTAATAAGATGGGTAAAGGTTCCGAGGCCCTTATTCGTAAATAATCGAGGCCCAAATCGCAAAGTTACCCCTTCGAAACCGAAAGGCCAGGGCAATCATGGCAAAAGATTTGAAAATCTTGAAATACAGGCCTCAGTCGGGTCGCGTCGAAGAAACCAAGAAGCTTACGCGGGCCGCATGGGTAGTGCAGATCCGGTTCCTGACATTAGGATTCAGGCGACCCGCGTAAGGGTAGCCTGATCCTTAACGCGGGCCGCGTCAGACCGCCAGATGCAGAATACGGGGACAGGTTCACTGTTTGCTATTTTAACCGCCTTAGAATGCCATTATGAGAGCATGGGCGCCCCCTAAACGACCCCTAGCACCCAGGGACACATGTTGATGATCAAGGAGCCCTTGTAGCCTTAGTTGTGATGATCTTGTGCTTTAATTTTCACTATAAAAGGCCATGAGTTGTGCACTTAGTAGACACACCTCAAACCTGCTTTCTTGATCACATCTGGAGCTCAAGAACACTCTTCTATCATCTCTGGTCGTGTACCAAGCTTCTGTAAGTATGCCTAACCCTTTGTGGTTTAGTTTTTACATAGTTTTAGCTTAAAAGTCAATCCGTCGTAATTAACGATTGACTTAACGATAAATCACAAATGGTCCAGTGATTTGTCGAATCAAAGGTAGTTATATGTTGGTAATCATGTGGGCTTTAAACCCTTAAAAGGGCACCCTCTGATTCCCACTCTAACTAGTCTGAATGTCGAATCAAACTTGCTTAGAAAAAGTCAACAGAATGTTATTTTGCGATTTTATGCATAATCAGTAATGTAGATAGCGTGTAACCTGTTTTAACACTCATATAACATGATAATAAGTATACTAACTAGTCTAAGCTTGTTTGATCCGACCATTTACTGTTTTGACCCGGTTCGGAACCGAAAGTCGCAAAACTTTGACTTTTGCTTTAACTTCAGTTCTGACCCGTTATGATATGAACTAGATATGCCTTAGGACTCTCATAGGACCAGGTTACATGATGGTATAACCCTCTGTGACCGGGGTTTGTCCGAGTCTTTAGCACATTTCCGTTAAAAGCTTAAAAGTTGACCGTAACGCCCTTTTTACTTTAAAATGAGAATTTTGGACATGTGAAAGGACAATGATCTTAGTTACTGATTTCTAAGCATGTCCCTAAAATTTCACGTCAATCCGAGGTCTAGAATAGGAGTTATGCTAAATAGCGCAATTACGGAAACTTTAGTAATTAAACGGCGCAATTAGCATAAAGCCTATCTAAACCCAAATTTCGACACCAAACCTTTTACACACTGATGTAAAATAATATTTTGAGATTTTTAAAGATTTTTAATCATTTTTAACCTGCTCATAACCTGCGGTTATGGCATCGGTTCGGTAAATACCGAATATACCCTTTTTGGACATAACTTGAGTTCTACAAGGTATTTTGACCCGATTCCAGTTGCTACTGATTTCAAATAATAAATAGAGTATTGTGGAATTTATAAACTGTTCGGAACACTCGGATTTCCTGTAGAACTCAGAAACCCCTTTTATAATCATTAAAGTGACCGAAATACCCCTACGGGGCATTTATTGGATTTAAACTCATTACGGGTATTATGGAAGGTATCCTACTGATACCATGTAACACCCCGAAAATGGGTTTGGTAATTAAATCCCGTTAATACTAAAGACGGGGAAAGTACCGTTAGTGGTAAAAGTAAACTGGCAAGTATTAGGAATTTATTTAAATAATCCTAATATTTATTTAAAGTAAATAAGAGCTTTCAAGAAAATAAGAAGATAAAAGGCCCGATTTAACGGGACTTAAAGTAAAACGGGTTACGACTTTCCGAACCTACTAAGCTAACTAGGAATAATTCTAACCTAGTTAGATAGTGACTTATGAGTGGGTTAAAACACTCAAATCATGAACTAAGGAAAATGGAGGGGCCATAGATGAAACTTATGTTGCTAATTTTAATTAAAACAAAAACCAAACACCCCATTTGGGGATGTCTGGTCGTACAAAGAAGCAGGAGGCGACCTGGGTTTCTTCAAACCCTAAAATCCTCACTAAAACTCTCAAATTGGAGGTGCAAATCTGGTCCAAAACGAAAATTGAGCATAGATTATTGATCCTCATCACAAGAGGATTACAAGGTATGTAAAATCTGATGAAAACTCTCAACTTGAAATTCTTATGAAATTGGGAAAATATGAAATTATGGTTGCATGTGTGTCTTATGATGATTTAGGAACAACTATAGTGTCTAGGGACAAACCCTAGACAAATACAAGTTGAAATCATGTGAGATTTTAGTAAAATCCATGATCACCATTGTAGGTGATTAGTGGGTTATGTAGATTTTAATAAACACTAGGAAATTGGGTGATATTCTAGTGTAATTTGACAATTGTGAAGTGACTTCAGAATTATAGAAGTTAACAACTTTGTAAGATGGTTGATTTATGTGAAATTAGGGCTAAGAGATAAGCTAGAGACTTGATAAATGAACATGTAAAATTCTGCCCTTAAAGTGTTTGTTGAAATGCCTCAAAGAAGGCTCGAAACTAGAATTTTTGTAGTTAAAACACCTAATTGTGATGTTTTGGCTATTATGCAAAATGTGATTAAAAAGAGTTCTAAATGTGATAAACGTGGTTAGCACTTTGGTTAAAACGGTGGTCTAAAGATAATGCCTACCGGGTAATTAAATAACGCTAAAACTAATTGATGAACTCGATTATGCAATTAGAATACTAACGGGCATTTGACTTTTAGAAAAAGTCAAACTGACCTACGATGTGATGAATGATAATTAGACATAGAAAATAAGTGAGGTGGAATAGTCGTGATTGTTATTGATTAATTTAACCGCCTTGTAAATGATGAATAATAGTTGGCGCTTAAACAAGCCAGGTGAAGCTTGGAGTGAAAGCGGGTCAAACGAGTCAAGCATAGAAGAAAAGCGTAGCTCGGATGCAAGGTAAGTGAAACTAACACACTTATGTAGAATACTTGTTTACCTTACTAGTAATAAATGCGATAACGATAATAACGAAAATATGGTTTCCGACGCGGTTGGTACGAGTCGGAACATATAAGGATGATAAAAACCATGGTTTATGGTAAAGAGGGTGAATCGGTAAATTGGTCATGTAATGACTAAGAGATTATGAGTTTTGATAAGATTACCTTGTAGTGTAATCTAATATTGAGACAATGTGTAAAAATGGAAATTTAATCTAGTGTTGATTAATGTAAATTGACAATAAAAGGATACCCATGGCGTAAGCCGAAATAGGGTCAAAATTGTAAGAAATGAGTTAAAAAGAAAAGAAGGGGTCAAGAGGCATCATCCGAAATGGGTCGGATGTGTAAATTGGAAATTGAAAACCCTGTTTTACTACATATGTAAATGTTTGGTCATATGAGCCAAACGGGTCAAATGGTGGTGATAACACCATTTGACAATAATGACTAATGTTGGTTGTCAAGTCCTATGTAAACAGGAACGAGTAGCAATTTTGGGATAATTGCGACGCTATAGAATATTGGTTAATAAAAGCGAGGTGTAAACGGGTCTATACGTTGATCCGAGCCAGGTACGTATAAATAAGTTGTGCAATTTGGTAGTAAGATGTGCAATTTGGTCAAATATTAGTAGAAGTCCTTCGTCGTAAAAATGAAGGATTAAATGTGACCAAAAAGCCCTTGATGGGTAAACCGGGTAAACAACCCTTAGAGGTTGTTTAGAAACTCATATTATGATTATTGTAACCTTTAGATGCGTATAAAAGTTGTAGGCATGACTTTCAAAGGTTAAATGCCTTAAAATGCTTCTTGCCGTAAAATCTCTTATCCGAGGGGTAAAACTCGGAATATATAGATATCCACATTAGATCCAACACACTTATAGTTGTAGTGGAAGATTGTAGGATAAGAAATGTGGTGATGAAATGTTAGAAGCAATCAGAAGCGATTTTAGGCTCGAAAGTGCTTAAATACCCTTAACGGGTCAAAATAAGCATACGAGCGAAAACGGGTTTAAATTGTGTAACAAACCTATGAATAGAACCTAATATGGTAGGTAACATTAATTTGAAGAAGTGTATGTGATATAGGAATCAAACAAATACGTTTGTTTGATAAAATGCATAAACGGGTTAGAATTCGGTAAAAAGGTAACGAGTCGAAGGCTTAGAAGTCTCAAAATTTCTTATGTTGGATGTAGGATTTCAACTCCATAAGATGGAGGATTAAATTACGGACGCGTAGGAAAAAGAATCGGGTAAAACGGATCAATAACGAAGAAGTTATGGCCGTTTCCGTAAAAACTGGCATAGCTGAACTGAGCTGCAGACCTGCTGGAAAACGGTCTCCCTCGCGTGGCGTGAGGGAGCAACTGGGTTCCTTCGCGTGGCGCGAAAAACCCTGTTTTGGCGAAAAAATTTTATTTTAATCAGTTTCGCTTCCCAGACTCGTTTAAATACGTTTTTAAGTTACGTATGACTAATCCAACTCATGTTTTATGAGTTTCAGGTATAATTTTAGCACCGGAGGATGATCAAGCACAACGAAGAACCGAACACGATCAAGATATAAGCTTCCGCACTTTGTATCGTTGTTATGTAAAATGACGAACTCACCCATAATATGTTGTATAGTTTTTAATTCTGTAAATAAAGTTTAATGAACCCGTATTTTCAATGTATTTGAAATCATAATTACTCGTTTGTTTTCGTAAATTATACGAAAACCTTTAAATAATAATAAGGGTGTTACAAGTTGGTAATCAGAGCTCAAGGTTGTTGACAAATGTGTTCGGTTCGAGGCTTAATCGCAAATCCGGTAAGTACATGTATGTTAATAGCTTAGCATGCTAATGTGTTATAAACAACACACATGGTTATCGTGTAATACACGTTACACCAATAAAAACGATATAGAATAGATATAGTCAACGAAATTACACGCGTGATGCGTATAGTAGAAAAGCCTTGTATTATAATACGGGCATCCTTTAATGTTGAAATTACTAACTGTTGTATATGTTTTTGATCGAAGGACACTCGCATATGAAGATAGCGAGAGTTTAACAAATCCTGGATTTGACAGAGGAACGGTCCAAAGTATGACAAATAGAGCACGATCTCCAAGGACTTAAATCACGTAACGATTGCGAATAAGTTAATGGCAAGGAGAGCCTGTTAGAGCAAGCATTATCAGGTGCACGTTTTAAATTATTGCATAAATAGTAATATGCAACAAATATGTAGAGATTGAAAGTTGCATATGTAGATTGAAAACTTGGAATAACCTGAATAGAAAACCTATCTGGGATATTGTTTCCAAGAAAACAGATAGAGGCATTACTTACATGGGGTGTAATGTGAAAATTATAAAAAGGTCATGTATACCAGGTGTTGATCGCTTACTCTGGCCAAGTAGGTAGTGAACACATGATACCATGAACTTTTTATGATCGACGTACTTACATCCGATGCGGGACAAATTAAAAAGTACCCAAATGAATCAGATAAGCAAAATATTTGATAATAATGTAAACGCACAGCCGAGTGACGGAAGCGTATTATATTAGGATAATGAGCCCGAGGGAAGGGACCAAGAAACATGTAAAATGACTTAGACATGTATTGGGAGGGAGTGTACTTACAGTCGAACCCGGAAAACGAAAACATGTAAAATGACTTAGACATGTATTGGGAGGGAGTGTACTTACACTCGAACCCGGAAAACGCAAACATGTAAAATGACTTAGACATGTATTGGGAGGGAGTGTACTTACACTCGAACCCGGAAAACGTAAACATGTAAAATGACTTAGACATGTATTGGGAGGGAGTGTACTTACACTCGAACCCGGAAAACGCAAACATGTAAAATGACTTAGACATGTATTGGGAGGGAGTGTACTTACACTCGAACCCGGAAAACACAAACATGTAAAATGATTTAGACAAGTAATGGGAGGGAGTGTACTTACACTCGAAACCGGAAAAGGCAAATATGTCCCTTAACGGGTCGTTTTTGTAAAACGTCAAACTTAAGGACAAAGTGGGAATATAAAAATGAAGCGAGGTCTTAATGCATACCGGGAGGGTGGCAATAATAACGACTTCGGTAAAACACCCGGTTGATGGGTAAGAATTAAATACATGCGTAAACCGAGAAACGAGAGCTCGGATGAAAAGTTAAAAGACTCGGGTTTCGAATCATAACTAAAAGACGACAAGATAATGTAAACAGAAATTTCGAATAAATTATGTTCAACTATTTTAAAGTTGAACGGGTCGAATATAATATCATGCCGGACGGCATGAGTAAACGCAAGCGGGATAATGGTAACGTCAAATGCAAAAGAGTAATGAGCCCGGTAGTGGGACATAACCAAATAAGAATATATGCAAACCAAATAACAAAAAGCAAAAGAATAACTGACGCATAAATGACGTGAGAAGTCATAAAGTCGGAAAATTGTCTGAAAGAAAACAATTGTAGCCACGGAACTACAATCAAGGTTAACGAAACCTAAGCTTGAAACCAAATGATTCTTCAAACAAAAACAGGGTGCCTTGACACCAGTCATGTATTTCACGAATGACATGAATAAGGAGTGATCTACGGGATCAATATAACCTTTGGGGTTATAAACAATGGAAAGGTCTATGAGGATAGAACGACCCACGGGTCATGATTAGAAAGAAATTATAAGGACTTCGCCTTAAAGAGGTGAAAGTCTAATCAAAATAGCCCATAAGGCTAAGTGATAAAACCTACGGGTTAATTAGATAAAGCGAGAGAATCAGTTGAGAATCCCCGCATAAAACTAAGACTGTAAAAGAATAAATTATGGACTGTCAATATCCTGGTATGGATAATTGACAAAAGTTAAGAGAAGATCCTAAACTAAAACTTCGACTTTAGTAAGAAATAACGTTTTTATAAATATAAATTCTGATAGGAAATTGAATAGTAAGCATAAAGGATTCAAGTCTTGACGCTGATAGGCGCAAGACGATATATTCGAAAAGTGATCTTTTTGAAAATGAAAGGTTGATATAAATTAAACATGCGTGACACGATCACGTTCAAGAAATGCAATGTGAAGTGGAATCACATTATAACCAAGCGAGCGGTAAAAAGTAACTGGACTAATAAGTCGAGTTAGTGAGACCGGTTAAGATCATTTAAGTAATTTGGTTGCTTGTAAGCGGTAGATTCGGTATAACTGAATCGAATAAATGAATTTTGAAAACAAAAGAAATTGTTGCTAAAAGTGAAAGATTTCACTAAAGACCTTTAAACGGGTCAAAGTAACGGATTCATAAGGAATTCGATAGTATATGAAAGCGATGGATATCGCTAAGTTAACTAAACTAGTGGAAATAACGAGATTACGTTATTTCGAAGTTACACTATGTCGTATGAGATATGTAGACAATTAGTAACCAAAAAGATGTTACCATACTTTTCGGGTAATACTAACGATTGGTTAAAAAGTATAGGTAATGTTTAAAATATTTCTCGGATAGAATACATTGAGTTTAAACTCAATGAATTACGTAAGAAAAGGTTTCGAGGACGAAACCTCTTTAAGGGGGGTAGACTTGTAACACCCCGAAAATGGGTTTGGTAATTAAATCCCGTTAATACTAAAGACGGCGAAAGTACCGTTAGTGGTAAAAGTAAACTGGCAAGTATTAGGAATTTATTTAAATAATCCTAATATTTATTTAAAGTAAATAAGAGCTTTCAAGAAAATAAGAAGATAAAAGGCCCGATTTAACGGGACTTAAAGTAAAACGGGTTACGACTTTCCGAACCTACTAAGCTAACTAGGAATAATTCTAACCTAGTTAGATAGTGACTTATGAGTGGGTTAAAACACTCAAATCATGAACTAAGGAAAATGGAGGGGCCATAGATGAAACTTATGTTGCTAATTTTAATTAAAACAAAAACCAAACACCCCATTTGGGGATGTCTGGTCGTACAAAGAAGCAGGAGGCGACCTGGGTTTCTTCAAACCCTAAAATCCTCACTAAAACTCTCAAATTGGAGGTGCAAATCTGGTCCAAAACGAAAATTGAGCATAGATTATTGATCCTCATCATAAGAGGATTACAAGGTATGTAAAATCTGATGAAAACTCTCAACTTGAAATTCTTATGAAATTGGGAAAATCTGAAATTATGGTTGCATGTGTGTCTTATGATGATTTAGGAACAACTATAGTGTCTAGGGACAAACCCTAGACAAATACAAGTTGAAATCATGTGAGATTTTAGTAAAATCCATGATCACCATTGTAGGTGATTAGTGGGTTATGTAGATTTTAATAAACACTAGGAAATTGGGTGATATTCTAGTGTAATTTGACAATTGTGAAGTGACTTCAGAATTATAGAAGTTAACAACTTTGTAAGATGGTTGATTTATGTGAAATTAGGGCTAAGAGATAAGCTAGAGACTTGATAAATGAACATGTAAAATTCTGCCCTTAAAGTGTTTGTTGAAATGCCTCAAAGAAGGCTCGAAACTAGAATTTTTGTAGTTAAAACACCTAATTGTGATGTTTTGGCTATTATGCAAAATGTGATTAAAAAGAGTTCTAAATGTGATAAACGTGGTTAGCACTTTGGTTAAAACGGTGGTCTAAAGATAACGCCTACCGGGTAATTAAATAACGCTAAAACTAATTGATGAACTCGATTATGCAATTAGAATACTAACGGGCATTTGACTTTTAGAAAAAGTCAAACTGACCTACGATGTGATGAATGATAATTAGACATAGAAAATAAGTGAGGTGGAATAGTCGTGATTGTTATTGACTAATTTAACCGCCTTGTAAATGATGAATAATATGTAACACTCTAGTTATTATATTAAAGGTTTTCGTAATAATTACGAAATACAGACATGTATTTAGTGTTTAGTATCCTTAGGAAATTCCGAGTAAATTAAAACTTTTACAATTCATAAGCTATTCTACAAACGTGATTGGGTTCGTCGTTAAAATCTACAACGTTGCAATGTGCGGAAGCGTGTATCTTTATCGTGTTCGGTTCTTCGCTGAGCTTGATCGTCTTCCGGCATCCCAGAAAGCACCTACATTTCATAAACATGAAATGCTTTAGTTATACGGTATTTAAAACGCATCTAAACGAGTCCGAAAAACAAAACTGATCAAAAATACATTTTTGCACAAGGTCCACCGTAAATTACGGTGGACACCGTAATTTACGGTAGTCCTTGTTTTGATTTGTTTCCACCGTAAATCAGGAGTGATTCACCGTAAACCATTTCAGGTCCACCGTAAATTACGGTGGCATCGTAATTTACGGTGGCACCTGCATCCCACCTTTCCATTTTGCCGTAATTTGACACGAAATCTTTCGTATCTTTCAAACCGCTTATCCGTTTGACCTACCGTTTCTTCCTACATGTTTGAAATTTGATTCTCCATCATATGGAGTTAAAATCCGACATTCGGCTTGCTAAAATTCAAGACTTCTAAGTCTTCGGCTTATTACCCTTTATACCAAACTTTGACCCGGTTATGCATTTTATCAAACAAACGTATTTATTTGATTCCTATATTTCATACACCTCCTCAAATAATTGTGATATACCATATTAGGTTCTAATCATAGGTTTATTACACAAATTAAACCCGTTTTCACTAGTATGCTTATTTTGACCCGTTAAGGATATTTTAAGCACTTTTAAGCTCAATTTCGCTTTCGATCTAATCTAGCGTTGTAATCTATATCTCTTATCTAGTACTCTTCCATCACAACTAAATGTGTGTTGGATTTAAAGTAGATATCTATGTGTTCCGAATTTATACCTCTTGAAGTATTATTTTACGGCAAAGACTCATATGGAGTCTTTTGGCCCAAAAATTTCATCTTTCACTATACGTACTCGTGCTAAACCTTTGTTTAATCATAAGACTCCTTTCCAAACAACCTCTAAGAGTTGTTTGTTCAATTTAGCCTACAAGGGCGTTTTGGTCGATTTTGGTCCTTCTTTTACATTGAAGGGCTATCACCAATCATTCAACCAAATTAGCACTTTTACATACATCATAAATAAGCGTACCTGGCTCGGATCAACCAATAGACCCGATTTTAATACCTTGCTTTATATTCGCTAATTAAGAACGATGCGAATATCCATTGGATATCTATTCCTGTAAGCATATGACTCGACAAAAGAATCATTAGTCTATATAGTCAAAAGGTGTTGTCTACACCTTTTGACCCGTTTGGTCGAATTGACCATTTATCTTTGCGAAATTATATTTATTATCATCTCCTTTACATGACTCTTCCCGTTTAACACCGTACGGAAATTTTAAATATAAACCGTGTATTTCTTTCGACATAATATGACCAATTTATCGATTTACTTCTTTTTAACCATTATTATGGTTTCTATCATCTTTGATTTTCTTGTTCCGTTCGACTACACGACGGAACATCATATTTCAATTGTTTAGATATTTCATTCATAATTTATACGACAAGAAAACATTCCACAATTTAAGACTAGTGTAAGCTATACTTACCTTGCATCCGAATTATGCTTTTCCGCCATTCTTGCTTCGTTTGACCCGCTTCCTTTCCAAGCCTCCACCTAGCTTGTCAAGCGTCAAACTATCATCATAATTCGTAAGACGGTTATATTAGTCATCATTAATTATGACTATTCCATCTTACATATTTTCTATCACAATCACCATTTGATCTTATTAATGGTCGGTTTGACTATATTAAAAGTCAAATCACCAATTAACACATATGATTGCACTATCAAGTTCACAAGACTCAATTAGGCACATTATCAATACTTAGTTCTCATTTAGGCATTTTAACAAACACCTCATGTGCATGACTTTTACATATTTACTAACTAGTTCCTAACTAGTCATCTTCACCAAGATTTACATCAACACATTCAAACCTCTAAGTCTAGTGTTCATGAACTACATCAAGAACTTATATCATCATCTCAATATTCATCAATCTTACATTCTAACATGAGTGTTCATCATATTAACATAAAACCCACTTATCACAATATAGGGTAATTACCAATTCCCTAGTTTTGACAACAATTCATCCAATTTTCTTCTAGGGTTTGTTTCTACACCAAGATATAATCACAATAACACTCATAGATTCAAGATTCATTCCAGAATTTCGATTATGATTGTTCATCATAATCTCAAGGCATCACCAAATCATATATTTCAACATACCTTGTAATCCCCATGATTAGGTGATCACGAATTTGTGTTCATGCAGTGATTTGGCTCTTGATTTGGGCTTCAATTTGATCAAGTTGTGGAAGTTAGGGTTTGAGCTCCCTGAGCTTTCTCCTGGTCGACCTCACACACGCACACACTAGGTGTGGTGTGTTTTTATTTTTTGTTTTTTGTAAATAAACCTTATTTCCAATTATCCAACTTTGGTCCTTCATGTTTCGTTAGTTATTAAGTTGATTATAACCTACTTATTTACAATCCATATTCCCTTTTATTAACCGGGTCAAGCATTCCTAGTTAGCTTAGCGGGTTCGGGAATATTTATGACTAAGTTTAATTTAGGTCCCGTTAACTCGGGCCTTCTAAGCTTTTATTTCCTAAAAGCTTTTATTGACTTTTTGTTTAATATTAGGATTAATTATTTAAATCCTAATATTTACCGGTTAAATTTTACCACTGACGGTACTTTACCCGTCTTTTAGTATTAATGTGGTTTGATCACCAAACCCATTTTCGGGGTGTTACATAATAGTTGGCGCTTAAACAAGCCAGGTGAAGCTTGGAGTGAAAGCGGGTCAAACGAGTCAAGCATAGAAGAAAAGCCTAGCTTGGATGCAAGGTAAGTGAAACTTACACACTTATGTAGAATACTTGTTTACCTTACTAGTAATAAATGCGATAACGATAATAACGAAAATATGGTTTCCGACGCGGTTGGTACGAGTCGGAACATATAAGGATGATAAAAACCATGGTTTATGGTAAAGAGGGTGAATCGGTAAATTGGTCATGTAATGACTAAGAGATTATGAGTTTTGATAAGATTACCTTGTAGTGTAATCTAATATTGAGACAATGGGTAAAAATGGAAATTTAATCTAGTGTTGATTAATGTAAATTGACAATAAAAGGATACCCATGGCGTAAGCCGAAATAGTGTCAAAATTGTAAGAAATGAGTTAAAAAGAAAAGAAGGGGTCAAGAGGCAACATCCGAAATGGGTCGGATGTGTAAATTGGAAATTGAAAACCCCGTTTTACTACATATGTAAATGTTCGGTCATATGAGCCAAACGGGTCAAATGGTGGTGATAACACCATTTGACAATAATGACTAATGTTGGTTGTCAAGTCCTATGTAAACAGGAACGAGTAGCAATTTTGGGATAATTGCGACGCTATAGAATATTGGTTAATAAAAGCGAGGTGTAAACGGGTCTATACGTTGATCCGAGCCAGGTACGCATAAATAAGTTGTAGTAAGATGTGCAATTTGGTCAAATATTAGTAGAAGTCCTTCGTCGTAAAAATGAAGGATTAAATGTGACCAAAAAGCCCTTGATGGGTAAACCGGGTAAACAACCCTTAGAGGTTGTTTAGAAACTCATATTATGATTATTGTAACCTTTAGATGCGTATAAAAGTTGTAGGCGTGACTTTCAAAGGTTAAATGCCTTAAAATGCTTCTTGCCGTAAAATCTCTTATCCGAGGGGTAAAACTCGGAATATATAGATATCCACATTAGATCCAACACACTTATAGTTGTAGTGGAAGATTGTAGGATAAGAAATGTGGTGATGAAATGTTAGAAGCAATCAGAAGCGATTTTAGGCTCGAAAGTGCTTAAATACCCTTAACGGGTCAAAATAAGCATACGAGCGAAAACGGGTTTAAATTGTGTAAAAAACCTATGAATAGAACCTAATATGGTAGGTAACATTAATTTGAAGAAGTGTATGTGATATAGGAATCAAACAAATACGTTTGTTTGATAAAATGCATAAACGGGTTAGAATTCGGTAAAAAGGTAACGAGTCGAAGGCTTAGAAGTCTCAAAATTTCTTATGTTGGATGTAGGATTTCAACTCCATAAGATGGAGGATTAAATTACGGACGCGTAGGAAAAAGAATCGGGTAAAACGGATCAATAAGGAAGAAGTTATGGCCGTTTCCGTAAAAACTGGCATAGCTGAACTGAGCTGCAGACCTGCTGGAAAACGGTCTCCCTCGCGTGGCGCGAGGGAGCAACTGGGTTCCTTCGCGTGGCGCGAAAAACCCTGTTTTGGCGAAGAATTTTTATTTTAATCAGTTTCGCTTCCCAGACTCGTTTAAATACGTTTTAAGTTACGTATGACTAATCCAACTCATGTTTTATGAGTTTCAGGTATAATTTTAGCACCGGAGGACGATCAAGCACAACGAAGAACCGAACACGATCAAGATATAAGCTTCCGCACTTTGTATCGTTGTTATGTATGTTGGTGCACTTGTGTCTATACTTTGTCTGTATTTTGTAATGTTATAAACGATGTCTTTTGTTAGTCTTGTTTACGTTTTGTGTTTGGTTTGTATATGTGTTGGAATGTATGTTTGACCAAGTCAACCATCCTCCTGGTTTGACTTAGCCAAACAGTCAACACTTAGTGTGTAAGTTTGCTTGTGTTCGAAGGATGTCATCGAAGGATGGTTTGTATCCTTCGCTGACCTCGAAGGATAACCTTCGATGGATACAGATGGACCTCGAAGGATACATCATCCTTCGAGGTATGTATGGATCCTTCGGAGAGTTTCTGGTCGATAGATGATCCTTCGACAGACATTCTGATCCTTCGAAACATGCAATCTGTTATGGGTATATATATCCCATGTATGGTTTCACTTCACAGTTAGTCTTTGGATAGTGCATGTGAGTGAACCAAGTCTTGTAGAGAGCATTTCAGTTTGGTCAAGGGCTGTAACCGTGTCCACTGAAATACAAGAGAAAACTTTGATATATTGCGTGTCTACTCTTTCTCTTTGTAACTTGTGCTTTCATCTAAACTATCGGTTTGCATTCTAGCTTGGATTCCGCACTTGCTAGAGTGTTAAACATAACAAGGATAAGGTTTAACCTCAACCTCCGAGGGACCTACAAGTGGTATCAGAGCCGTGGCTCTTTTCCTTGTTAAAAAACCGGGTTTTGTACAAGACTTTGGAGTGTTTGGACAAAAACTCACTTGGTTTAGCACCCGTTTTTAGTGTGTTTCTTGCTTTTTTAGACTTAAAAACGTGTTCTAAACTAACCGGGTGTGTTAAGGGAAGGTTTGGGTAACTTAAAAATCTTGTTCTAAAAGGTTTGGTTATTTCCGGCCAAGATTCCGGCTAACTCCGGTACCGGTTTCTGGATAAGAAGCTTCCTTTTTGGGCAATATTTCAAAAGTCAAATCTGAGTTGGTGAAAAGTTGAGGTCAGAACATCCCTTCTGCCGAAAGTTGTCTACCAACCACATCACCTTTTCACCAACCTGTCAACTTTGTGTCAGTTGTGTCAGATCTCATCGAAAGATATCCTTCGAAGTCGAAAGATCATCTTTCGATCAAGGAGGTTCGACAGATACCCATCCTTCGAACATCTTTCGAAGTCAGTGAGTTATCTTTCGAGCCAAGGAATCTTTTCGAAGGATATATTGTTCGAGCTACTGTTACTCTTCGAAAGATAAGGATCCTTCGTGTTGGAGAATCTTTCGAAGTCATTGTTCGAAACTCAACAGTGATCTTTCGAACACTGTTGATCCTTCGAACAAGTGTTTATCTTTCGATCCTTATTTGTTTAAAATTAACAGTGTGTGATTTTCAGGTCTTTCGATCCAGTATCCTTCGGCTGTTTGTTCATTTCCACATATTAACATAGTTTGTGAACATTGAATTTTCAAAAGGAAAAACTTGTTTTTCAAATTTTTAAATCAATTTTCACTTAATATATTAATTTTTATAAAATGGGAACAAACGGTCAGTGGGATCCATCCGTGTGGACTACAACAACTTTGACTCCACAGTCATAAGCTACGCAATCATCAGCTACACAATCTGCGTCAGATTTCAACAAAACTGCATGGATGCAGGCTATTGCCCCACCTCAAGCTGCAATGATAACTGCAAATCAATGGGCATTGGTCACAAATCAAAGCAGCAGCATTCAAGCAATGATGCAGAACGACAGTGAAACTGGTACAAGCACAAAACCGCCAAAGCTAAATCACATCAATGATTGGGGATGGTGGAAAGAAAGGCTGAGAACTTATGTTCAGGGGCAAGGTCAAGATCTATGGATGTGTTTCTTCACTCCATTTGAAAACGAGTTGGAAGTTGCAGGATCAAATCCAGAAACTTACAGCACAATGTCTGATGATGATAAGAAGAAATTTGAGTTGGAAAAGAAAGCATTCATGATTCTCACGCAAGCTCTTCACAGAGACATATACCACCAGTTTGTTTACTGCACGACTACTAAAAGCTTGTGGGATATGCTCACGTTACGATGTGAAGGAAATGCTCAGTCTAGGAAGATCAAGCAAGAATTGCTGAAGAAAGAGTTTGAAGGTTTCACGTGTATGGAGAACGAGGGTTTGGCAGAGTTGTCTACAAGGTTCCATCATCTGTTGAGTGAAATGTTTGCTTTTAGAGTCACTGCCACTCCACAAGAAATGGTGAAGAGATTTGCTGATAGCTTACCAGCAAAATGGAGCGGTTATCTTGAAATTCTCAAGGAAAATGGTGTTCTGGACACAATCACCGTTTATGAGTTAATTCAAAAATTGGAGAACAAAGATGTACAAGAAAAGCTAAAGGCAAAAAGAACAATAACTCCTCAGAATCCAGAGATGTACTATGGGATTGCAGGTGGTATTAGTGGAGAAAAACCAGTCTCTCAACACGCGAAGCTTCAAACAGCTTTCATCTCAAACACCGGACCTTCCACAACAAATCAGTTTGATCCTTCAGCATACACGATGATGTATTCAAGACCAGATTCTTCTTCTCAACAACAACAGACAGCTCAGCAATTTACACCACCACCTTTCTTAGACCCAAGCAGAGCTCAGCAGCAACAACCGCAACAGCAAGGGTTCTATGGAAATTCTTCAAACTTTCAAGCCACTTCCAATCCGAACACAGTCAGATTAGACACTTCCAACTTTTCCAAAGTCACTGTTGAAATAGCCAAGGAGCATATGGAGATGTTGAATACCTTGGTTAGTGCTTATTGTGGATTAGTTGCAGGTCAGATTGGGAATATCAATCTAACTAATGAAGATTATCAGTAAGTGGATAAAGAAGAGTTTGAGATGATGGATATCAAATGGGCTCTTGCTAGTGCAATTCGAAGAGCAAAGGAGTTTATGGAAAGGACGGGGAGAACCAACTTGGAAAGCAACAACAACACCAAGTATGGTTTTGATAAGAATGCTGTCACTTGCTTCAATTGTGGTGAAAAGGGTCACTTCAAGCGGGAGTGTCAGAAGCCACCTAAGCAAGGCAATCAGAATCCCTTCAGGAATCAAAGACAGCCACAACAACAACAGAACAACAACTCTGACAGATCAATAGTTCCCGTTGGAGGAAATACATCTGGTTCTACAAACACTAATCCTCACAGAGGATTAGTTGTTCAAGCTGATGAAATATGCAACTGGAATCTTCAGCTTGGAGAAGGAGGAAATGGTGGAACAGCATGTTATGCTAAAGTGGTTGAGAAGGTAGTGGAACCCGTGTCTGCTGGTGAATCTTCAGAAGATGAAGATAGTTCGGGTTATAGTGGAAGCATGGATGGGGAATCACTTGATGCTGGTGATTTATCAAGTGATGCTTTAGATTTGGAGGTTGATGAGCTCTTGGCTGACGCTGAAGCATTATGCAAGAGGAGATCTATTCTTTGCCAGAAATCTGCTGGAACTTCCGAGAAGCTTTCTCAATTTTTCTCTGAAGACGGATCTTTTTCTTTTCATACAGCCTTTATGGCTCACGTAGAAGGTCAAACTTCTCAGGTATGTGATACTAATTCTGACTCTATTTCTGCTCCTATTGAATGTGCAAAGTGTTTAGAATATGCAGAAAAGGAAATTCAGTTTGAAATCACACACAAACACAATCAAGAATTGATTGTAGATCTTTCTAAAGCAACCGAAGCTAACTTGTTTTTAACCAGAAATGAAAAGGAGTTTAAAGCAACAATTGCGTCATTAAAAACATGATGTTTCTGAATTACAAAAGGCTGTTTTGAGAAAACAACATGCTAACAATAACCTAATTGACACAATTGAAAAGCAAATGGTAGAGTTAGCAACAGCTCGATGTGAATGTGAGACAATTAAGCAGAAATTGGAAAGCTATTCCAATTCCCGCTATGTTTTGGATCACATTATTGATGTTCAAAAGAAAAAGGGGGATGCAAAATGTATTGGTTACAAATCATGTCCTCCCCCAATGAATCACAATTATTCCAAATTGCCTGATGACGAGGATATGCCCTGTTTTGAACCTACTGTGCCACTCGGTCTAGATGACTTTGCAGCAGGCCTCGGGTTCACAACTGGTACATCATCCTCGGGTAAATCAGAATCTGAGAATGTGACAGATTCATCGTGTGTTAAGGAACAGAGTCCTCCCATTATTGAGGATGCTGATTCTTCGGACGATGAATCTGAAGAAATTGTGAAACAACAGTCTAACTCGATTACAACAGATATTCCTATCGAGAATCACATTCTGTGTGATCCACCAGTGAAACCGAGTAAGACTGAAATGTCAAAAGCAATGGAATCCCTTGTAGTTAGCTCTGAAGGGAATAACTTGTTGTATACGCTCAAAGGAGATAGCAAAATCTACTCTAACAAAGATTTTCCAATTAAAAATGTAAATCAAGATTTAATTGAGCAATTTTTTGAAGGATGCACTGATAAGTTCTTGGGGAACAAAAGTGGCAAAGTAATAGTAACTCAATGTGATCCAATTCCGTGTGAACAAATTAGAAAACAATACGGAAACCAAAAACTACCTATTGAGCGAAAACAACAAGCCAACTCCGGAAAGGGTAAGGTACAGGGAAAGAAAGCTCAGAACAAGAATGTTCATGCACCAAAAGTTCAGCAGCCTAAGACTGAACAACCAAAGGTCCAACAACCTAAAGTTGAGCAGTCTAAGGCTACTCAACCTAAGGCTGCATAACCTAAAATTCAACAATCTAAGGTTGAGCAACCTAAGGTTCAACAGCAAAAGGTGCAAAACAAAAGAGCTTCTGTTAAGGAAAGAGAACCGAAAGTGAACTTTGTTGGATCCAAGGGTACAGATAAACTTGAAACATTTCAGGATAAATCTAACGTTGATTTTATAAAACAAGTTAGAATTTTAAAACGAAATGATCAGAATAATTACACCCAACACACAAACGGATGTGATTTAGGTCCAAGTACATCTAGATCACAAAGTTCATTGTCTGGTTCTCCGTCTGGTCATCAACATGTTTCTCCGAGGTTTGTAGAGCGGAGAATGTGTTTTGAGTGTGGCACAGTTGGGCATATTGTAAGATACTGCCCATACCTGCAAAAGTTGAAGGCAAAAACGAGTGCTCCCCAAGAAACCAATTACCAAAAACGACCTGTTTCCCCGAAACAAGACCCACGTGTCTTGAAAGAAAGGGAAAAGAAGTTAAAACAAAAGAATCAAAAGGTAATTGAGAAGGCCTTAAAATCAGAGGTCAAAGAAGAAAAACCTGTACAAGCAAAATCTACAACTGTAAAACCAGTAAATGCAAAAACAATTAATACAAATACTGGTAAAGGACAAACAGCTTGGAAACAAAAACAGGTAATTCAATCAGGGGGAGCACCACAGGTTCTTTTTCCTAATCATCAAGTGATTGAGATCACCTTCCTTGATGATCAAGGACGACCCAAGTCCACAAAGGCTTGGGTCCCCCTCTCAAACTGATAAGTTAGTTGCATGTGCAGGCGGCTCCAGGAGGAACTATTAATAGTCATTGGATTGTTGATAGTGTGGCTTCCAGGCACATGACGGGCGACTATCGTCTTCTTTTCGATGTGCGAAGTATAAGAGGAGGATATGTTGCGTTTGCTGGAGACAAAGGAGGGTATATCACCGGCGAGGGAATGATCTCAAATGGAATTGTGAGTTTCGACAAAATCAATTATGTGCAACAGTTGGATCACAATCTCCTGAGTGTTTCTCAGATCTGCGACAAGAAGTTCACCGTGCATTTTGATGATGCCGGTTGTTATGTGCTAAAGCCAGGATTCAAGATTCCCACAGAATGGATTCTCTTATCAGCACCAAGAGTTAATGATTTGTATGTCCTTGATATGAGCCAAGCAATAACTCAGTCCAAACAAGTTACTTGCTTTATTTCAAAAGCCACTGAAAAGGAGACGATCTCTTGGCACAGACGGATGGGTCATATTCACCTCAGAAAAATGAATCACCTTGTCAAAAACAATTTGGTGAGAGGTGTCAATGTGAAGAACTTTCAACTTCAAGATGTCTGTGTGCCGTGTCAGAAAGGGAAGCAAATCAAGAAATCACATCCATTGAAATAGGTTAACACTGTAAACATGCCACTCGAACGTCTGCATATGGACCTTTTCGGCCCAGTCAAACACAAGAGTGTGCACGGGGAGGTTTTCTGCTTGGTAGTTACTGATGACTATTCAAGATTTTCATGGGTTGACTTCATGGTTCACAAGAGTGAGACTCCAGAAATTCTAAAGAATTTGATCACCTTGTTGGAGAATCTTTATAATCTAAAGGTGAGGCGAATTCGAAGCGACAACGGAACCGAGTTCAAAAACAGGGTTATGGATGAATTTTGCACTGCAAAGGGAATCCTTCATGAATACAGCTCTCGGTACACGCCACAACAAAACGGAGTCGCTGAAAGAAGGAACAGAACCTTAATTGAGACTGCAAGAACCATGTTGGTTGAGTCTCAGCTTCCAGTTCGGTTCTGGACTGAAGCTGTTGCCTCGGCTTGCTACACGTTAAACAGGGTTCTCATAGTGAAAAGACATGGCAAAACGTGCTTCGAACTCCTACACAAGAAGACTCCTGACTTGGAATATCTAGAACCTTTTGGTGCACCATGTACCATGATTGATCCTGACGGGAAGTTTGGTGCCAAAGCTATCGAAGGTTACTTCCTTGGGTATGCTACTCCTAATCTGCGAGTATGGAATCTGACTACCAAAAGGATTGAAGAATGGGGTGAAGTAAGAGTTCAAAGATATTCTAATCCTCCGAAGCCTTCTGGAGATCCATGGATGTTCGATTATGATGGTCTTTTCGACTCATTCAATCTGCCGACATTTGATGATGACAATGCAATTGCTCAAATGTTGTCTGAAAGCGAGAATGCGACTGGCTCTCAGTTAGCTCGTCCAATCATTGTTGACTCACAAGCATCTTCTTCTGTCAACAATCTCGTTTCAAATGAGGTGTTTAATGATGCTGTCGATTACAATTTGTCATCGGAAGATGAGGATTATGTTGATGCAAATGATGGTGAAGCACTGCGTCCGGTTCAAGGTACTTCAGAAGCAACGGATCCAGTGTCTGCGCCAATTATCCAAGAAGAAAATGCATCATCTTCTACAACTCAACAGCTTCAGAATGATATCGGGAATTTAAATATCAATAATTTGAGGTCAAATGTTGAAATTCCTCCAGTTTCTGAAACCCGAATTCATAACATTCATCCTCAGCAGAATATTATAGGTGATGTTCTCAGTGGTGTAAGGACAAGGAATCAAATCAGAAATAACGAAAATGCTGGCTTGTATGCTGAGATACGAGAATCAGGACAACAAAATGATTGGTCTTTCGCCTGCTATGTTAGCCAAGAAGAGCCTAGATCTTGGAAGGAGGCATTGAAAGATGATTCCTGGGTGGAAGCCATGCAAGAAGAACTTCAGCAGTTCGAGAAGTTGGGCGTATGGAAATTGGTTGATAGGCCCGACAACTACAAGAAGATCGGAACTCGTTGGGTGTTTAAGTGCAAAAAAGGACGACCGTGGGATTGTTGTCCGAAACAAAGCAAGGTTAGTTGTTCAAGGCTTCAGTCAGATCGAAGGTATTGACTACAGTGAAGTGTATGCACCTGTTGCTCGTCTGGAGGCTATTAGAATCTTTCTAGCCTACGCATCCTTCAAGAAATTCAAGGTGTATCAGATGGATGTTAAAAGTGCTTTTCTACACGGAGTAGTCGAAGAGGAAGTATATGTCGAGCAACCACCGGGGTTTGAAGATCCATTACATCTTGACAGAGTTTTATTACTTAACAAGGCGTTATATGGTCTTCATCAAGCGCCTCGAGCCTGGTATGAGACACTGTCTACCTACCTGCTGAGCAATGGGTTTAGACGGGGTTTGATCGATTGTACCCTCTTCATCAAAGAAAAAGGTGAAGATCTTCTGTTGGTACAAGTGTATGTCGATGACATTATCTTTGGTTCTACCGATGATAAGTTATGCAAGGAATTTGAAAAGGTGATGCAAGATCGATTCGAGATGAGTGCGATGGGTGAAATGACGTTCTTCTTGGGTTTGCAAGTTAATCAGTCCGAATCTGGAATTTTTATCCATCAAACCAAGTACGTCGGAGACATCTTGAGCCGGTTCCAGATGTCCGATTCGAAGCCAATTTCTACTCCTCTTCCGCAGAATCACGGGATTACTCCGGATGAAAAAGGGGATGCTGTGGATTCTTCACTTTATCGTGCTATGATTGGATCCTTAATGTATCTCACCGCATCAAGACCCGACATTATGTATCCAACTTGTCTTCTCGCTAGGTACCAAGCGAATCCGAAGGTCTCTCACTATGCTGCTGTCAAAAGGATTTTTCGTTATCTGAAGGGTTGCCCTGACACCGGGTTATGGTACCCTAAGGATGATAACTTCGATCTCAAGGCTTACAGTGATTCTGATTTCGGCGGCTGCAAGAAAGATGGAAAATCAACTACAGCAGGATGTCAGTTCTTAGGCAATCGCCTAGTCACTTGGCAATGCAAGAAGCAGACATGTGTGGCTACATCTACATGTGAAGCGGAATACATTGCGGCGTCTAGTTGCTGCTCCCAGGTTCTATGGATCCAACAACAGATGCGGGACTACGGTGTTGAATTCCTAACTACTCCTATTTATGTTGATAATGAAGCTGCTTTACAGATCACTAGAAATCCTGTACAGCACTCAAAAACGAAGCACATCGATATTAAATATCACTTCATACGTGATTGCTTTGAAAAGAGACTTATCGATGTGGTTCACATTCATACCGATCACCAACGTGCCGACCTTTTTACCAAAGCATTTGATAAATCAAGATTCGATTATTTACTTTTGGTAAACGGCATAAAGGTGAAGCAAGAGTAACCGACATCAGGAAATCGTTTTTGTAAATATTTTTCTAAATCCAAAAATATGTTTTTACTTTATTTTATTTTTGAATTTTAGGGGGAGAAAGTTTCAAGAAAAATACAAAAACACTGAAAAACCACAAAAATACAAAAATATGTCTTTAATTTATTTACTTTCTGCATTTAAGGGGGAGAAAATTCAGAAAAACACAAAAACATTCTTGGTAATATAAGAGAAAATGATATTACATCAGAGGTCGGTCGAAACATGTTTCTAGAAATCAAAAGAAAAGAAAATGATAAGTAGCTCTACTAATGATGTACCGGTAGACTCACGATCATTTTAAAGTATGCAGGAGATATAAACATAACGAACTGAAAACCGCGTGGGAACCGCTCATTGGCATATGGTCTTGGTACCGAAATTTCGTTTGATAGATTGCCGAGGTTCTGAGATATTCGGGGTTTATGCTGTTTATCATCTGGGTATCATGGTTGTCTCTATAAAAGACAAAGTCTAAGTTCTTCCGTGATACCATACATACGTGTACATAATTCATACTGCATTCGACCTCAATAAGTGATAAACAATCACATGTCCATACAAAATAAGTGATAAAATATCACATTTATCCGGGAGTCAAGTTCGTCTCTCTGCTGTACGGAAGTACTGACCTGTTCACGGACTTGCTCCTGTGCCCTCATGCATCGAAAATCAAGTTCCTCATCAATAAGTGATTCTATCACATAGGGCTTGTTTTCAACTCAAATAAGTGACTTGTTCACATTTTATATACGTTAAAAACGGATGATAAATGGTATACTCCCCAGTAAGATGAACTCTCGTGCATACCTTGATACGGGAATGTGTCGTGAGTGGATGAACACCGGTCGGTAAGTATAAATCATACCTTAAATGTATCTCATTGTATTATGATTACACTTGATCGCTGAGTTTAAGTGGACAACAATATCGGTAATTGTGGTAGAATACTTATCCACTTCTGTAAAAGAATTTTAAAAGGAAATGTGTTTTGACAAAAGACCGCAAGCTGATATGATTCTCTTCGCCAGAAACTCGCAAAAATATTGTTGTGTTTGTACATATTTATTTACTGCTTAGTTTTATTGTCTTATTTTAAACAGTTTTGTCGTTTGGTGCATATCAGCACGACATTAGCGGTGATGTCGTTTGATAACATTCAAAGGATATTAAAATTGTTGTCTTTTATTTTATCAAAAATCCAAAAAGATTTTCAATTTAATATTATTTTTGATTAACTGATGTTGGTGCTCGATCCGATACCTGGCAAGCCGAGATACTTCATAAAACTAACCTTTGCAGAACTTCATAACGGACAATTTTTCAAAATGGTCATTTCTGAAAACCTCTAAATTTTTGAAGGGTTTGAATTGGAAATTCCCAAAAAATCCAAAGTGTTGGTGGAAATCTGATCCTTCGAGGAAGCAATGGCCCTCGAAAGATCAGATGGTCAAAGAAAGTCAACGAAAGTCAATCATCTTAGTCGAAAGATGAATTGGTCAACGAAGGATTTGACCAAATTGATCTTTCGAGCTGATCAGACCTTGTTGAAAGATGGATAAGGTTGAAAGATATCTTTCGAAGGATAACAAAAAATATCTGGTATCCTTCGATCCAGATCTTTCAAATATCTGGTATCTTTCGATCCAGATAGGGATCCTTCGACCCAAAGTTGATCTTTCGAATCACCTTTACATCTTTCGAAGGGTCATTTATCTTTCGAGACGGTTGGACTTTCGAGGTCAGAGTATAAAAAGGTCATCTTCTTCATTTGAACTTAACTGTTTCAAACTTTCATCACTCAAAACCTCTGTATACCCCGAAACTCTGCCAAAATCAAAACTAGTTAAGATATCAGGATTTCTTTAACAAACACGGTAGGATGATCCTGTTTTTCTTAACAAACATCATCACAAACAACATTATGTGTTAGGATAATCCTCTTTGATCATGTCTTTTTAATTTTTCTTTGTTTTTCAGAAAATGATGAATGATAGTTGATCAATGGAATGTGCTAATGTTATATACATGTTAATGATATGATTTTGATGATTTTAATGCTCATATTAGAGTTTTGGTTGAACCTTGATGTCAAGGTTTTGGGTTGGGTTAAACATAACTTGGTTTGGGGTGTTTGGTTAAATCAGTGGAATGTGTGTGTTCAGTGTCCGAGTGGGTCTAAGATGTTGTTGTTTTAAAATGGTTTTTGATGTCGTTTTTATCAAGGTATAAAACATGCTTGAAACCAACTTAAAACTATCACCGGGATTTAAACTTAAAATGACCGCCGGAAGATATTCCGATGAACAGTTGCCGGAAAACAAGACGAAGGATGTTGATCCTCAACCTCGAAAGACGTGTTGCAAAGTTTCTTTCGAATTGAGACTCGAAAGATGTTAAGTCTCTCGAAGGATCCATCCTTCGATTGGTCAGACCTTTCGAATGATCAAGATATCTTTCAGATTCTTGATTCTTCGAAAGATGATCCTTCGATAAGGAAGTTCATCCTTCGAGGAAAGTAGCATCCTTCGAACAATCTGTCATCCTTCGAGCCTTGTTTCAATCCTTCGATGGATAAATGGCATCCTTCGAGGATTCAACACTTAGAATTTTTCCAAGACATTGAAAATTTCCTAAGTGTAAAATCCTTGTTGACTGTTTGACTTTTTCTCATTACGTGTCAATGTTTTGATGTACAGAAATGGCACCGAAAGTGAGAAAGGAACGGGCAAAGCCAACAAAGAAGGAGAAATCTGAGGTTGAATCTATGTCTGAACCTAGACATAACATGGCTGCTTATTTACAACCTGAAGGCAAGATCAGTCCAAAATTCACGGGAATTATGGAGTATCTTCATCGCGCTCGTATCAACTATGCAATCACTACACAGCACACTTCTTATCAATCTCATATAAAGGAGTTCTGGAATTCGGCTGTGGTTGAAACAGTGGAGAATAAGGAAGTGATTAATGGATCAGTTGCTGGGAGACCCGTGGTAATTACAGAGAACACCATCAGAGCACGTCTACAGCTTGGAGATCAACCAGAAGATCCTACTTCTATTGATTTACAATGTCAGCGGGGCTTACTGATGAGGCTACGGTACAGCGACAACGTTCTTGCAAATCAGATCAACAAGAAGTTTATGCCGCTTCGATACAAGTTCTTGTTGCATATTCTCATTCACTGCCTGAGCAACAAGAGATCTGGATATGATCTGTCGCCGATTGATTTAACGGGATTGTTTACGGCTTTGATTCTGAATAAGCCGTTCAACATATCTCGTTATATTTTCGACAATCTGAAGGAAAATGCTCGAAGGCCACTCCCGTCAGCTACTTAACGAACATCTACCAAGTTTTGGCTGTATCCTAGATTTCTGCAGATGATGATTGATGATCAGATTCCTGATCTTTCAAAGGCTGAAGCAGATGTTCTACCTGTCAATCCAATGAATGAGCGTACACTACTGATCTTCAAGTCCATGTCCGCCTATAAGGAATCGGATCCAATTAGAAAGCTTATTGGTCATCTCGATGTTCCTAACTACGAGGCACCGCAGAACAACAAATGGCGTCGAGACGCGAGTGATTCTGATAATGAAGAGCCAAGGTTAATCGCTTTGGCTGACACGCAGCTCGGGGCTAAACACGGAATCAAAGCATCAAGGAAGTCTGCTGGCAGTTCTAGTGCTGCAGCACATGTTGAAGTTGATGTTAATGTTGCTGCTGAAGAAGTTCAGGGAGTGTTTGTCGATCCTGATGCTCATGTTAGTGCAGGTGGTGATGGTGGTACTGTAGTTGGTGAGACAGGCGGTAGTGCAGGTGGAGATGGTGGTCCTGCTACTCAGTCAGGTGATGTTGCAACTGACAAGGGTAAAGGAAAGGTAGATGAGCCTAGGAAACTAGCGGATGATAGTAGTTCGTCTTCTGAAGAGGAAGGAGGTTCTGGTGACGATGGTTCGTCTTCTGAGGATGATAATCCTCCTCCTCCAGGGATGCGAAAGGTCTATGATAATCGCGGGAATCTCCGTTTTGAACGAATAGAGAAGACGGTTAGAACTGGAGAATCTGACAAAGATGAGGATTATATCCCTGCTGCTTCGGGTTTTACTAGAAAGAGGAAAGCAAAAAGACAGGGTACTCGTGCGTCAAAGAAAAAGGCTGGTGATTCCTCTATTCCTGTTTCTATTCAGCTTTCAACTGCTCCAGAGCAACAGCTGCCTCCTGTTAGTGATCAACTGACTGCATCAGAGACGCTAGAGCTGATGTCTTCTCCTCAGAGGTCTTCTGGGACGCGCACGGTGACTGTTGATCAACAGCCGCCTGCAACTCCCGCCTCAGGTACACATGTCTGACCTCCTCTTGTTATTACTGGTCCCACAGGTGCTTCTGGTCAGGCTGGTCAGTCTGGCTCCTCAGGACCTGAGCCTTCGCGACCGACTCTGGTAGAGACTTTGTCTGTTTTATCTGAAGCTGAAAAGATTCAGTTCCTGATTGAACAAGTCAGTGAATTGGGTTCTATAGTCGGTCGGCATACAAGAACGATTGAAGAGTATCGTGTGCAACGAACACGGGATGTGGAGGCACACAACAAGTTAGTCTCAATTGTTGATGCCCAGAATCTTAAGATAAATGCACAGGCTATAGAGATCGAAAGGTTAAAAGAAGCCAACAGGGCTCGTGATAGGGAGGTCGAGATAATGAAAAGGCATAGTACTGTGTTGGAGAATGAGGCAAAAGCACTAAGGCAGAAGCATGAAGAGCTGTCAGAGCGCTATAAAAATCGCGATGATCGATTAATAGAAGGCTTCAAGCCTGTTCAAGCAAACTTCAAGAAGTTGGAATACAAAGTAGGTACGCTGTGGAATGAAAGATGCAATGCATTAGGCATCGTACCCTCAAGGCGTGAGGATGACAAGGATGATGATGCAGCAAATCCGGATCAACCAGCTGCCTCAGGTTCCGGTGCAACTGCATCCGGGGCTGCAGGTGGGTCTGGTACATCTCAAGATGCTCCTACTGCTCCTTCAACAGCTACTACTGGCCCATCTGAGCAGACAGAAACACTAGAAACTTCTACAGGGCATGAGCATGTTAGTCTGGAACTAGAAACGTTTGCAGATCTCCCTGAATCCTCAGGTGTTCTTCAGTATCATCCAGTCACGGGTGAACTGTTAGAAGAGGGAGAACATGTTACCGAAATGTCTGATGAACAGGTACTGGCTCTGACGGAATTGGATGAGGTTGCTGTAAGCATGATTGATGCTACTCCGTTGGTTCAGGACCAAACCGATTTCTCTGCAATTGATGAAATCTTCATCGGTTCGGATCCTGAACGTCCTATCTATGTTGGGCAAGATAATGCAGAGGTTAATGCTCTTGATGATGAGTATGTGGCAGAAAAGACAGCAGAATTTGCCAATCTTTCTTCAGATTCTCCGACAGCTCAAGAAAACCGTGAGAAGACAGTGAATGAATGGCGAGCGGATTTCCTAGCCAGGAATCCTCCTCCGCTCGCTCCGTTGGATCAGGTTAATTATATGAATCTGGAAAAGAATCAGGCTCGAGGTCGTATCATTAGTTGGATGTTCGTTAAGGAACTTCACTGCATGGTCGTGAAACGAGAAAGTGGTCTTCAGTATTTTAGGACTCTTCTAAGCATTCTGTCACTTCCATACTATGATGTTGCAGTGTTAGCTCAACTAGATGTTATCAATCGAGTCGAAGACAAGATGGTGGATCTGTTTGCTAAGAAAATCAGCTTGGAAAGAAGAAGGGGTTGGAAGGATCCGTTATACAAGCCGCAGTTCCCTCGATACGAGCAGATCAGATTTACTCTTGATCCAGAAACAAACACTGCTCGCTATCGTTTGATTTATGATCCTCCAAAAGTGATGAAGAAGATACCTTTGTTGAAAATGAAAACAGACTTTCTAGGAAACTTTCGTTGCTGGGTCTATGATGCGGATACTGGGGAAGCCGTGATCTTATTCCGAGATAGTCAAGAGAATTTTAGAATAATAGATCCGATGTGGATTACTAACATGTCCAGGTCGGATATTATTGTTCCTAAGGATCACGAGATCAACTATTTAGTTCGGGATCGGGAACAAGCAATGAAGTTTCAGAAGATGGCCTTGTACTGCTTCAATCTACTGGTTAATGCGGGAAGTGCATGGTCATCGCATCATTTGACAGTTGAAAGGACGTCCGAGACTTAAAGACACGAAGATCGAGACAAAGCTACAGCCAAGGGGGAGTTTGTTGGTGCACTTGTGTCTGTACTTTGTCTGTATTTTGTAATGTTATAAACGATGTCTTTTGTTAGTCTTGTTTACGTTTTGTGTTTGGTTTGTATATGTGTTGGAATGTATGTTTGACCAAGTCAACCATCCTCCTGGTTTGACTTGGCCAAACAGTCAACACTTAGTGTGTAAGTTTGCTTGTGCTCGAAGGATGTCATCGAAGGATGGTTTGTATCCTTCGATGACCTCGAAGGATAACCTTCGATGGATACAGATGGACCTCGAAGGATACATCATCCTTCGAGGTATGTATGGATCCTTCGGAGAGTTTCTGGTCGATAGATGATCCTTCGACAGACATTCTGATCCTTCGAAAAATCTGTTATGGGTATATATATCCCATGTATGGTTTCACTTCACAGTTAGTCTTTGGATAGTGCATGTGAGTGAACCAAGTCTTGTAGAGAGCATTTCAGTTTGGTCAAGGGCTTTAACCGTGTCCACTGAAATACAAGAGAAAACTTTGATATATTGCGTGTCTACTCTTTCTCTTTGTAACTTGTGCTTTCATCTAAACCATCGGTTTGCATTCTAGCTTGGATTCCGCACTTGCTAGAGTGTTAAACATAACAAGGATAAGGTTTAACCTCAACCTCCGAGGGACCTACAATGTAAAATGACGAACTCACCCATAATATGTTGTATAGTTTTTAATTCTGTAAATAAAGTTTAATGAACCCGTATTTTCAATGTATTTGAAATCATAATTACTCATTTGTTTTCGTAAATTATACGAAAACCTTTAAATAATAATAAGGGTATTACAAGTTGGTAATCAGAGCTCAAGGTTGTTGACAAATGTGTTCGGTTCGAAGCTTAATCGCAAATCCGGTAAGTACATGTATGTTAATAGCTTAGCATGCTAATGTGTTATAAACAACACACATGGTTATCGTGTAATACACGTTACACCAATAAAAACGATATAGAATAGATATAGTCAACGAAATTACACGCGTGAGGCGTATAGTAGAAAAGCCTTGTATTATAATACGGGCATCCTTTAATGTTGAAATTACTAACTGTTGTATATGTTTTTGATCGAAGGACACTCGCATATGAAGATAGCGAGAGTTTAACAAATCCTGGATTTGACAGAGGAACGGTCCAAAGTATGACAAATAGAGCACGATCACCAAGGACCTAAATCACGTAACGATTGCGAATAAGTTAATGGCAAGGAGAGCCTGTTAGAGCAAGCATTATCAGGTGCACGTTTTAAATTATTGCATAAATAGTAATATGCAACAAATATGTAGAGATTGAAAGTTGCATATGTAGATTGAAAACTTGGAATAACCTGAATAGAAAACCTATCCGGGATATTGTTTCCAAGAAAACAGATAGAGGCATTACTTACATGGGGTGTAATGTGAAAATTATAAAAATGTCATGTATACCAGGTGTTGATCGCTTACTCTGGCCAAGTAGGTAGTGAACACATGATACCATGAACTTTTTATGATCGACATACTTACATCCGATGTAGTAAGGACGGGGTAAGCGGGACAAATTAAAAAGTACCCAAATGAATCAGATAAGCAAAATATTTGATAATAATGTAAACGCACAGCCGAGTGACGGAAGCGTATTATATTAGGATAATGAGCCCGAGGGAAGGGACCAAGAAACATGTAAAATGACTTAGACATGTATTGGGAGGGAGTGTACTTACACTCGAACCCGGAAAACGAAAACATGTAAAATGACTTAGACATGTATTGGGAGGGAGTGTACTTACACTCGAACCCGGAAAACGCAAACATGTAAAATGACTTAGACATGTATTGGGAGGGAGTGTACTTACACTCGAACCCGGAAAACGCAAACATGTAAAATGACTTAGACATGTATTGGGAGGGAGTGTACTTACACTCGAACCCGGAAAACACAAACATGTAAAATGATTTAGACAAGTAATGGGAGGGAGTGTACTTACACTCGAAACCGGAAAAGGAAAATATGTCCCTTAACGGGTCATTTTTGTAAAACGTCAAACTTAAGGACAAAGTGGGAATATAAAAATGAAGCGAGGTCTTAATGCATACCGGGAGGGTGGCAATAATAACGACTTCGGTAAAACACCCGGTTGATGGGTAAGAATTAAATACATGCGTAAACCGAGAAACGAGAGCTCGGATGAAAAGTTAAAAGACTCGGGTTTCGAATCATAACTAAAAGACGAGTGTGGTTATATTAACCATATAAAACAAGTCCTCAAACTTGTTGGGTCCAAACCACATTCCATTCCCGGTTTTCGCCTTTCACACGACTAAACTGTAACGCCCCGAAAACGGGTTTGGTAATCAAACCACGTTAATACTACAGGACGGGTAAAATACAGTTAGTGGTAAAACTTACCCGGTAAATTTTGGGATTTAAATAAATAAATCTAATATTTGTCAAAAGGATGAGAAATACTTTTAGAAAGCAAAGTATATAATGGCCCGAGATTTAACGGGACTTAAAATAAAACGGGTTTAGAACAAGATAAATAACTAGGAAATAAATAACCTAGTACAAGTCTTGTAATTAAGTGAAAGAACAAAATACTCAAATTATAAACCAAACTAAAGTGGAGGGGCTTATGTTGTTAAAACCTAAACTTATATTATTATGTTTAATAAAGTAACAAAATAAAACCAAATACACCATTTTAGGTGTCTGGTTCGATCAAACAGAAGGAGGAGGGCGACCCCCACTCTCAAAACCCTAGCAACTCACTAATCTCACAAATTGAAGGCTCAAACCAAGTTAAAATCGAAAATCGAGCATAGATTATTGATCCCCATTGCAAGGGGGTTGTAAGGTATGTAAAATTTGATGTTAATTCTTTGTTTGAAATTCTCATGAATTTGGGAAATCTGAAATTTGATGATGCATGTTAGCTATTTGGTTAATATAGGGATGATATAGTATCTAGGAGTAAAACCTAGACATCAACATGTGAAATCATGCCTAAATTCTGGAAATTTCATGAGTACATTGAAGGTCATCCATGGATTTTGTGAGAAAATGATGAACACTAGGATGTAGAATGCTAATCTAGTGTAAATTGATGCATAGAAACTGATTTCTGAAAATATGATGTGTAGTTCATGAACACTAGACTTAAAGGTTTGATTAATTGATGTTAACTTTGGTAAAAAAATAACTAGTTATGAACTAGTTAGTAAATATGTAAAATTATGCACACTAGTTGTTTGTTAAAATGCCTAAATGAAAACTAAAGTGCTGAAATAGATGATGTTTTTGACATCTCTTAGCCTACAATCACTGTGTTATAGGTTTCAAACCATTACCAAGAGTTTAATAAGGGTTATAGCCATGAAAATGGGTTGCATTTGATGGTTTGGGTCGAATTTGAAAGGAACCTAAACATGATTTCCGTAGCTTTTTATATGGATTTTGACTAATCTTAAAAAAATCATATAAAATCAACCGTTTATCCGATTTGGGTGTTCTATACCTTTTCGGAAAGCTTATGAAGTAAGTTTTTACTGTTTTCAATCATAAGAAACAAATGTGGTTGTTAAAGAGGTCAAAACTCTGATTAAAACTGCTGTTCAGAAAACTCAAAAGCTGGTTAAAAAATGAAAATATAGTTGCTGTGCTGATTTTATAAAAATCATATAAAATCATAGAAAATTCGTTAGAAGGTGTACCTTATATGCTTGCGAAGGTATTGAAGTTTTCTACGATCCTTTTTGGAACATGTTAATCTAGTTCGGAATTTAAATGGGTCATAATGGTCGATTACAGCAGCTGAATAGAAAATCGCTGCACATTAATAATGTTATTATTAATCCGGAAAAAGACATATGATTGCGTATACTTGTTCAGTCATGAGGTATTTATTGTTAGGAACAAGTAACACTTTATATGACATGCTTAAAGTGTTCAAAATCACTTACTAACTAGTTTGTAAAAATAACTTGACTAACGGGTCAAACGGTTAGTGAATGGAAAGAATTATGACAAAATAAATAAATAAATAAATAATATAATTGTTGAATAAATAGCATACTATGGTGAATAAGTGTGTGAATCCATAAGGTGTGATGGTCATGTTAATGGTTGACTAATCTAATCATCTTGTGGATATGATATGGTAGTTTGACTCTGACAAGCTAGGTAGGAGCTTGGAAATGAACGGGTCAAATGGATACAAGTTCAAGTATGAAGCTCGCAAGGATGCAAGGTAAGTATAACTTACACTAGTCACATATTTTAGAATGTTCTTTTGTCGTATTGACCACGAATAAGACAAATGGTAATTTAGTCACACGTTGACAATAATCGTTAGTTTTAAAAGACGCTTTCCCGCGTAAGACATACAGAGCCGAAAGTGGTAATAAACGGTTTATAAATAAAATGAGCATACGGTGTTAAAAGGAGCGAGTCACGTAGATGGGATGATAATAAATATTATCTCGCAAAGATAAACGGTCAATTCGGCCAAACGGGTCAAAAGGTGTAGACATCACCTTTTGACAATATCGACTAATGATTCTGGTGTCGAGTTATATATTCACAGGAGTAGATATCCAATGGATACTCGCATCGCTCTTAATTAGCAATTATAAAGCAAGGTATTAAACCGGGTTAGTAAGTTGATCCGAGCCAGGTATGTATAATAGATTAACTCATCATGTAGAACTTGAAGTTCTATGAAAGTTAGGCAAAATAAAAAAACGGGCATTCGGTTACCTTAATAGGTAAACCGAAGGATTTAAATTATAGACAGAATGTTTTGAAAACAAGAATTGGTTAAAAATGAGAAATTAGAATCAAACAACAGGTTTGTTTGATAAAATCACGAACGAGTCAAATTTGGTAAAAAGGGGTAATAAGCCGAAGACTTAAAAGTCTTAAATTTTGTTAATCCAGATGTTGGGTCTTGACTGCATTTGATGGAGGTTCAATTTACAATCACGTAGGAAGAAACGGTAGGTCAAACGGACAAGCGGATTAAAGGTTATGAAGGTTTCCGTTTTAGAAATCGGCAAACTTGGAAAATCTTGCAGAGGCCACCGTAAGTTACGGTAGCTACCGTAACTTACGGTAGCCTTAAAAATCTTTACGCCTTAAACCCACTGAGTTACGGTGGAAGAATCAACATTCAGGGGCTACCGTAAATTACGGTAGCCACCGTAATTTACGGTAGACCCTGTAACAAAATTTATTTTAATCAGTTTCGTTTCCCAGAACTCGTTAGACACGTTTATAACCCCCGTAAGACTAAAGCATTTCTTGTTTATGAAATGTAGGTACATTTTGGATGCCGGAAGACGATCAAGCTCATTGGAGAACCGAACACGATAAAGATACATGCTTCCGCACAGTGACCCGTCGTAAATTTTAAACGACGAATTCATCTACGTTATGTGGAATAACTTATGATTTGTAAAAGTTTTAATAAACCCATATTTTTATAGTAAGTTAGTCTTATCTACACAACTAAATGTTGGTAATTACATGTAAAACCGTTAAATAGTAATTAGGGTGTTACAAGTTGGTATCAGAGCTCGTGGTTAAAGCGTAAGGGGTGTTCGCTTCGAGGCTTGATCGCAAATCCGGTAAGTGCATGTATGCTAATGGTTTAGCGTATTAAAGTGTTGTAGACAACACATAGGGTTACCGTGTAATACACATTACCCCAAATAAATGATTGATATAGTTGACAAAAATACGCGCGTTGACGTGTATAGTAGAAAAAGCCTTGTATTATAATACAGGCGATTATTGAAGTTGATATTACTAACTTTTGTGAATATCTTGATTGAAGGACACTTGCATTTAAAGATGACAAGAGTTGAACAAATTAAGGATATGGTAGAGGAACGGTCCGAAGTATGACGATAGGAGCATGCTCACTAAGGACTAAATCGCGTAACGACTGCGAACAAGGTTAATGGCAAGAAACGCCCGTCGGGGCAAGCATTACCAGGTGCGTGTTTTTAAATATAATCGCACAATTAGCAATATGCAACAAACAGGTAGAGAATGATCGTTGCATAGGTAAATTAGAAACTTGGAAAAACCTGAACAGAAATACATATCCAGGATATAATTTCCAAGAAAACCGAATAGAGGCGTTACTTACATAGGGCGTGATGTGAAAACTATAAAAAGGTCGTGTATGTCATGTGTTAAATCGCTTACTCTGGCCAAGTAAGTAGTGGCATATGATACCACGAGTTTCTTATAGCGGACACATTTACCTCCGATGTAGTAAGGGCGGAGTGAATGGGACTAATTAAAAAGTACCCAAATGAAGCAGATAAGCAAAATGTTTGATAATAAGGTAAACGCACAACCGAGTGACGGAAGCGTATTACATCAGGATAATGAGCCCGAATGAAGGGACAAAGAAGCATGTAAAATAATTCAGACAAGTATTGGGAGGGAGTGTACTTACACTCGAACCCAGAAAACACAAGCATGAAAAATGATTTAGACAAGTATTGGGAGGGAGTGTACTTACACTCGAACCCAGAAAATACAAGCATGAAAAGTGATGTAGACATGTATTGGGAGGGGGTGTACATACACTCGAACCCGGAAAAATATAAACATGTAAAACAATGTAGACATGTATTAGGAGGGGGTGTAGTTACACTCGAACCAAAGAATATAAACGTGTAAAATGATGTAGACATGTATTGGGAGGGGGTGTACTTACACTCGAACCCGGAAAATATAAACATGTAAAACAAGGTAGACATGTATTGGGAGGGGGTGTACTTACACTCGAACCCAGAAAATGCGAATATGTCTCTAAACGGGTTGTTTTTGTAAAACGTCAAACTTGAGGACAAAGTCGGAATATAAAAATGAAGCGAAGTCTTGATGCATACTGGGAGGGTTGCAATAATAACGACTTCGGTGAATCACCCGGTTGATGGGTAAGAATTAAACACATGCGTAAACCAAGAGACGTGAACGCGGGTTGAAAAAAAAATCAAAGTAACTTGGATTACGAGTTAGGACTATAAAATCTCGTATATAGAAATTGTGAGTAAATATGTTCAACTATTCGAAGTCGAATGGGTTGAATAAAGAATAAAGTTGATTGTTTATTAAGTGATGGATTTCACATTAATAGGTCAAACATGTTGAATACAATATAACACCGAATGGCACAAATGAGCGCTAGCCAGATAAAGGTAGCGTTAAATGCAAGAGAATAATGAGCCCGGTAATGGGATATAACCAAATAAGAATAAATTAGGGACTGTCAATATCCTGGTATGGATAATTGACAAAAGTTAAAGAGAAGATCCTAAAACTAAAACTTCGGTTTTAGTAAGAAATAATGTTTTTACAAACATAAATTCTGATAGGAATTTAAATAGTAAGCATGAAAGATACAAGTCTTGACACTGATAGGCGCAAGACGATATATTCGAAAGGTGATATTTTCGAAAATGAAATTTTGATATAAATTAAACATGATGTAACACAATCACGGTCAAGAAATATAATGTGAAGTAGAATCACATTATAACCAAGCAAGCGGTAAAAAGTAACTGGACTAATAAGTCTAGTTAGCGAGACCGGTTAAGGCCAGCAATTCAAATCAATAAAATTTGACTTGCTTGTAAGCGATGGATTCGGTATAACTAAACCGAATGAATAAATCTGAAAAACAAAAGAAATTATTGCTGAAAGTGAAATATTTCACTAAAGACCTTTAAACGGGTTAAAGTAACGGATTCATAAAGAATTCGATACTATATGAAAGCAATGGATATCGCTAAGTTTACTAAACCAGTGGAAATAACGAGATTACGTTATTTCAAGTTGCACTATGTCGTATGAGTTAAGAAGACAATTAGTAACCGAAAAGATGTTATCATACTTTTCTGGTAATACTAACTATTGGATAAAAGCACAAGTAATGTGTAAAAGATTTCGCGGATCGGATACATTGAGCTAAACTCAATAAGTTATGTAAGAAAAGGTTTCGAGGACGAAACCTCTTTAAGAGGGGTAGACTTGTAACGCCCCGAAAACGGGTTTGATAATCAAACCACGTTAATACTACAGGACGGGTAAAATACAGTTAGTGGTAAAACTTACCCGGTAAATTTTAGGATTTAAATAAATAAATCTAATATTTGTCAAAAGGATGAGAAATACTTTGAGAAAGCAAAGTATATAAAAGGCCCGAGATTTGACGGGACTTAAAATAAAACGGGTTTAGAACAAGATAAATAACTAGGAAATAAATAACCTAGTACAAGTCTTGTAATTAAGTGAAAGAACAAAATACTCAAATTATAAACCAAACTAAAGTGGAGGGGCTTATGTTGTTAAAACCTAAACTTATATTATTAAGTTTAATAAAAGTAACAAAATAAAACCAAATACACCATTTTAGGTGTCTGGTTCGATCAAACAGAAGGAAGAGGGCGACCCCCACTCTCAAAACCCTAGCAACTCACTAATCTCACAAATTGAAGGCTCAAACCAAGTTAAAATCGAAAATCGAGCATAGATTATTGATCCCCATTGCAAGGGGGTTGTAAGGTATGTAAAATTTGATGTTAATTCTCTGTTTGAAATTCTCATGAATTTGGGAAATCTGAAATTTGATGATGCATGTTAGCTATTTGGTTAATATAGGGATGATATAGTATCTAGGAGTAAAACCTAGACATCAACATGTGAAATCATGCCTAAATTCTGGAAATTTCATGAGTACATTGAAGGTCATCCATGGATTTTGTGAGAAAATGATGAACACTAGGATGTAGAATGCTAATCTAGTGTAAATTGATGCATAGAAACTGATTTCTGAAAATATGATGTGTAGTTCATGAACACTAGACTTAGAGGTTTGATTAATTGATGTTAACTTTGGTAAAAAAATAACTAGTTATGAACTAGTTAGTAAATATGTAAAATTATGCACACTAGGTGTTTGTTAAAATGCCTAAATGAAAACTAAAGTGCTGAAATAGATGATGTTTTTGACATCTCTTAGCCTACAATCACTGTGTTATAGGTTTCAAACCATTACAGTTTAATAAGGGTTATAGCCATGAAAATGGGTTGCATTTGATGGTTTGGGTCGAATTTGAAAGGAACCTAAACATGATTTCCGTAGCTTTTTATATGGATTTTGACTAATCTTAAAAAAATCATATAAAATCAACCGTTTATCCGATTTGGGTGTTCTATACCTTTTCGGAAAGCTTATGAAGTAAGTTTTTACTGTTTTCAATCATAAGAAACAAATGTGGTTGTTAAAGAGGTCAAAAATCTGATTAAAACTGCTGTTCAGAAAACTCAAAAGCTGGTTAAAAAATGAAAATATAGTTGCTGTGCTGATTTTATAAAAATCATACAAAATCATAGAAAATTCGTTAGAAGGTGTACCTTATATGCTTGCGAAGGTATTGAAGTTTTCTACGATCCATTTTTGAACATGTTAATCTAGTTCGGATTTTAAATGGGTCATAATGGTCGATTACAGCAGCTGAATAGAAAATCGCTGCACATTAATAATTTTATTATTAATCCGGAAAAAGACATATGATTGCGTATACTTGTTTAGTCATGAGGTATTTATTGTTAGGAACAAGTAACACTTTATATGACATGCTTAAAGTGTTCAAAATCACTTACTAACTAGTTTGTATAAATAACTTGACTAACGGGTCAAACAGTTAGTGAATGGAAAGAATTATGACAAAAAAAAATAAATAAATAAATAATATAATTGTTGAATAAATAGCATACTTTGGTGAATAAGTGTGTGAATCCATAAGGTGTGATGGTCATGTTAATGGTTGACTAATCTAATCATCTTGTGGAAATGATATGGTAGTTTGACTCTGACAAGCTAGGTAGGAGCTTGGAAATGAACGGGTCAAATGGATACAAGTTCAAGTATGAAGCTCGCAAGGATGCAAGGTAAGTATAACTTACACTAGTCATATATTTTAGAATGTTCTTTTGTCGTATTGACCACGAATAAGACAAATGGTAATTTAGTCACACGTTGACAATAATCGTTAGTTTTAAAAGACGCTTTCCCGCGTAAGACATACAGAGCCGAAAGTGGTAATAAACGGTTTATAAATAAAATGAGCATACGGTGTTAAAAGGAGCGAGTCACGTAGATGGGATGATAATAAATATTATCTCGCAAAGATAAACGGTCAATTCGGCCAAACGGGTCAAAAGGTGTAGACATCACCTTTTGACAATATCGACTAATGATTCTGGTGTCGAGTTATATGTTCACAGGAGTAGATATCCAATGGATACTCGCATCGCTCTTAATTAGCAATTATAAAGCAAGGTATTAAACCGGGTTAGTAAGTTGATCCGAGCCAGATATGTATAATAGATTAACTCATCATGTAGAACTTGAAGTTCTATGAAAGTTAGGCAAAATAAAAAAAAGGGCATTCGGTTACCTTAATAGGTAAACCTAAGGATTTAAATTATAGACAGAATGTTTTGAAAACAAGAATTGGTTAAAAATGAGAAATTAGAATCAAACAACAGGTTTGTTTGATAAAATCACGAACGGGTCAAATTTGGTAAAAAGGGGTAATAAGCCGAAGACTTAAAAGTCTTAGATTTTGTTAATCCAGATGTTGGGTCTTGACTCCATTTAATGGAGGTTCAATTTACAATCACGTAGGAAGAAACGGTAGGTCAAACGGACAAGCGGATTAAAGGTTATGAAGGTTTCCGTTTTAGAAATCGGCAAACTTGGAAAATCTTGCAGAGGCCACCGTAAGTTACGGTAGCTACCGTAACTTACGGTAGCCTTAAAAATCTTTACGCCTTAAACCCACTGAGTTACGGTGGAAGAATCAACATTCAGGGGCTACCGTAAATTATGGTAGCCACCGTAATTTACGGTAGACTCTGTAACAAAATTTATTTTAATCAGTTTCGTTTCCCAGAACTCGTTAGACACGTTTATAACCCCCGTAAGACTAAAGCATTTCTTGTTTATGAAATGTAGGTGCATTTTGGATGCCGGAAGACGATCAAGCTCATTGGAGAACCGAACACGATAAAGATACATGCTTCCGCACAGTGTCCCGTCGTAAATTTTAATCGACGAATTCAATTACGTTATGTCGAATAACTTATGATTTGTAAAAGTTTTAATAAACCCATATTTTTATAGTATGTGTAGTCTTATCTACACAACTAAATGTTGGTAATTATATGTAAAACCGTTAAATAGTAATTAAGGTGTTACATAAACCGTATATATCCTTTGAAACTGACCGGTCTAAGCTATGGCTAAAATAAAGACCCGTTAGAATTCTAATAGGTTGTTTAAACCTTCGTTCCAGAATAGGAGACCAGTAAAAGAAACTTGCATTTGTTTATTAAGGATATTACTTGCTCAGGTAAATACTTTTAACTTATTTTCCCTATACGGGCTTGGGTTACAGTATATAAGATACCGCTTGGTCGGGCATTAAATCTTCCATCGTATGGTGGTTAATTGAATAATTTAATCGGTCCGTTTAAATACGTTTTGTTGGCTTTACGCCTTTGGGAGCTTAATGACCATGTCCCGGATATCCTTGGCATCATTTTACGAAATGGCCACGACCCGACACGCGGGTGTAGGCGTACACCCGCAATGTGTCTATATTAATTAAAGGTATAACCATTGGTTTTCCCGCCATGGCTTTATGCTTTGTGGCGTGTCTATTAACCTTAAACCCGGCACGACCCGGGCGACCGAACGCATAGTGAACATGTAATTCTTTTACAAGATTTGATTATAAATTATCCCAAGTTATAAAGAGTTTGTGCCCTATGCATTCAAATCAATTTTATTAAACATTTTTACAAAAGTGTCGGTTGAATGTATTTACCAGTATAAACTGACGTATTTTCCCCAAAAAGATTAATGCAGGTTCTACCCGTAATAGGCTGGCCACTCCTTAGCATCGTTAGAGTCTCGCAAGCTTGGGATGCCAATATCTGTTGAACAATTATTTTTCTATCTTATTTTGATCTCCTGTGGATTATATTTCGACGATTGTGATACTTGGATATTACATTCGATAGTTGAAATATATTTATCTTTATGCTTCCGCTGTGCATTTATATATTGTGTGGTTTGACTATATTGTTGCCAACTACGTCACGGTAATCCCCCACCGGGCCCACCGGTGATACACGTGGAAATCGGGGTGTGACAGGTTGGTATCAGAGCCAACATTGAGTGAATTAAACACTAGTCTTTTGTGTTTAATCTCAACGACACAATTGCACATACTTGTGTCTAGACAAGAACATAGGACAAATTCGAATTTGTTATCCCAGATTGTCTTTTATTGTTTATTGTGATTTAAAGATTTGTTAAGCAGGAAATATGCCACCAGCAATTAGAAGAGGAGGAAGAGGCAAAGGGCCGATCACTACTCATAATGATCACGAGGCCGGACCTTCAAACATGCGAGCTCCTTCCAGCACGAGGAGCGAAGAACCTCAGAGGCGTAGAAGAAACCTCTTTGAGCCGGCAAGACGGTCTACCTCACACAGTTCGACACCTTCATACCGTCACTCTTTTGGACCAAACTCAGAAAATGAACCCAATAACCCTCAACCTTCGTTTATACCTCTCCAGCGATCTGCTTCGCACCGTTCCTATGGCTATCCTACTCCTTTCTTTCAAGGCCGATTTAACCCGGCTGGTTACGTCCAAGAACCAATAGGTTACAACCCTTTAGGACCAGAGGATCACTTTTCTGAAGACAACGCGGTAGATATGGATGAAGACACGGATCCCATAGAACCTGCACGAGGTACTCCCAACCATCCTATCGAGATCTCTGATGGGTCATCCTTTCATGGAACACCCTATCAAGGTCCCGACAGTTACCAGACGAGGTTTAACCAGTGTGATTGGTACTTCACACCTTCTCACCACTTCTCGCCTCATGAGCAGCAGCAGCAGGATCCCTCCGAGGATTCGCGTTTCGTGGCAGTTACGCCACTGCCTCCACCGCCACCAGTTCAACCAGCACCTCCTGATCCGCCAAGGCGTAGGAGATCAGGCGCGCAGATGTCTACCCGGGGAGGGGAATTCAACTTTAGCACCCCTCGCCACTCGAGTGCAAGTCACTTTCCGTCAGTGCCTGAAGAACCACAGTTAGGGGAACCTTCTGGTCACCCTGCAGAGGTGAATTCTGCACCAGTTGCACCACCTCCGCCACCATTCGGCTATGACAATCCGATACCAGTATACGCCGGTTCCACCGCGTACAACCCGTTTGAGCAGCCGACTCACACGCACTACAACTATAATTATGATGCCGACCCATACGTGGTAGCGGCTAATTACAATGCCCTCCATCCCGCCAGACCTTATGGGGATCCTTGGGGATTAGGATACGCAGCTCATGGGTATCCAGCACCTCCTAGACCTCCGGTTCAACAACCGTCGCAGCAGCCACGTTTTTCTCCACCGGAGCAAGAAGAAATCCTCCACCATCTAAACCGAGTGGAACGAGACTTTGAGCAAGAACGTAAAAGTAATCGTGGATTCCTTAAAGGCCTAGCAAACCTACTAAAAGGGAGGAAGAAACGAGATCATTAGTCTCTTTATGTACTATAGTATTTACTATTACAATCAAGTCCCTGCGAGGACATTTGTTTTGAGTATTTTAGTCCCTGCGTGGACATTTATCGTGTTTAGTCCCTGCGTGGACAATTGCATTTCAGTCCCTGCGTGGACTTATCTTTTTGTCCCTGTGCGGACATCTATCCTTGTATTGGTCCCTGCGTGGACTTGTTTTCTGTAAACCTCTGCGTAGGTATTTGTCTATTAAAAAGTCCCGTTTAGGGCAGTGTGTAAGCATTATTATGATTAATGGAATGTTAAGTTTATAAATTTCATTTTTGTCATTTTAATACATTATTATATGAAATAAATCAAAAATCATTCTTTTTAAATTAATCTGCCTAAATAAAGAATCTTAATGGTGAAACCTAGCCTGGTGTCATTGTTAGAACCCGGCCAAGATGGTAAGGCCTGATTAAAAGATTCAGATTCCCTATTAACCTCTGTAAACATGTTAACATTCTTGGCAGATGTGATGCGTTAAAATCACACGCGTCATTCTTATATACGAATCCATCAAAGGATTCCAAAACCCAAGTTAATGATCTGTAAATCATGGGTTAAATCGTCAATAAAGATGATCATTTATTAAACATCCATTAGTGATGTGGTGCCTACGGGCCATACTTATTGTCATATAAGACAAAAGACAGTTGTAGTCTATGACTCCCTGTCAGAAAGGGTAAAAGAACTATGGTTCAAACCTTCATGTGCCACTAACAATATTATTTGTAATTAGGATAAGTTATATCAAATCCTAAAAATGAAAGTGAGTAACAAATTAACCAAATATGGTCTATGTCTACCATGGTTAATGAATTGCCATAAAAGACAATTCCATAATAAACTCCTAAATAAAACATTGTCATTATCTTCTGTAGCAGATTCAAGTTGTAATGGCTGACCCAAGTGGAGTTAATAGTCAATCAAAGGAGGATGACAACGATAACGCCCAGATTCATATAACGGGCGCTGAATTGAAAGCTTTAGTAGACAACGCTGTTAAGGCAGCCTTGGATCGACAGTACGAAGAATACACCGAGTCCTGAAGCAGAACCCTATCTACACCACACTCAAAGCCAAAAACCCACTCTAAATCTCACAGCAAACCACCCTCGACTCCGTCTAAGCCTAAGAAGGACGACGATAGGCACTCATCCAATGAGAATAGCGTCCACCCTAAGAAGAAAGTGGTCGATGATGCACCTCACGCCAGGGGTTGCACGTATAAGTACTTTGTCTCCTGCAAGCCCAGAGATTTTACTGGGGAGAAGGGCGCGGTGGATTGTATGACCTGGTTAGACGAAATGGACACTGTTGTGGACATCAGTGGTTGTGCTGAGAGAGACGTGGTGAAGTTTGTATCCCAGTCGTTCAAGGGTGAAGCCCTAGCGTGGTGGAGATCTCTAGTTCAAGCCTCTAGGAAGGCTGTTTTGTATGGCATGACGTGGGAGGAATTATTGCTCTCATCAAGGAAAACTACTGCCCTCAGCACGAGGTTGAGAAGATAGAATCTGACTTCTTATCGTTGGTCATGAAGAACCTGGATTGCCAGGCATATCTCACGACTTTCAACACTCTGTCAAGATTGGTTCCGTACCTAGTGACACCGGAACCCAAACGGACCGCGCGCTTCATTGGGGGTTTGGCCCCAGAAATAAAGGCTAGCGTGAAGGCTTCTAGGCCTGCTACCTTTAGATCCGTGGCAGATATATCTCTGTCTCTCACCCTGGATGCAGTGAGACAGAGATCTCTGAGAAATGCCGACAGTGAGAAAAGGAAGCGTGAAGATGATGATGCACGAAAATCCAACAAGAAGCACCGGGGAAATCGTGACCACAAGAGGGGGTCAGAAAACAAGAGGAATGATCGACAGTCGGGCGATAAGCCCATGTGCAAGGTCTGTCAGAAGCACCATTTCGGAAGGTGCAGGTTTGAAAAGAAATCCCCAACCGAAGGCGTGTGGGATATGCAAGTCCTCTGAGCATAGGACTCTTGAGTGCAAGAAACTCAAGGATGAAACTTGCTATAGTTGCAACGAGAAAGGGCACATCAAGACTAACTGCCCGAAGATAGTGAAGAAGGCTGAAGATGGGAAAAAGACCAATGCGAGGGTCTTTCAAATGGATGTTAAAGAAGCTATCCAGAACGACAACGTTATAACCGGTACGTTTCTTATCAACGATGTATTCGCAAGAGTATTATTTGATTCTGGAGCAGATAAATCCTTTGTAGATGATAAGTTTTGCGAGTTGTTAAAATTGCCTGTTAAAACCTTGAATGTAAAAATACGAAGTAGAACTAGCTGATGGGACTATGGGAACAGTTTCAACTGTTTTAGATGGATCTGTTATATCCATTAGGAATCACTCATTTCCTTTATCCCTGTTGCCCTTTAAACTCGCTAGTTTCGACGTAGTATTGGGTATGGATTGGTTATCGCATAACCAAGCCCAAATCGTGTGCAACCAGAAACAAGTGGTAATCAAGACTCCGTCTGGAGAACCACTTACCATCCAGGGAGATACTCGACATGGATTGCCTGCACATGTATCTATGCTAAAGGCATCCAGATGTTTGAAGAAAGGATGTGTCATCTATATGGCACAGGTGACTATCGGTGAGGAGAAACCCAGAATTGAAGACATTCCAGTCATCTCTGACTATCCTGAGGTTTTCCCGGAAGAACTACCTGGTTTGCCACCAGACAGACAAGTGGAATTCAGTATCGACATCATTCCAGGAGCCGCACCTATTGCGAGAGCACCTTATAGGTTGGCACCCACGGAAATGAAAGAATTGAGGACGCAGCTAGATGATCTGCTAGCCAAGGGTTTTGTTAGACCAAGTTCATCTCCTTGGGGAGCACCAATCCTATTCGTCAAGAAGAAAGATGGTTCGATGCGTCTATGCATCGATTACCGTGAGCTGAATAAAGTTACAATCAAGAATAGGTACCCTTTGCCTAGGATCGACGATCTGTTCGATCAGTTGCAAGGAGCGAGCTATTTTTCCAAGATTGACCTACAGTCAGGATACCATCAATTGAAGGTCAAGGACGAAGACGTGCATAAAACTGCATTTAGGACTCGTTATGGACATTTCGAGTTCCTAGTGATGCCTTTTGGGCTCACTAATGCGCCTGCCGCATTCATGGATCTCATGAATCGCGTTTGTAAGCCTTATTTGGATAAATTTGTCATTGTCTTCATCGATGACATCCTTATCTATTCAAAAGGTCAAGCTGACCATGAGAAGCATATCCGATGTATTCTCAAACTGCTTCATCAAGAAAAGCTTTATGCCAAATTCTCTAAATGTGAATTTTGGCTATGAGAAGTCCAGTTCCTTGGACATGTAGTCAGCGAGCGTGGTATCCAGGTGGATCCCGCTAAAGTTGAAGCCGTCATAAACTGGCAGGAGCCGAAGACACCTACGGAGGTTCGCAGTTTCCTAGGTCTAGCAGGATACTACAGACGCTTCATCGAAAATTTTTCCAGAATTGCTGCACCCCTAACTTCTTTAACTAGGAAGAGTTAAAGTTCAATTGGGGCCCTAAGCAGCAAGAAGCTTTTGATATCCTCAAACAAAAGCTGAGCAATGCTCCAGTATTGACATTGCCAGAAGGAATGGAAGAATTTGTCGTATATTGTGATGCATCGCACACCGGTATGGGTTGTGTGCTTATGCAGAGGGGCAAGGTGATTGCCTATGCTTCACGACAATTGAAAGTGCATGAGAAGAATTACACCACCCACGACTTGGAGTTGGGTGTCGTTGTATTTGCACTAAAGCTATGGAGGCATTACCTTTATGGCATTAAATTTGTGATCTATTCTGATCACAAAAGCCTTCAGCATCTGTTCAATCAGAAAGATCTGAATATGAGGCAGCGACGTTGGATGGAAAGTCTGAACGACTATGACTGTGAAATAAGATACCATCCAGGCAAGGCCAATGTAGTCGCGGATGCCTTGAGCAGAAAAGAAAGATTGAAGCCAATAAGGATCAATGCCAAGAGCATTGAAATCAAGAACAGTCTGAATGAACGATTGTTAGCTGCACAGAAAGAAGCTGTGTTAGAAGCTAACTATCCAAACGAAAAGCTAGGGGTAACTGAAGAGCAGTTATCCTATGGCAAAGACGGAATTCTGAGATTGAATGGAAGGATATGGGTTCCTGTTTATGGAGGTCTTCGTGACGTTATCCTTTAGGAAGCCCATAGTTCCCGATATTCCGTTCATCCTGGTGCTGATAAGATGTACCAAGACTTGAAGGCAAATTTCTGGTGGATAGGCTTGAAGAAGTCTATAGCCACCTATGTAGCAAAGTGCTTGACTTGTGCGCAAGTAAAGGCTGAACATCAAAAACCGTCAGGCTTCCTACAACAGCCTAAGCTTCCCGAGTGGAAATGGGAAATGGTGATGATGGATTTCATCACCAAGTTGCCAAAAACAAAGAAGGGAAACGATACAATATGGGTAATAGTGGATAGACTGACTAAGTCAGCACATTTCCTACCCATAAAGGAGACTCATAGCTCCGATATATTAGCCCAGTTGTTTGTGGACAAGATTGTAGCCCTTCATGGCGTCCCTGTGTCTATTATCTCTGATAGAGATACCAGGTACACGTCACACTTTTGGAAGAGCTTCCAGCAATCTTTGGGTACACGTTTGAATTTCAGTACGGCTTACCACCCTCAGACAGATGGACAGAGTGAGCGTACAATCCAAACGTTGGAAGACATACTTAGTGCATGTGCGATCGACTTAGGTGGCAGTTGGGATAACCACCTACCATTAGTCGAATTCTCCTATAACAACAGCTACCATACCAGCATTAAGGCTGCACCTTTTGAAGCCCTATATGGTAGAAAATGTAGAACGCCCGTTTGTTGGGCAGAAGTTGGAGATGTCCAGATGACAGGACCTGATATAATATTTGAAACAACGGACAAGATTGTCCAAATTCGCGATCGATTGAAAGCTGCCCGAGATAGGCAGAAGAGCTACGCAGATTTGAAGCGTAAGCCTTTCAATTTCGAAGTAGGCGACAAGGTATTACTTAAGGTATCACCCTGGAAGGGGGTGATGCGATTCGGTAAGAAAGGCAAGCTAAGACCGAGATATATTGGACCCTTCGAGGTAATCGAACGTGTCGGATCGGTTGCCTACAAATTAAACTTACTGGAAGAGCTCAGTGCAATCCACAATGTGTTCCACATCTATAACCTGAAGAAGTGTTTCGCTGACGAATCACTGGTTATACCTCATACAGATGTACACATCGACGAGAGCTTAAAATTCGTTGAGAAACCTGTGTCGATCGAGGATCGACAGGTTAAGAAACTTCGCAGGAAGTATATACCAATTGTGAAGGTGAAATGGGATGCCCGTAGAGGTCCTAAGTACACGTGGGAGGTAGAATCCACGATGAAAGAGAAGTACCCTCATCAATTCCAATAAATCTTGAGGTCGAGATTCCTTTTAAGGGGGAGAGGATGTAACACCTCGAAATTTTTGCGTCCAATAATGTATTGACACGTGTCATAAGTTTACACGTGGTATTAAACACTAAATAAAGGACCAAAGTTGACAAACATTGAAAGTATGAAAATTCGAGGGTTAAAAATGTCAACGAGGGATAAATATACTGTATAGTAACCCTAAATGATGCTCGTACCTTCAAACGAATGAATCATGGATCGTACGGAACGAATTGTGGAAGAAAGTGAGGAATTACAAACTACAGGGGCCAAATGTGTCAACATGTTTAAATTAAACCTCTGAGTGACCTTTGGGCATACCCGAGGATTTGTAATGATAAATTATACTCACTAGAATGCGTGATTTAAATTTCGCGAAGTTCCGATACAAAACGAGAAAGTTATGATCGAATTCGTTAATAAGGGTTAAAAGCGTCAAACTTTGAAAGTTAAGGCATTTAGGGTAATAATAAATTAACCAAGGGTTAATAAGATGGGTAAAGGTTCCGAGGCCCTTATTCGTAAATAATCGAGGCCCAAATCGCAAAGTTACCCCTTCGAAACCGAAAGGCCAGGGCAATCATGGCAAAAGATTTGAAAATCTTGAAATACAGGCCTCAGGCGGGCCGCGTCGAAGAAACCAAGAAGCTTACGCGGGCCGCGCGCGCAGTGCAGATCCGGTTCCTGACATTAGGATTCAGGCGACCCGCGTAAGGGTAGCCTGATCCTTAACGCGGGCCGCGTCAGACCGCCAGATGCAGAATACGGGGACAGGTTCACTGTTTGCTATTTTAACCGCCTTAGAATGCCATTATGAGAGCATGGGCGCCCCCTAAACGACCCCTAGCACCCAGGGACACATGTTGATGATCAAGGAGCCCTTGTAGCCTTAGTTGTGATGATCTTGTGCTTCCATTTTCACTATAAAAGGCCATGAGTTGTGCACTTAGTAGACACACCTCAAACCTGCTTTCTTGATCACATCTGGAGCTCAAGAACACTCTTCTATCATCTCTGGTCGTGTACCAAGCTTCTGTAAGTATGCCTAACCCTTTGTGGTTTAGTTTTTACATAGTTTTAGCTTAAAAGTCAATCCGTCGTAATTAACGATTAACTTAACGATAAATCACAAATGGTCCAGTGATTTGTCGAATCAAAGGTAGTTATATGTTGGTAATCATGTGGGCTTTAAACCCTTAAAAGGGCACCCTCTGATTCCCACTCTAACTAGTCTGAATGTCGAGTCAAACTTGCTTAGAAAAAGTCAACAGAATGCTATTTTGCGATTTTATGCATAATCAGTAATGTAGATAGCGTGTAACCTGTTTTAACACTCATATAACATGATAATAAGTATATTAACTAGTCTAAGCTTGTTTGATCCGACCATTTACTGTTTTGACCCGGTTCGGAACCGAAAGTCGCAAAACTTTGACTTTTGCTTTGACTTCAGTTCTGACCCGTTATGGTATGAATTAGATATGCCTTAGGACTCTCATAGGACCAGGTTACATGATGGTATAACCCTCTGTGATCGGTTCGTGGTTTGTCTGAGTCTTTAGCACATTTCCGTTAAAAGCTTAAAAGTTGACCGTAACGCCCTTTTTACTTTAAAATGAGAATTTTGGACATGTGAAAGGACAATGACCTTAGTTACTGATTTCTAAGCATGTCCCTAAAATTTCACATCAATCCGAGGTCTAGAATAGGAGTTATGCTAAATAGCGCAATTACGGAAACCTTAGTAATTAAACGGCGCAATTAGCATAAAGCCTATCTAAACGGCGCAATTAGTAATTATACGGGCTTGGGTTACGGTATATAAGATACCGCTTGGTCGGGCATTAAATCTTCCATCGTATGATGGTTAATTGAATAATTTAATCGGTCCGTTTAAATACGTTTTGTTTGCTTTACGCCTTTGGGAGCTTAATGACCATGTCCCGGATATCCTTGGCATCATTTTACGAAATGGCCACAACCCGACACGCGAGTGTAGGCGTACACCCGCAATGTGTCTATATTAATTAAAGGTATAACCGTTGGTTTTCCCGCCACAGCTTTATGCTTTGTGGCGTGTCTATTAACCTTAAACCCGGCACGACCCGGGCGACCGAACGCATAGTGAACATGTAATTCTTTTACAAGATTTGATTATAAATTATCCCAAGTTATAAAGAGTTTATGCCCTATGCATTCAAATCAATTTTATTAAACATTTTTACAAAAGTGTCGGTTGAATGTATTTACCAGTATAAACTGACGTATTTTCCCCAAAAAGATTAATGCAGGTTCTACCCGTAATAGGCTGGCCACTCCTTAGCATCGTTAGAGTCTCGCAAGCTTGGGATGCCAATATCTGTTGAACAATTATTTTTCTATCTTATTTTGATCCCCTGTGGATTATATTTCGACGATTGTGATACTTGGATAATACATTCGATAGTTGAAATATATTTATCTTTATGCTTCCGCTGTGCATTTATATATTGTGTGGTTTGACTATATTATTGCCAACTACGTCACGGTAATCCCCCACCGGGCCCACCGGTGATACACGTGGAAATCGGGGTGTCACAAGTAATTACAGAAAACGTACTCGATGTTTGCAAACCCTTGCAAGTTATGTTCTTTAGCCTTAACTCAGTTAGTTTTTATGGTTAAATCTGATCAAGTGAAACCTACATGAGGGTATTTTGGTCATTTTACGTATTTCTCTATTTCTCACCAATGGTCAGATTTAACCACAAAAACTAACTGAGTTAAGGCTAGAGGACATAATTTGTAAGGGTTTGCAAACATCGAGTACGTTTTCTATAATTACTGAAGACAAATGACACAGTTTGCAATAAGTGACATGCATAAAGGACGATTTTTGTAATTTACTCTTATAGAGTAAATAATGTTATGTTGAGAGACGAGTTTCACTATTGACGGTCCTCAAATAACTATTCTGAGTGTGTAATGTCACACCCTCAATTTCCACATGCGAGGTACTACCACGAGGCATGTGACTGGCTAGGGTCAAACCATCAATCATATTGAACAATACAATAGTAAACAACTTTCATCACAACCAACAAGATCAGTGATTAAAGTCTAAGGTTCACAGTTTGAAAGCAGTAATTAAAGTAAACAGCGGAAGCATAAGTTTAACAGTTTAAAACAGTAGTTTAAAGTTCATAATTATTAAAAGGATAACCCAACACGGGTTAACGCGACCACTACACTCCCTAGCTGCAAGCTCTTGATCCATTAGTGTGTACCTGCAAAGCATGCAGTATGGTGTCAACATAAAGTTGGCGAGTTCACGAGTTGTCCAGTTTTAATCCCATAAATCTTATTTTTGTGTTAAGTTACTCATTTTTATCATGCCATGGGGAGCTACCCCATATGTAAGCTACTAAACTACGTAATACCGAATACTTTGCGACCTGTTGTTTCGTTGTTGCCCCGTTTGTCAATGTCTATCATCATTTGTACCTTGTGTATCTCAGCTTGTACATGCTACGGATGTACGGCACATCTGGAGTGTGCGGCCCAAATAATTAGTGGCCCAATGAGAGTGTGCGGCCCACTGCCTAGTGTGCGGTTTCTAGGCAATGTGCGGTCATGCAATAGCTAATTGTACAATGTGTTTTATATGCTTGTACAAGAGCTGTGCGGCCTACATAGTGTGCGACCCGCTTAGCTTTTTTGTACCCTGTGCAGTGACAACATGTATACCAGAGTGTACGGTCTTCTGAGGTGTGCGACTCAATATTATTCATTTGTACCTTGTGTATCTCAGCTTGTACATGCTACGGATGTACGACACATCTGGCTCATACGGGTGTGCGGTGTGCTGTGCGGGTTTGCACAACGTCCAACTCATATTGTACATGCATGAGTGTGCGGTACCATTTATTTTAAACACATTATGTCACCATTTCAAGATCAAATCAAATAACACAAAAGCATGCATTCTAAATCTTCATTCACGTGCTTAGGATTCAGCTTATGTTTTGTCAACCATTTTATCAATGTCTGTACTAACCATTATTTTGCCAACAACAATTTGATCTAATCATTTAATCATCACCTCTCAAAACAAATGTACTCTAACACATAATCATCAAAGCGATCATCATTCTTATTTCATATAACCAGATCCATAACATACAGAGATTATAACTCATCAAGCATAGATAACCATCAAATCAACAGGTTTAGGTTTCTATCAATATTCATCAATAATCCCTCTTTTTATCATATCATCTTTTAAATCATACAACATCCATTTATGTAGTTTATGAACCCTAGATCCTTATGCAAGCATCTAACCATTATCATTCATATTATCATACTTTGTCATCAAGTAACCACCTTTCATTTTGTTTACACTAACCTGGATTCTAAACTAGAGTGTGCTAGAAAATAGAGAGAGATCCTTGGAGGAGAAGAAGGATAATCGCTGATGATGGTGGATGAATGTGCACCGTAAATCTTCAAGAAAAGGAGTGGAATGCCTTCACGAGGGCAAGGCTGCCGTCAATCTTCAAAGAGGGAGAAGAAGGTTTGATGTGTTTTTAGGAGTTTTAGAGAGAGAAAGTTAGAGAGAAAGGGAAGGAATGTTTGCTGCCAAAGAATGTTCGGCCATCGCAATGATTTGACAAATCCTTCTAGGGTTGTGCACCCATCTCCTTATATACTGAGTTGGAGATGCCGCACACATACTCCACAACTTTAGAGTGTGCGGCCCCATAGAGTGGGCTGTGGACTTGGGCCTGGATTAAGAGGAGGTATGTGGTTTCGTCAGCCCAAAGCTGAAAGAAGTGTACGAGACAAACGAGTGTGCGGCCATTGTTGTAACATTAATAATAATAATAATAATAATAATAATAATAATAATAATAATAATAATAGTTCACATATCAATCACATAATGCATATAATTAATCCAACAATAAATCTTGTTTATTAAATTCACATAGTTATCTTCACATAGTTACACATAAAATGAAACGTGTAGGAAAACCCGAAATGTCACATGTAATCACGAGAACTTTACTAGCTAGACTAAACTTTCAAAAGATATTCCTAATGTCCGAGTCATCCAGAAGGTTTGATACTCGTTATTTGATTGGTTAAAAATAAATACATGGTAAATATCAGATGCACATAAATTATTACAAACAAAAAAATGCATGTCCAATTTGTTGTCGTTGGATACTTATTACGGGTTATATCACCTAACCGTCATGCTTACCACCTACATGATATTCATATGCAACTTTCTTGACAGAATGTACAATGAGAGCACAGCTAGAAACAATAAAGAGAGAACGGTTGTGTTTGAGGTTGATTAGTAAGCCAGGTGATTCACACATGTAAGTCATGGAAGCAATAGCAAATATTTTTTTTTAATCACAAAATAATCTTTATTAGTGGTTGGTTTGAAATGTCTTGGTTGTGAACTCAATTGAGTGTTAATAGGTCTTACTTTATAACTATCGCCAACTTGAGAGAGGTGTTAAACTTATTCATGGTCATCGGATAACTATCACTAGTGTAGGGTTAGTAGAACTTTGTTATTCTACTAGCTGCATTATGCATTTTTATATATGTTTTTCATGTTACAGGCATTTCAAAGGCTATAATCTTTATTATTACATTTAACTGAAGATGGATAAACGATACAACTCATACACACACTAATGATTAAAAACAACGGAATGCATGCCAAATATAGTTGTTGGATACTTATTAAGGGATTGTATAACCTAACTTCACGGAGGACTTACCACCCACATGATGTTCTTATGCTACATTCTTGACATACAAAATGATGAGAGCTTGACATATGTGTTTCCATACATTATGCTCGAGATTTATTGTAGTGATATTGTAACATTCGACCCTCATACCAAGGAATATTGTCTCTTTTGCATACAAGTAACTCATGGATTTGTTTTTTGTTGCCTTAGTGGAAATTTCCTAGAATGTCACTTATCATTGATTTCTCCCACTCGAGCACACTTAACTATGGAGTTTTCCTCTTACCCACAACCAATGTGCCCAAAATGTGTTAGTGGTATTTGATACAGGACATTCCTTATGGCCCGATAGCTCTCATGTGAATAGAACATAACATTACATAACAAATCATTAAAATTTGATATTTGTCTAAGATAACACATCAATTACCGTGAAGAATCATCAATAACCACTCACATTTCTCCGATGAAAAACTTGACTTATCATATGAAAAGAGCACCAATGGTTGGACGGAATACCATATGAATAATTGGGTGGAGACGCGTTTTGCTAGACACAAATACCATTATATTGAACATGGGTCAAGTTATTCTATAAAGGCTTCTAATTGTAAGAAGTGTAAGAAGGATTTATAGAGTGACAAGTGTCCAATAAGCTAAAACTAAACCTACTACATCACCACCAAAAACCTAAACACCCACCCCCACCCCACCCCACCCCACCACCACCCAAAAACCTAACCCCCCCACCACCACCCAAAAACCTAAACCCACCCCCCCCCCCCGGCAAAAAAAAAACTACACCTCACCAAAAAAACCCCCAAAAAACCTAACCCCCCACCCCACCCCCCAAAAACATAAAAAAAAACTAACCCCCCCCCCCCCAACCCCCCAAAAACCTACCCCCCCCCCCCCACCACCCAAAAACCTAAACCCCCACCCCCTCGGCAAAAAAAAAAAATTTTTTTTGGGTGGGTGATGTGGGGGGGGGGGGGGTTTAGGTTTGTGGTGGTGGTGGATGTTTAAGTTTTTTTTTTTTTTTTTTGTAGTGGGGTTTTTTTGTGTAGTGGGTTTTTTTAGGTTATTGGACACTTGTCACTCTATAAATCCTTCTTACACTTCTTACAATTAGGATCCTTTGTATTTGATCCTAATCCTATTGAACATATTTGATGAAACAATGGTTAACCGGGCAGGGTTAACACACTGGTCTCGTCAAGAAGGGTTAATCCCTTCCTCTCGAGGATCGCTGGCTGGATCACCGGTGGTTGATCTCCTGCACAATGAAACAAGCCGTGACTCGTAACAAGGAGGATGGGGTGGGGGGTGCTCCTTGTTACCACTCTCCGGCGTGAGAATCAGTAGTTTGCTTGGGAAGCAAAGTAAGATAGTAGTAGTAGTGAGAGAGTTGTGAAGAGATACCTCAAACCTGGTTTGGGGTTGGTATTTATAGCCGAGGAGTGAAGGAGGATGATGATGGATGGACTGACGACGTGCTGCACCTTTGCAGGTGTGTCAGGCTTGTCGGTTATGGAGGTTACGCCACGTCAGTCCATTGCTTACGTAGCTCTGACAGGAAACTGCCATTGGTGCCACTTGCACTGTGGTGTCAGTCCCACTTGTTGAATGCATAGGATGCGGTGCAAGCCGCATCGCTACGTGCGGTAACATCTGAAGTTACCGCGTCTCCTACTTGTGATCAAGGAATACGCGAGATGCGGTGCTAGCCGTATCGTCGTCTTGCCTGCATCCCTTGTCGTGACGAAAATGCCCGTATGGAGCGGTGTCAACCGCACCGTTACATTCATCTCCTTCTGTGCCTAAGGTAAGGCTTTCTTTGTATTGATAGAAGTGTTCGCTGGATGCGGTGCGAGGCCGCATCGCTGTGAATACTTCCGTTTTCATACACCAGATGTGATGCTATGTCGCATCACTCTACCGTTCTCATGTTCCATGTAAGTCCTCCTTCGTTACTAGATAGATTGGATTCAACCCTTGTGCCGACGCGTTCTCGCATGGGCACAAGTAGGTTGTTAGCTAGTGAGGGTTTCTAGTTTTTCTGTTCACCATCTTCTGTTTCTTTGATATTCTTGATGGCTGAACCATCTAATCCACACAATGTGGAGGGTGAAAACCCAGAACAGCCGGTAGTGGCTGAAGAAGAAGAGGAGGGGGCTGCCGGTGGTGGATTACCGGCGTTAAAGTGGACCAGAAAAACCTTTGATCGTCTTATGCTTGATGTCCAAATGCCCCCTGAGTATGGGGCTCAGTATCCATCGGAGGGTGATACTGGTGCCGACGCTCCCGCCGGTTATGTGACCATGTGGGCCGACTTTTTTGGTGATTGTAATCTCCGGTTACCGTTGACGGTGTTTGTTGTGGATGTCTTGGAGTGGTACAAGGTCCACATTTCTCAAGTGAGTCCGTTTGGTATGATTCAGATTCGTAATTTTGAGTTCACCTTCCGTGCTCTTGGTATAGAGCCTACCGTCGGAGATTTCCGACGGTTTTATCAGATGACTTTGTCATTGGGTTTCTTTTCTTTCCGTCAACGAGACGGTAGCCCCAAGCTGATGACTCCTCCCAAGGGGATGACGATGTGGAAGAAGAAATTCTTCTACGTCAAGGCTGCTGCCATTGTTGCAGACATGACGTTTCGGAATGTGACCGAGACGATCATAGGGGAGACCATTGCGATGCCCAGCTTGAAATCAGTGCAGTGGTTTCCGCAGCTTCAGACTATTGAGTCTGTGAAGCTGACCAACACGCAACTGTGGTTGTTGCGTATGATGTTGACGAGGAGGAACAAAAACTCGAGACCCGTGGTGCGGGAGAAAAGCGGTGGTACGTACTCTTCATGTGTTTAAGTTCCCTATTCTTTTTTGCGGTACTGATTTTATGTTTGTTATCAGAGGATGCTCCCGCATGGAGGATGTTTGCCCCGGATTTCCTTGGGACGGTTGAGACTGTAGTTTGTGCGGATGGTGAGGAGGATCATAATGCTATCATCCGTAGTAACTTCCGGGTGCCTACTGAGGCCGCACTGGCAGTTGAGTTGCCGCCAGGCAAAGGTATAATTTGGAAGCTTTTTCACTTGTGATGATAATGTTGGTTTATTGACTCACCCTTTGGATTGATTCCATGCAGGTGATCTTGGGGCCTTAGGGGACCCCGAAGCGAAAGGTGTGCCAAAGAGGCAAACTGTGAAGGGCGTGCGCTTTCGCCAAAAGAAGATAAAGGAGGTCACTGTTGTGCCTCATCTGGTGCCGCAGGCGGCAGGTATCTCTCACTCTTCTTTTCGTCGATACAAGGATTATGTGATAGTATCTGATACCCTTGAGGGTTTGGGTACAGCTGCGGGGTCGCGTTCTGGTGCTGGGAAGAAGCAGGCAGAAGAGACGGCCGCAGGAGGGATAGCTGCGGGTCCCCCTGTTATTGGTGAGAAGAGAAGGCCAGAGCAGAAAGCTGCTGGTGGTGTTGAAACCAAACGTCGGAGACTTGTAACCAAAAGGTCTGCTCCGACGCAGAAAAAACCTACGGTTGTCGTTGGTAAGTGTAGGCTAGCTTGTCTTAACTGTTATGTGTAACTTGTTTTTGATAGCTATTTGACTTTGTTTTTTGTAGAGCTTCAAGATGAAGATGTCTCTATCTTTGATGCTCCAGGGTCACCCCCGCGTGCCACGGATGCGGGTGCAACTGAAGTGCCATCGACACCCCCTGCCAAGGTGGTGTCGGAGTCGACGGTGCGGACAGAGGGTGCGGACAGAGGGTACCGCAGAGAATGCTGCGACCCAGATATTTGACACTGTTGACTCGTCTAACAATCTGATCTCCCCCAATGAGGGAGACAATTTGAGTGTGCGGTTCGCTGATACTGTGAAGCAACATTCTGATGCCGAACCGCAAAAAACTGGCGCTGAAGCGCGGCAGCATGATGCTGAGCCGCAGAAGTATCCTGTTGAGAAGGGTACCGGCTCGTCTGCCGGTGGTGCGGGGTATGATGGGCCTCCAATTCAGCCTGGGGAGTCTGAATTGGAGTATTACTACCGCACTTACACCCAGGGTCGCAGTACTGTGTATCACCGACCCCCCTGGACTGTTATGCAGGGGGATGATATTTCCAATGACCCTTCGGCATGCAAGGAGATTCTGGGTGGTCTAGGCACCCCGTTTGAGGTTGAGCGAGCCCGCGCTGCACCCCGTGAGCTGCGCATAAACCAGCTCTCAACAATGTTAGTAGGGTCTTCTATTGTGGCGAATGCCATCTTGGAAGACTACAAGGTGTTGGGTCGCCGCGAGGAGGAGGCTGCTCGTATGCGGGCGGAAGCGGAAAAGTTGGTCCAGGCTGCTCGTGCGGGTGCGGAGCAGCTCGAGAAGGACAAGGCTGCTTTTGAAAAGCAGAAGCAGACTTCTGAATGGGCTGCCACTGCCCAGCTGAAACAGGTGCGTACCCTTGCTAAACTTCTTGCTGATGAGCGCAAGAGTTGGAACGAAAAAATGTCCAATGAGCGCAAGAAGTGGAATGCATCTTGGGCTAAGCAGAATGACATTCCGTTTCATGCTCGGCAGGAGTTGACAAATGCCAAGGCAGCGAACGCTACCTTGAGCCAGGAGAAAGCTGCGGCTGAGGCCATTTCTGTTAAAGCGCTGCAGGCGAAGGCCGACGCCCTGAAGGCGCTTGAAGAGACCAAAGAAGCCGGGGCTCGTGCCGCGAAAGCCCTGGAGGAGGCTGGAGAGAGGGAGAGCCGTGCTTCTAAGGCTCTTGAAGAGGCGAATGCGGAGCGCATTCGTTTGGACAAAGTTGTTGTCAGCCTGCAGGTATGTTTCTTTAACTGTGTTACTTTCTTCCTTGTTTCGTAAATGTTTATCGTGTAAACTGTTTACTATTTTTTGACAGGCTGAGGTTCAGGCCCGGGAGGTCGCGGTTACAGACCTTACTGCCCGCGTGTCTGTTGCGGAGAAACGGGCTGACGCCGCTGCTGAGGCCAAGGATGCCTTGGTGTCCTCTTTTAACCAGCTGGAGGCTGACCGTGAGTGGTTGCGGACTCACGGCATCGCGCGTGTAAGTATCCGTTGCCTTTACATTTGCTTGGATTAGTATTCAAGACTTATGATCCTTTTATTGCAGATTGTTGAGGCTATCATGAATGCCCATGAGACCGCGGCTGGTTTGGATCTGGTCAGGGATCGCGCGCGTGATGCAGGCTTTAAAGCTGGTTATAACCGCTGTATTGGGGATATCAATGTATTATCCGCAGGCGGTTATACTGATAAGCGATCCGGGTTCCATGGTGTGGACACCGAGTCGCTTCTTAAAGCGGCCGAAGTCTCCTTTTATGATACGCCCCTTGCCTGTGTAGGGGAACTGGACGATTGTTTGGAGGCTGCGGACTATGTTGACCGCTTGCGGATGCTTTATCCGGATGCGGAAGAGGAAGAACCCGCTGGTGGTGCCGGAGGAGATGCGGGAACCAGCGGTACAAAATAGGGTTTAGGTTGGCTAGTGTGCCTCCTTTTTGTATTCCTCTTGTATAGAATAGGAACTTTATGTAAATTCATTAAGCATCATGTGGGTGCTTGAATTTTTTGAATACAAAGTTTCTTTGTTCAGTTTGTACAAGTGTTTTTAATTCTTGCATGTCTGAATGTATGTATGCGTAACTTTACCCATTTATGAACGGGGTCAAGTATACTCCATACTTTTGTTGTATGAGTACGCATCAATTCTGTTATTTACCGTGTAAGGGTTTTAGAATTGCTTAAGCTTTGTAAAAGCTTATATATCCGGAACTCTACCCATTTGTGAATGGGGTCAAGTGTACTCCATACCTTTGTCGTATGAGTCCGCGTCAATTCCATTGTTTGCCTTTTTGGGCTCAAGAATTGTGTTAAGTGTTTAACAAAAACTTGTTTATCCGGCCGGATAAATATGCAAGTCTTTTTGCCTTTTGCTGGCCTATTACAATATTTGTGTGTGGTTACCACTTTGTATGGGTATCGCGAATGAAGATTTTGCCAATCTGTTTTTGGGATACCGCAAAGTGGAACACGCATTTGTAATAGTAATAACAAACAATAATGTATAAAATTGCTTATTTATTTATTTGCAAATGGCCTGCGGCCCGATAGGTTACATAGAGAAATGTAAGAACATGGCTTACATATAACAGCGTCGAAGCTGTTGTGCATTCCATGTGCGTGCGATAGGTTCGCCTTCTAGTGTTTGCAATTTGTATGCGCCTTTCCCTAAGACCTCTTTGATGAGGTAGGGTCCTTCCCACTTGGGGGCGAGTTTGCCTGGGCGCTCGGCATTAGATGCCTCATTGTCGCGTAGGACGTAGTCTCCTGGGTTGAAAGTACAAATGCGGACGCGCGCGTTGTAGTACTTTTCAAGTTTGGATTTATATTTGGCCTCGTTGATGGCAACGTTTTCGCGCCTTTCTTCCAAGAGGTCCAAATCGATCCTGCGTTCCATGTTGTTGTCTAGTTTTTCAATAGCCAACATTCTAGGAGAGGGGAGACCTACTTCTGCGGGGATCACCGCTTCTGAACCGTAGACTAGGCTGAAGGGTGTTTCCCCATTGCTTGTTTTTGGGCTTGTACGGTGAGCCCATAAGATACTTGGGAGTTCATCGACCCAGCCACGCCTTGCCGTTCCCAACCGTGCCTTGATCCCTTCGACTAGGCTTTTATTGATACTCTCGACTTGGCCGTTCCCTTGCGGGTGTGCGACTGATGAGAATATGTGCTCAATATGTAGTTCTTTTAGCCATTTTTGGAATTCGTCGGCAGCGAAGTTGGTGCCGTTGTCGGTGACAATGCACATTGGTAAACCGAAACGGCAGATGATGTGTTCCCAAATGAACTTCCTTGTTATCATAGCAGTGGTTGAGGCGAGCGGTTTTGCTTCCACCCATTTTGTGAAGTAATCAACCGCTACTATGATAAATTTAACCGCACCTGGAGCGTCAGGGAAAGGTCCCACAACGTCAATTGCCCATTTCTGAAAGGGCCATGCGGTTGTGACGGGGACTAAGTTGTTTTTTGGTCGCAAGGTTTTTGGAGCATGACGTTGACAGTCGATGCACTTGCGCAACTCTTTGACGGCGTCCAGGTGCATGCCGGGCCAGTAATACCCGGCATTCATGATTTTGGCCACTACCATGCGTGGTCCAGCATGTATGCCACATATGCCCTCGTGTATCTCTCGAATGAGGTATGTGGCATCCTGGGGGTTGACGCATCGTAGTAGTGGCCCGAGGTATGATTTGCGGTATAAGATACCGTCTCCCATTTGATAATGGCACGCTTTGTATTGTAGTTTGCGTGCTTCTGATTTGCTTTCGGGAGTCACACCTGACTGTAGATATGCGATAATAGGTGTCATCCATGATGTTGAACCGTATTGAATGACGTTGACTTGGCGCAGGGGTACCGAAGGATTTTGCAGGATTTCGATGCGTATCTCCTTTGCCAAGTGTTGGAAGCTGGTAGATGCGAGTTTCGATAGTGCATCTGCGGACTTGTTTTCGCTTCGATTAAAAAGTTTGTGATTTTGAATGGAGAAGTAGGCCCATATACATGTTTTTTGGTTAGTTATATCTAGTGGTTGATGGTTTGATTATAGTTGTCAATTTATGATGTAATATGTTGATTGGATGGTATAAATGGTGTTTACATACATGTAATAAAGTTAAAATATTGGTAATGGTATTGTATTATGGATGGTAGGAGGTAATGGTATTGTATTATGGATGGTAGGAGGTAATGGTAGTGTATTATGGATGGTATGATAGATGAAAGGGAAAGTGTATTCAAAGTAGTGTACCAAAACACCTTATTTCATGTTGATGCATATAGATGCACATGTGCATTTCTAATATTGGTAATGTAAAAAGTATTGTATTACATATGGTAGTGTAAATGAAAGTGCAATTATCTAATAGTTGTAATGAATTACGAAATTTGTCAAAGAAATGACAAAAATGCACATGTGCATGTTTGTGTATTATGGATGGAATGATAGATGGAAGAGAAATTAGTGTACCGAAACACCTTATTTGATGTTGATACATATAGATACACATGTGCATTTCTAATATTGTTAACGTAAAAAGTAGTGTATTACACGTGGTAGTG